>NC_060140.1:271584463-271896797 GCF_021461385.2 Schistocerca piceifrons | reverse complement strand
CAAACTTTCGGGAAGCGATTCCACCAGAGGATCAGTTGGCAGTAACACTCCGTTTTTTGGCCACTGGGGATTCCTTTTCGACGTTAATGTATCTGCATAGAATATCATATATATATATATATATATATATATATATATATATATATATATATATATATATATATATATATATCACAGTATGTAATACATTATATAATTTTTTCATGCATCTGGCACGTATATCAGTTTTTTGCTATTATTCCGGCGGCCTCGCGTGATAATGTTGACAACGTATGCTAATGCCGACAATCTTGTGTGAGACGTTGGCATTAGCAATCGCGCGACAATACAAACGTTTTGTCATGAAATCTTCGTTTTACGAGGGCAGTTACTTTTAACGAGCGGACGAGGGTACATACAAGCAACTGTCAACCAGGAACAGCAGCACAAATTTTCTACCGCGCCGTTGATGTTGCCAACATAACCACTTGAGGATGCTGGAATAGGAACTAAAATTTTAACGGCACATACATTTTACAGCATAAATTTCTCAAATTTTGCTGAAATGGGTTAGCTTTTAGTTCTTTGGATCGACTGACATGCTTCACTCAGTAATACAATATCACAATTTCTGAGGACACTTTCTTTACAGTAAAGATATCCAACAACATTAATTTGTATTTAGTTTTATTAAGTAGTACTTGACAGCACATTACATGCATATTTCAACATTTATACATGCTTTTAAAGAATACATAAATTATGATGCATTTGCATCTATTAGTTCATCGTTTGCCTCCTGCAAACATCTGTATATTCCGTTCTCAAGTCTTGCCATAATTCTAGTATGGCCATTTTCATACAGAAATCTGAGCTTCTTGGCGACCAAGTCACCCAAGTGGGTAAACTGGTCCCTTTTTCTGCCTGCTAAATTGTCGCCAACTTTTCTTAAGGTCTGTAAAAGACCTTCTCGGTCTTCATCCAGGTCTCTCCTGGCTCTCTTCAGTGCACTTGATCTACCACTTCCACTCGGACTTGGAGTGGTACAGGGTGACACGGTTGCACATCCACTTTCATGTGGAGGCACAGCGATGACTGGAGTGGTTTCCACTTCCACAATGTCTTCTGGGGCCGTGGCAAATGTCACCTCCTCCATTTCTGTGACATCGAAAGGGAAACTAATGCTTCCTTCTCCTTCTCCTTCTCCTTCACCATCTCCTTCTGTGGCTGGGGCTTCCATGACCTTTAAAATACATAACACATTTCTAAGGCAAAGTGAGCTATATGTTATACATACACTATAATCAAAGTATCTTAATGTATTTAGAATTTTTTTGAGTGTCCATGCGTAAATTAAATTAAAAGAGTAACAATTTTCTTTCCAGCTTCCTGCTACTGCAGAGGAATGGCTGAAAATTGCCAAAGAATATAAAGAAAAATGGAATTTCCCCAGGTGTTTGGGAGCTATAGAAGGGAAGCACATTGACATTGTGGCACCACCCAACAGTGGAACAGTTTATTTTAATTATAAAGAGCGCTTCAGCATTGTTTTGCTAGCAATTGCTGATGCTAATCATAGAATAATTTACGCTGATGTTGGCACGCAGGGGAGGATTTCAGATGGTGGTGTCCTTAAAGACACCACATTTTACAAAATGTTAGAAACCAAACCTCTAAATATACCACCATCATCTCCTCTCCCTGGTAGGAGCAAGCCTGTTCCATATGTTTTCGTCGCTGACGAAGCCATTGGCCTAGAGGAAAATATTGTGAAACCATTTCCAGGTCTGCATGAAAAAAATAGTTGGCAACGTATTTTTAACTATAGAGCATGCAGGGCAAGAAGAGTAATAGAAAATGTATTTGGGATTATAAGTGCTGTTTACAGAGTGCTGAGGAAGCAAATGCTTCTCAGTCCGGAAAAGGCTACAGTGGTGGCACTAGCCTGTGTTTATTTACATAATTTTCTTCAAAACAGAAAATCTCAAAGGTATTGTCCAGCAGGAACATACGACAGAGAGGGAGATGATGGCAACGTAATACCTGGGTCCTGGAGGGACACCCCTACTGTGCTGGAGCCACTGCCCAGAACTGGCCGAAGAACTTCATTGCTGAATGACAACAGAAGAGAATATGCTGAATACTTCTGCAGTATTCAGGGCTCCATCCCATGGCAGTATGGAAAATAAGTTCCACATCAGTGTTAAATGATGACATAAAGGAATATGCTCTATTCTTCTGCAGTATTCAGGACTTCAAACCATAGCAGTATGGAGAATCATGTTTTTCAGTGAAATTGTAAATATTCACATTATGTAAAGCATTAGCACGAAAAAATGTTGCCAAATATATGATTAATAAAATAATATAACAAATTTACTTACTGGTACTACTTCATGTGTGCTCCTATGAGAGAGTGGTTTGTAATTGTCTCTTATGAACTGCATACTTTCAAAAGCATACCATGAAGTGTGGTACACATTGCTTGTAGCACTTCCAGTTCCTTTGCTGCTCTTCCTTTTCGCTAACTCGCGACTATATTGGCTTTTTAAATTATGCCACTTGTCCTCACATTCCTTCCTTGACACGTTAAATGCCTTGGCAATTTCCTCCCACTCGTCGTACCCTTTCTGAGTGTTCTTATAGTCTCGTAGTTTCACATCCCATACACAGGGGTGCCTGCTCACTGCCTCTATAAAATGCAGTGTCAAATTGACATGTCGCTCATACATGTCGCGATACATGTATCCCAGTGTAAACGTACCTTAACACTGTCTTTATAATAATAAACTTTGGAACTATGTTCGAGACCAGAGATGTTGGTCAGAGAGATTAACTTTACTTTGTCAGAGTAGAGGCCGAGTGTTCTAGTAGCAACTGCGTGGTAATGTACTTGCTTTGAAATGGGCGGAAGCTGGCCTGCACTGGAGTGAAGGCAGCATTGTGTTAAACAATTTTTGTAATATGATGTTTAAAGAGAGATATTAAACACAAGGAGTATAATATTGTATGAATAAGAAAATGTCACATTTAAAGCTAATGTGGTTTGTTACATTTGTAATTACTTACCATGCTGATGGTTATAACAGTGCTTATGATTTAGATTTTCTGTAATGTTTTGTAATGAAGTTGTATGTTTCCGTCTTTCATTCAGTGATAAATGCTAAAGAGACATTTTGTGAATTAGTTCAAGTGTGAGAAGGGCATTTACGAGAATAATATCAGTTAAGATCAGAGGATTAATGCAAGTGAAATATTTTACGAAAGTGCTACACTGTGATTTCTAACAGATTTATTGGTAAACATTCAGTGCGAACATTTAAAACAATGTCATTTAGTCACAGAATCTGATAGCATACGTAAATTTTATTGAGAATAGAATTTTTCTCGCAGTCGTTTTGTTTGATCGGCCGATTAGATTTCACATCATGAGTACTTTCATTTTGCCTGAATTTACCTTCGTCACCGAAGTTTTCAGACATTATATAAAGTATTTTGAAAGTTGGAAGTGAAATGTGATCAGAAAGTTTCTGTGTTGCATGTTCATTCTGCCAATGCTGGATCGTGGGTAGGTACTCTCTTGTTGAGGACTTACACCGATGTCTGTGTGTGGAAAGCTACAAACGTTGTACCATTACTTGGTGGATACTAAAAGAAAACGCACTCTTTCGTCCATCTATGTGGGCAGAACTGAGCTGCAATAGACAGAGAGCCACCAATTCTTTGGGAAGTTTCCATAAGTACTATAATTCTATTCCTACAGCCCACATAATAATTGCAGTCAATCCCCTTAAAAAATAAGTAAATAAATAAAAAGATCTTGTCCAAATTTAAAATTTATGAAGCAACAAGTGGCAAAATTAATAGATGGAAAAATTACATGAATGCAATATTCGTAACTAGTTTCCTATAAAGTGAAACCTGGAAGCACAATCTAAAATGAAAAATATTGCCAATTTTATTGATAGGCATAGACTGTCGGCTAGTGACACAGTTAATTTTGTAAGCATACTTAAAACTAAAAAAAATGTAAATTTTTAAATACCTTTTGCGCTAAAACAGTTCGCTTTCTCGTCGTGCACACTGGGTAACGCTGAACGTGCGGGTACAAAAACAACTAATTCATAGAATGAGATTTTCACTCTGCAGCGGAGTGTGCGCTGATATAAAACTTCCTGGCAGATTAAAACTGTGTGCCCGACCGAGACTCGAACTCGGGACCTTTGCCTTTCGCGGGCAAGTGCTCTAGCAAAGGTCCCGAGTTCGAGTCTCGGTCGGGCACACAGTTTTAATCTGCCAGGAAGTTTCAACTAATTCATAGTTTAGCAACACAGGTTTATTTGCTTTTGTTCTCGGCATGACAATCAGAGTCATACTTCCTTATTACCTACGGCAGAAAATGTTTTGCAGCTTCAACTAGAAGTATGTCCGTTCCTATCTACTTCGAAACGGGGAACTGGTTTCCCTCCCTGACCTCTGTTGGGATACATCCTGTGCCCCAAACGGACCCTTAAGGGTCATAGAGACATGGGTCCGGTTTATCTGACCGCGGGAGCCATTGATCTTGCGGCCCTCTAGATGTACGCAGAGTGTAACACATCTTATCTTGATCTCATCTGTTATTTCAGGGCAGAAAGAGTAGATGTCCTTATTTAGTAACAAAAGCGAATTGCTATGCTTGACCTTGATTAAAGCTAATATTTTACGCAAGATTTTTGTTCCTATCTTTCTCAAATCTTCTTATGCAGTTGTTCATCCAGATAAAAATAGCGTTTCCAACTCTTAGATGACTTCGGTTTCATAGTTGTATTACAATGTTTTGATTCAACTTCTTTAGAAAAACATTGTTTATTGTATAGATTTCTGACTTTGATGTATTCGCTAAACATTTTTCCAGTTCTGGCATAAACTGCTTCTTGTTAACTTTTTATATTTGTATTTTCACTCACATATTTAAAGTTACCTATTTTCTTTGTATTGATATACCTGTTTTTTAAACTTTTCGGTGCCTTATTTTCATTGGTAATGTATTCTGTCTTTTCACCTGTTACTTGTAGACCTGCCTTTCCAGCTATCAGCTTCAGAAGTTCTATCCTTTTTTTGCATTTTCTAAGATTGGCTCTGTTATTACGAAACTGTCTGCAAAAGCCCAAATAGTCTTTTTTCTATCTATCCAACTCTAAATATTTATTACTTTCTGTATTTCTCCTTATATTTTCCATTCTCTCATAACTTTCCCTGGCACGCAACTGAATGACAGTGGCGACAAACTGTCTCCTTGTCTCACTCCTGATACAACTGGGGAGGCCCCAGAAGTTGTTGAACTTCGACATTAGAAACTGAGTTTGTAAGAGGTTGTTTAACTATTTTTAGACCTTCTCGTCTGTTCCAAATTCCTAGAACATTTCAAAAAGGGAGACTCCATCAGTCGAATCATAATCCTTTCTAAAATCATCAAATCTCTTTTTATTTGATACGTTCATGTACGTGATTGTTTGATTAAGTTTTAGAATTTTCTCTACACAGGATCTGTTACTTCTAAAACCGCCTTGAAATTCTGCAATTCATTTATCTAGTTGAGGATTTAATATGTCCAGAGAAGCTTCCTGACAGAAAACAGCGTTTTCCACCTACTAAGTGGAGAAGTCAATGACCAATGAGAAAGGTTGCTTTCTGCTCCTGAGATTGACTGGCTGAAGGGCTAGAATGATAAACCATTTTCTAGGGATGTTGGTAGCCCGCAGGATAGAAGAGCTGCGGGCGGCCTCCTAGGTATACGAGGAAAGTCGTGTATCCGCTGGGCCAGAAGTTTACACTTCTAGCAGGAAGTTATAGTGCCATCGTGGTCCACAAACATTTTCTTTCAACGTGGAAAGCCTACAGAAACTCAGAAGTGCGTCCCCGGGTTCAGGCGTGGAATTCTGATTAGTCATTTTCCCGCTACCCAGACACGTGTCGCGACAGAGTGAAAGCCGAGAGTTCGGTAGAGAGAGGCCTCAGAACTGAGCGTGGAGCCATTAGCTACCAGGAATGAAAGAGACAGACTTGGCGAAGTCTAATTTAACACAGAAAATTACATTTGATTTCCGTGGAAACTGTAATCGTTTTCTTCGTCATGGAGATTATCGGCGTAGGTTGCTAGGAACTAGCTGGAGGTAGTGTATTGACGTTTAGTGGGGTAGCGTCTCCTGTCCAGTGATCTAATATCGGGATCTTTCTAAATGCAGTTACACTACTGCAGGATATTAATCGCTGGTTTTGGAACATTGACAAATTTAACCCTGTCTTGTTGATCAAAGTTTAAACTTGCTTGTCACAGTGTCATCTTCAAAAATTATTTTTCCTCCCACCTGTTCTGAATCGTAAGTGTACTTTGAAGGATGTTCTGTACCAAATGATCGACTGATAAAGGTGTCACAGTATTTGACAGCTGAGAAGTCAGAGGTGCCTTGAGAGTAGAAGTGCGAGCCATAGTAAAGGGCCTCACACATGCGATATCGCCTGCAATCCGTCACTCGCCTCGGCAACCCCACACGTGAGGGACTTGCCTAGCAATTTCAGTCAGTATTATGAACGTCACTGTTCTGTTATGGAAAATGAACTGCTATGTTCAGCAGCAGTTTCAGTCGATTTCCGTATACTCACGAATACTTGCAAAACATAAATTTGAAATACATGACAATTATAATTTATGAAACTTCTTTTGAAACGCTTTTCTTGATGACTGTTGGTTACTTTGCAGAATAAATCATATTTTTTACTGATGCCAAATGGGTTTTGGACACATTTCCGGTGAGCCATTACAGTTTGTTTTACGTTTATTAGTCCTCAATGCCTTTTTTTACTTATTAGTCTTTCGTTTGATGCTTATTTAGTGAGATATTTGGCCCGGTCCCTATCGATGAACTACCCTGTGTAGATGTGCTGTAAGTTTACGGCTTCTGTGATGGTGGTGCTCCTGCCGCTGTCGAAGCGTACCATCGGCGCTTTCAGACAAGTAATCGTAGTGTATTTACCACAGTTTTCAGCACACTACATGAAAGAGGTATTCTTCCAAGTTCCCATTTTTCTTCTGAATGTCTAGTCAAATAACCTATGCAGGAACAGCAATGTTGTTGATGTTGTGGTCTTCAGTCCTGAGACTGGTTTGATGCAGCTCTCCATGCTACTCTATCCTGTGCAAGTTTCATCATCTTCCAGTACCTACTGCAACCTACATCCTTCTGAATCTGCTTAATGTATTCCTCTCTTGGTCTCCCTCTACGATTTTTACCCTCCACGCTGCCCTCCAATGCTAAATTTGTGATGCCTTGATGCCTCAGAACATGGCCTACCAACCGGTCCCTTCTTCTCGTCAAGTTGTTACAAAACTCGTCTTCTCCCCAATTCTATTCAATACCTCTTCATTAGTTATGTGATCTACCCATTTAATCTTCAGCATTCTTCTGTAGCACCACATTTCGAAAGCTTCTACTCTCTTCCTGTCCTAACTATTTATCGTCCATCTTCCACTTCCATACATGGCTACACTCCATACAAATACTTTCAGAAACGACTTCCTGACACTTAAATCTATACTTGATGTTAACAAATTTCTCTTCTTCAGAAATGCTTTCCTTGCCATTGCCAGTCTACATTTTATATCCTCTCTACTTCGACCATCATCGGTTGTTTTGCTCACCAAATACCAAAACTCCGTTACTACTCTAAGTGTCTCATTTCCTAATATAATTCCCTCAGCATCACCCGAGTTAACTCGACTACATTCCATTATCCTCGTTTTGCTTTTGTTGATGTTCATCTTATACCCTCCTTTCAAGACACTATCCATTCCGTTCAACTGCTCTTCCAAGTCCTTTGTTGTCTCTGACAGAATTACAATGTCACTGGCGAACCTCAAAGTTTTTATTTCTTCTCCATGGATTTTAATACCTACTCCGAATTTTTCTTTTGTTTCCTTTACTGCTTGCTCTATTTACAGATTGAATAACATCGGGGAGAGACTACAACCCTGTCTCACTCCCTTCCCAACCACTGCTCCCCTTTCATGCCCCTTGACTCCTATAACTGCCATCTGGGTTCTGTACAAATGGTAAATAGCCTTTCGCTCCCTGTATTTTACCCCTGCCACCTTCAGAATTTGGAAGAGAGTATTCCAGTCAACATTGTCAACAGCTTTCTCTAAGTCTACATATGCTAGAAACGTAGGTTTGCCTTTGCTTAATGTAGCTTCGAACATAAGTCGTAAGGTCAGTATTGCCTCACGTGTTCCAACATTTCGACGGAATCCAAACTGGTCCCCGAGGTCGGATTCTACTAGTTTTTCCATTCGTCTGTAAAGAATTCACGTTAGTATTTTGCGGCTGTGACTTATTAAACTGATAGTTCGGTAATTTTCACATCTGTCAACACCTGCTTTCTTTGGGATTGGAATTATTATATTCTTCTTGAAGTCTGAGGGTATTTCGCCTGTCTCATACATCTTGCTCACCAGATGGTAGAGTTTTGTCAGGACTGGCTTTCCCAAGGCTGTCAGTAGTTCTAATGGAATGTTGTCTACTCCCGGGGCCTTGTTTCGGCTCAGGTCTTTCAGTGCTCTGTCAAAGTCTTCACTTCACTCACGAGGGAACCTCACCATCGCGCCCCCATCAGATTTAGTTATAATTTGGCACAGTGGGCAGGCCTTGAAAAACCGAACACAGATCAATCGAGAAAACAGGAAGAAGTTGTGTGGAGCTATGAAAAAAATATGCAAACTGAGTAGTCCATGGGCAAGATAGGTTACATCAAGGGTACTATGAGCTTAGGAGCGCCGTGGTCCCGTGGTTAGCGTGAGCAGCCGCGAATCAAGAAGTTTTCGGTTCAAGTCGTCCCTCGAGTGAAAATTTTACTTTCTTTATTTTCGCATAGTTATGATCTGTCCGTTCGTTCATTGACGTCTCTGTTCACTGTAATAAGTTTAGTGTCTGTGTTTTGCGACCGCACCGCAAAACCGTGCGATTAGTAGACGAAAGGACGCGCCTCTCCAGTGGGAACCGAAAACATTTGATCTCTAGGTCATAGGTCAACCGATTCCTCCACAGGAAAACACGTCTGATATATTCTATACGACACTGGTGACGTCACATGACAGGAATATGCTGTCGACCCACACTTGGCGAATGGGTAAAAAGATTCTTCTACCTTGCCCGATTTAGGTTTTTTTGTGGATGTGATAATCGCTCCCAAAAAGGTGAAGAAAACATAAGAGTTTGTCACATAAACTGCAGCAAATGAATGCAACAGTTTCACAGTCGCACAGCTTTCCCTGTGCTCTGTCAAAACATATGTTTTTACCGTTTTCAAATTTTTCCGTGTGTAGACCGTCAAATCCTGCATATGTCCAAGCAAATTTGAACATGTCCTGGAATTCTGGAGATTGAAGTTGATTATGTGTGAGTGCCTGAACTTTGATAATTGTCTGAAAATAAAAAATTTCACTCGAGGGAAGTCTTGAACCAATGACCTCTCGTTCCGCAGCTCCTCACGCTAACCACAGGACCACAGCGCTTGTGAGTTCATACTCTCCTTGACGTTGCTTATCTTGCATATAGACTACTTAGTTTGCATATTTTGCTGTTTTTTCATAGTTCCACACAATTTCTTCCTGTTTTCTCGATTGATCTGTGTTCAGTTTTTCAAGGCCTAACCACTGTGCCAACTTATAACTAAATCTGAGGGGGGTGCGATGGGGAGGTTCCCTTGTCCGTATCATATCTACCATTTCATCTTCATCTACATCCTCTTCCATTTCCATAATATTGTCCTCAAGTACATCGCCCTTGTATAGACCCTCTATATACTCTTTCCACCTGTCTGCTTTCCCTTCTTTGCTTAGAACTGGGTTTCCACCTGAGCTCTTGATATTCATAATAGTGGTTCTCTTTCCTCCAAAGGTCTCTTTAATTTTCCTGTAGGCGGTATCTATCTTACCCATAGTGAGATAAGCCTCTACATCCTTACATTTGTTCTCTAGCCATCCCTGCTTAGCCATTTTACACTTCCTGTCGATCTCATTTTTGAGACGTTTGTATTCCCTTTTGCCCGCTTCATTTACTGCATTTTTATATTTTCTCCTTTCATCAGTTAAATTCAATATATCTTCTGTTACCAAAGGATTTCTACTAGCCCTCGTCTTTTTACCTACTTGATCCTCTGCTGCCTTCACTACTTCATCCCTCAAAGCTACCTAACAACTGGGTTAAATTTGTCAATGTTCCAAACCAGCGATTAATGTCCTGCAGTAGTCTAACTGCATTTAGAAAGATCCCGATATTAAATCACTGGACAGGAGACCCTACCCCACTAAACGTCAATACACTACCTCCAGCTAGTTCCTAGCAACCTACGCCGATAATCTCTATGACGAAGAAAACGCTCACAGTTTCCACGGAAATCAAATGTAATTTACTGTCTTAAATTAGACTTCGCCAAGTCTGTCTCTTTCATTCCTGGTAGCTGCGGCTCCACGCTCAGTTCTGAGCCCTCTCCCTACCGAACTCTCGGCTTTCACTCTGTCGCGACACGTGTCTGGGTAGCGGGAAAATGACTAATCAGAATTCCACGCCTGAACCCGGGGACGCACTTCTGAGTTTCTGTAGGCTTTACACGTTGAAAGAAAATGTTTGTGGACCACGATGGCACTATAACTTCCTGCTAGAAGTGTAAACTTCTGGCCCAGCGGATACACGACTTTCCTCGTATACCTAGGAGGCCGCCCGCAGCTCTTCTATCCTGCGGGCTACCAACATCCCTAGAAAATGGTTTATCATTCTAGCCCTTCAGCGCATAATGTTTTGGGGCATAATACGTACATTCCAATTCCGTAATAAAAGTAATTTCGAGTTTTTTCGACCGTCACCCTGTCGTCCCCCCTTAACAGTCAGGTTAAACTGTTGTAGAAATAAACGATATAACCGAAAACTGGTTGTTTCAGCGATAACCGCCGACCCCGCCTTTACTCATCCTTTCGTTTGTGTCTACAGGGTGAAAAGTATTTAAACCGATAAACTCTGAGAGCTTGTAGGGGACATCAAAACAAATAATTTTCCCTAGTGTCATTTTTTCCTATGAGGAGTATTTAAACCGGTAGAAGAAGATTTCTCTGGTGGCAAATTAATTAAACCAACAAACACTTTTCCATTTTTTTATCACCAAGAGACAACAAATTAACACAACGCAATTTCAATTACAGTATATTTTCAAAAACTCCCCCATTGACACGTAAATAAAAATTATACCGTCGGATAATGTTCTGCCTGACACGGGCAAAAACCCCAGGAGTATCCTGAATTGTGGCTGATGCAACAGGAGTTGCGTAAACAAGGTTGTGCATCTCTCCTCACACAAAAAAGTCCAGAGGGCACACATCTGGGTATCGAGCGGGCCATGGTACAGGACCACTTCTGCCGATCCACGTTTCTGGGAACCGTCGGTACAGGAATCGACGCACACGACGACTGAAGTGTGCCGGCGGCCCGTCATGTTGGAACCACACGCGTTGTCTTGTAGGGAGAGGGACGTCTTCCAGCAATTCTGGCAATGCTCTGGAGAGAAAATTTAATAGTGCCTGCCATTTAATAGCCTAGGTAGCAGATACGCCCAATTAAACAGTCCCCAACAACACCGATCCACACATTAACGAAGAACCGCACTTGATGAGCGCTAGTAACTGTGGCATGTGGGTTATCCTCACTCCAAACATGAGAATTGTGCATCTTGAATACTCCATCACGCCCGAACGATGCTTCATCGGTGAACAACAAAGAGGATGGATATGTAGGATGCATTTCACACTGTTCCAGGTACCACTGCGAAAACTGTGCTCTGGGTGGATAATCAAGTGGTTCCAGGTTGTGGACACGCTGCAAGTGAAATGGACGTAACAATTGCTCCCCAAGTCCTGTCTTACAATCGTCTGATTCGTCCCCATGTTACGTGCAATTTCACGAGAGCTGATTGAAGGATCCCGCTCCACATGGTGCAAGACGGCTTCCTCAAATTGCAGCGTTCTTACCGTGCGACGGCCTCCCTGTCGAGGTAATCAGCTAAGTGACCCGGTCGCAAGCAGACGTTGGTACAAAGCAGCAAAGGTCGTATGATGCGGGATACGACGATTAGGATACTGTTGTTGATAAACCCGCTGTGCAGCTCGTCCGTTGTGGTGCGCTACGTAGCACGCACCAACCATATCAGTGTACTCACTCCAGGTGTATCGGTCCTTTAGTAAACAGAGACAATGCACTACTACACTGGTGGACAGCAGTTGCCTACAACTGAAGAGCGTAATACGGCCTCCACCGGTTTAATCCTCATAGGAAAAAATGACATTAGGAAAAAATATTTGTTTTTATGTCCCCTACAACCTCCCAGAGTTTGTCGGTTTAAATACCTTTCACCCTGTATAATAGAGAAACGCCTTGTTTGTGTATTAGTGACGGCAGCTTGCGTGTCCCCACAGTGGCGCTTCAGCTGTCTGGTAGCCGGCTGAAGGCCGCGTGTCCGGGGGTTGTTGACACGGCTCGCCGGTGCGTCCGCCGCTCCACTTGGGCCGCACTTGCGAAAACGCGGCGTGCAAGCGGCGGCCTTCCGGCCGGCACGGCGCGCGGGCTCGCCGTAAACAAAGCGGCCACTTTCGCCGCATCACCGCCTCAGCGCCTTTCGACACGGCCGCCTGTTGCCATAGGCCGACACCGCCCTACTTACGGGACGGCCCACGCCCATATACCTCACCATAAGCACGCGCTAGGCTGTAGGTAGCTTGTTTCCTCACCTGTCCGTCACTAGAGGCAAACCTGTGTCTGGAGTCACGACGTGGAGGCGAACATCTGCCTCCCCAAAGCACTCCCCATTCAAATAACAAATATGCCTGTATCAGTGAGATCAATATAGAATGTTTAACAAATAAAAATAAAATAATAATATGTTGTTGTTGTTGTTGTTGTTGTTGTGGTCTTCAGTCCTGAGACTGGTTTCATGCAGCTCTCCATGCTACTCTATCCTGTGCAAGCTTCTTCATCTCCCAGTACCTACTGCAGCCTACATCCTACATGTCCTACCAACCGATCCCTTCTTCCAGTCAAGTTGTGCCACAAACTTCTCTTCCCCCCAATCCTATTCAATACTTCCTCATTAGTTATGTGATCTACCCATTTAATCTTCAGCATTCTTCTGTAGCACCACATTTCGAAAGCTTCTATTCTCTTCTTGCCCAAACTATTTATCGTCCATGTTTCACGTCAATATGTGGCTACACTCCATACAAATACTTTCAGAAACGACTTCCTGACACTTAAAGCTATACTCGATGTTAACAAATTTCTCTTCTTCAAAAATGCTTTCCTTGCCATTGCCAGTCTACATTTTATATCCTCTCTACTTCGACCATCATCAGTTATTTTGCTCCCCAAATAGCAAAACTCCTTTACTACTTTAAGTGTCTCATTTTCTAATCTAATTCCCTCAGCATCACCAGACTTAATTCGACTACATTCCATTATCCTCGTTTTGCTTTTGTTGATGTTCATCTTATATCTTCCTTTCAAGACACTATCCATTCCTATCAACTGCTCTTCCAAGTCCTTGGCTGTCTCTGACAGAATTACAATGTCATCGGCGAACCTCAAAGTTTTTAGTTCTTCTCCATGGGTTTTAGTACCTACTCCGAATTTTCCTTTTGTTTCCTTCACTGCTTGCTCAATATAGAGAATGAATAACATCGGGGAGAGGCTATAACGCTGTCTCACTCCCTTCCCAACCACTGTTTCCCTTTGATGTCCCTCGAGTCTTATAACTGCCATCTGGTTTCTGTACAAATTGTAAATAACCTTTCGCTCTCTGTATTTTACCCCTGCCGCCTTCAGAATTTGAAAGAGAGTGTTCCAGTCAACACTGTCAAAAGCTTTCTCTAAGTGTACAAATGCTAGAAACGTAGGTTTGCCTTTCCTTAATCTAGCTTCTAAGATAAGTCGTAGAGTCAGTATTGCCTCACGTGTTCCAATATTTCTACGGAATCTAAACTGATCTTCCCCGAGGTCAGATTCTACTATTTTTTCCATTCGTCTGTAAAGAATTCGCGTTAGTATTTTGCAGCCGTGACTTATTAAACTGATAGTTCGGTAATTTTCACATCTGTCAACACCTGCTTTCTTTGGAATAGGAATTATTATATTCTGTTCTTCTTGAAGTCTGAGGGTATTCGCCTGTCTCATACATCTTGCTCATCAGATGGTAGAGTTTTGTCAGGGCTGGCTCTCCCAAGGCTGTTAGTAGTTCTAATGGAATGTTGTCTACTCCCGGGGCCTTGTTTCGACTTAGGTCTTTCAGTGCTCTGTCGAACTCTTCACGCAGTATCGTATCACCTATTTCATCTTCAACTACATCCTCTTCCATTTCCATAATATTGTCCTCAAGTACAACGTCCTTGTATAGACCCTCTATATACTCCTTCCACCTTCTGCTTTCCCTTCTTTGGTTAGAACTGGGTTTTCATCTGAGCTCTTGATATTCATACAAGTGGCTCTCTTTTCTCCAAAGGTCTCTTTAATTTTCCTGTAGGCAGTATCTATCTAACCCCTAGTGAGTTATGCCTCTACATTCTTACATTTGTCCTCTAGCCATCCCTGCTTAGCCACCTAGCACTTCCTGTCGATCTCATTTTTGAGACGTTTGTATTCCTTTTTGCCTGCTTCATTTACTACATTTTTATATTTTCTCCTTTCATCAATTAAATTCAATATTTCTTCTGTTACCCAAGGATTTCTACTAGCCCTCGTCTTTTTACCTACTTGATCCTCTGCTGCCCTCACTACTTCATCCCTCAAAGCTACCTATTCTTCTTCTACTGTATTTCTTTCCCTCATTCTTGTCAATTGTTCGCGTATGCTCTCCCTGAAACTCTGTACAACCTCTGGTTTAGTCAGTTTATCCAGGTCCCATCTCCTTAAGTAATAATAATATTATAATAATAAGAAATTGTAATAATTATAAACGTTTGGTTAAGTAATTGAGAGATTAAAGTTCGTTTCACCTTTAAGATTGGAATTGATTTTATTAATGTTTCATAAAATCTTACGTAGCATTGTTCATTGAGGTCACACAATAAAGTAAATGCAATGTACGGAACGTAGCCAGCGCTCATCATATATTTTTTGTAGACAAAGCCTGATATCTGACCTCAGCTTCAATCATGACAATGGGGTGAATAAAACTACTAAAACAGAGAAAAGCATACGATTAAATAAAACATGTATTCATTTCAACATATACGATATGAATGACACTTACGTAAAATTCTAGGTAAATAATTGCAGATAATTCACAAATGAGAGCGATTTATTAATTCTGCGCATCTTTTCTGCAAATAAGTATCAATATGGCTAATTGTGGAGCCACACGAAATATTTCGTCCTTCTAGGAAAACGAATGACATGAGTGCTGATGCCGACTGGCTGCGACAAGAGAGCGGTGTTAATTTCTTTGTTTTGCTTTCTCTTGTCTTAAAAATCGATACATATAATCTAAGTTCAGTAAATTAAATATCGTCTGTGCTCGAGTGCAAATGATTCCTTAAAAATGCAATTACAGTACGAGGTCTGTTCAGAAAATTCCGTAGCTTTGTCCACAAAATTTTTGTACGCTTACCGTTTGCTTATTGTGCATGGTCTTGTTCAAATGGTTCAAATGGCTCTGAGCTCTATGGGACTTAACATCTGAGTTCATCAGTCCCATAGAACTTAGAACTAACTAAACCTACCTAACCTAAGGACATCACACACATCCATGCCGGAGGCAGGATTCGAACCACAATTGATACACCGCACAAACCCCGTTTCCACTTCCGGAAGCAGTCCGAAGCACTGTTTGCGAATTTTCTTTTATCTCCCCTATCATTGCATATCTTTGTCCTTTCAACAGGATGTTCAACTTTGAAATTAGAAAAAAAAGTCCGATGGGGCCAGGACTGGAGAGTACGGAGGATGACGCAGCATAACGATTTCGTTTTCTGTGCTCCAACAGGTATGAATGTAAGGATGCTTTATCGTGATGCAAGAGGCATAAATTGCCTCGCCACAGTCCATGCCGATTCCCTCTCACAATTTCTCGCAGGCGTCGCAACGCGTCCCGATAATACCAGCGATTAACAGTTCGTCTCTGTGGCATGAATTCATGGTGAACTAGTCCTTCAAAGAAAACTATCAGCATGGCCTTGACATTTGACCTGATCTGACGAGAATTTTTTGGTCGTTGAGAACCTTTCCCAATCCATTCTGGATACTGAAATTGGTTTCAACATCAAAACTGCACATCCACGTCTCATCACCAGTTGTGATTCTCTTGAGGAATTTCCCGCTCTCATCAGCGAGATCCAAAAGCTCTTTACAGATTGCGAGGTGGTCTTCCCGGTCTTGACTCAAGAGTCGTGGGAAGAACTTGGCGGCATCACGATGCATTCCAAGATGCTTTTTGAGGACTTCACGACACCATCCAGCTGAAACGTTACATTCTTCTGCGCTCTCTCGGACAGTCAGTCTTCCATTGGCACACACTATTCCGCTGACGTTTGTAACGGGACATCCTCCTCTAGCATTACTTTTGCTCATCACTAGTTGTTGTCGATACCATTTTCGAATTTTGGACAGGTCAATATTATCTCAGTTGCCTTTTTGAAAACTTTCATATAATTATCCACACAGTATATTTCAAGCTAAAATTTATGAAAAGGAATTACTTCATAAAATATTTTAGTTTCGATGTTATAATCGATACGTACTAGCTCTGATGAACAATTAATTTTTTTAGAAACATTTGAAACTACTGTTTATTTGCACACTTAAAATTTCTATTATTAATTACGCAATGCTGTACTGTTTAATAGGTTTGTTTCTGGAGTCATTTATGAAATAATAATCGAAATTAATAATGTAACGAAAAGTAGTAGGAATTCATTTCTTAAGAAAAATTGTAAACCCTTTAGAATATTGTTATATCCACAGAGTGTGAGAATCGTAAGCTTGCCTCTAATGTGAACGGGCGCATTTTTGCATAACAGCTGCGTACAATGTAATTTCGACTTTGTTAATGTGAAAAATCAAAATACTGTATGATACACTAAAATGTGAGAAAATCACAGGAAAACACATTTACTTAAAAAAAATATTCTGCAACAATAATCTCCCTATTTAATTAGTTCAAACCAACCGTGAGACCTCATGTTAGATTTTCAGCTTCAAGAATCAGATCTCTAGACAAGAAGAACTGGAGCGATTTCAGCATGGTTCAAAAATGGTTCAAATGGCTCTGAGCACTATGGGACTTAACTTCTCAGGTCATCAGTCCCCTAGAACTTAGAACTACTTAAACCTAACTAACCTAAGGACATCACATACATCCATGCCCGAGGCAAGATTCGAACCTGCGAGCGGTCGCGCGGTTCCGGACTGCAGCGCCTAGAACCGCTTTTTTTTCCCTTAATCTCATTTTGTTAGTTTCCCTTCGTTGTATCTGCTCTGGGCGGACGTCGAAAGATACCCGTTTCAGTTCGTTTTTGATCCATTAACTCAGTTTTTTTATCACAGATGGCAGCTAGCCCTCTGACCGAACACGCTGATCTACCGTGCCGGCGTCCGCTCAGCCACCCTGGCCGGCGATTTCAGCATGACAAGCTAAGTAAACATGAAGGTTTATTGTCATCTTCGCTCCTCTCAAATCTTCATAAAAGACGTTGCTCATTAATTACTGGAATGGGCAGCGTTTAATGTGGACAATAAATGGAAGAAGGAAGGAGGGGGGAGATTACACGTTCCTTACATCAGCGTCTTCGGTAGATGTTCGAAGAGCGTCCTGAACAACGGTCATCTTCAACTTCCATCAGGCCATTTTGAAACCGTGTGAACCATTCGTAACACAGAGACGGCTTAATCACTCATCACCATAGGTTTCCTAAATCATTTGGTGTGCCTCTGTAAAGGTCTTCTTGAGTTTCACGTAAAATTTAATGCAGAAGCGTTGTTCCTGTAACTCTGCCATCTCGAAATTCATTAACTGTGCGACACAATGTTCTACTCAATGTAGCACTGAACAGTAACCAACAGACATAGAACAATGAAACTTCCGGCAGTTACACATCAACACAGGCTGGCGCAGGGATGTAAACCGCATTTCGCTCCAACACACCATTGCATACATAACGAATGTACGGAATTTTTTGAGCAGATCTTGTACACATTTTACGGCCCCGTACAGAAAGTAGCTCGTTCACTACAATCGCAGTCATTTTAGGCATTTCGAACAGTGTTATTATGAGCCTGTGCGCCTTAGTACTCTGACCTACGCACCTCTGTCGGTAAAAAGGGAGTCCGAAAATTGTTAATTTGTAATTACGTCCCATAAAAAAAATTGTTGTCCTTCCGTCTGGCTGTTAAGACCCATTTTCCTCAGGATCAGTTAGAGGCATCAAGCTGAAATTTATGTCAAATACTAAGGTCTGCGCCCCCTTGGCGGCGTAAAAATTGAAAGTTTTAAGTCAATGCATCCATATATATACCGTGTGATCAAAAGCGTCCGGATTACCCCAAAAACATACGTTTTCCATATTAGGCGCATTGTGCTGCCAGGTATTCCATATCAGCGTCCTCAGTAGTCATTAGACATCGTGAGAGAGCAGAACAGGTAGCTCCGCGTAGCTCACGGACTTTGAACGTATCAGGTGATTGGGTGTCACTTGTGTCATACGTCTGTACGCGAGATTTCCACACTCCTAAACATTCCAAGGTCCGCTGTTTCCAATGTGATAGTGAAGTGGAAACCTGAATGGACACGTACAGTGCAAAAGCGTACAGGCCGACCTCGCCTGTTGACTGACAGAGACCGCCGACAGTTCACGAGATTCGTAATGTGTAATAGGCAGACATCTATCCAGACCATCACACAGGAATTCCAAACTGCATCAGGATCGACTGCAAGTACTGTGACAGTTAGGCGGGAGGTAAGAAAACTTGGATTTCATCGTCGAGCGGCTGCTCATAAGCCACACATCACGCCGATAAATGCCAAACGACGCCTCGCTTGGTGTAAGGAGCGTAAACATTGGACGATTGAACAGTGGAAAAACGTTGTGTGGAGTGACGAATCACGGTACACGATGTGGCGATCCGACGGCAGGATGTGGGCATGGACAATGCCTGGTGAATGCCTGGTGAACGTCACCTGACAGCGTGTGTAGTAGTGTCAACAGTAAAATTCAGAGGCGGTGGAGTAATGGTGTGATCGTGTTTTTCATGGAGGGGGCTTGCACCCTTCATTGTTTTATGTGGCACTACCAAAGCACAGGCCTACATTGATGTTTTAAGCACCTTCTCGCTTCCCTCTGTTGAAGAGCAATCCGGGAATGGTGAATCCATATTTCAACACGATCGATCACCTGTTTATAATGCACGGCCTGTGGCGGAGTGGTTGCACGACAATACCATTCCTGTAATGGACTGGCGTGCACAGAGTCCTGACCTGAATCCTATAGAATACCTTTGGGATGTTTTGGAACGCCGACTCCGTGCCAGGCCTCACCGACCGACGTCGATGCCTCTCCTCAGTGCAGTAATCCGTGAAGAATGGACTGGCCTTTCCCAAGGAATTTTCCAGCACCTGATTGAACGCATTAAATATGGCAACATTTCTATACGTCTTTCTTGCATTCACAGCGCCAGATTTTCACCTTGTGGTTAAAATTGGTACTAATTATTTTCCAGTGTAAATCGCCTCTTCATTAACGCGTTGGCATATATATAGTATAATGAGCCCAGTGTTTTTAAAACACCTTCCGAAACTAGGGTGGAAGGTATGCGTGGGTGACTGATATATAAATTTTTATTACTGTTATAAATTTTTAAATCACTCTTACTATCAGCTCACTTTTTATCATGTTATTATTATTTTAAGTAAACAGATGATGGGGAAAATTAAATTAAAGAAAAGTAATGTAAGTTTAAACTTTTATATTTATTTTAAAAGTCATCGAACGGATAACACATGCTAGTTCTGTCTCAAAGCTGGTGCCTTATTTACTACTGTAAATTAATTAAGAAAAGTGTTATTCAGAGGGGATTCAATTAGCATAAAACGTGACTTTCAAAGAATAGGAAACCGAAAGAATAGGAAACGGGATGGGAATCGCATTCAAACAAGCACATAAAAAATAATTCAAAGGTACACAAAAAAGGAACTGAAACTGTCCATAACCAATCCATTCTATTTAGGCAAAGAAATTCCGCTCCTAGGGTAGTCGTATTCCCAGTGGATAACCTCAGACTGGTAATGGAAGTTAAGACAAAGATCACGTGGTTCGATATAGCCACAATCTTCTCAAAACGCTCTGTAAGAATCTTTCTAGAAATTGTGGAATAGGAAAACTTCTCGCGATAGCGATTAATTAAGTTTGAATACTCGAAATATTATGCACAAGAGTAGCTGAGGGCTAGTTTTGTTACTACAGCACATGTTCCACGTGCACAAGTACATTTACAGAAAATATGTAATTCCACGACGATTTTAATGAAGAAATGAAATCCAAACACGTTAGTTACAGAAAACTTCCGAACTGCGTTAATAACGCCGTAGTATTGACCTAATGGCTCGTTAAACCATTTGTACGAGCACGTGGTACTGTTGCTACAAAGCACACACCACATAGGTTGAACACAAAGAGGAATTATTAATTTGAAGAATTTCAACGGGAGAAAACCTTACAATCACACGCACATTCACACTGAAGAGCGATAATGTTCATTAGAATTACGCCTCATGACCTATCGTACTTTCACTTTCATTTATTGGAGTGGAAAGAAAGTAATTACCGCAGTGAAGTCCGAAACCAACACAGAAATCACACTACATCCCGATTTAAAATAATATAAAAACATTTTCAGTATAAATCTGTAAGAAAAGTAATTAATATTTCAGTTAGGCTGAAAACTTAAGAATTTCATTGTGCTTCGGACTCATCTAACACGCGCTTACCCGACTATGTTACCACTTGAAAAACTGCGCAGAGACTAGCTAGCGTGGGTCCCGTCCGAGGGTATCTCACAGATACAATAGGAAACAACCAGAGAGATAGCTTCCTTTGCCAGCTTGACAAGGGACGTACAGAACCAGACCAAGGAGACAAACCTCTTTGCCTTAGGAATCGTATCTATCTACTCAGACTTTGGTACTGCTGTCCTCTAGCAGACAGAACTTCTGTGCCACCACCGAGCATGTAACTACAAATACTCACACTCATTCATCCTTTCACACCAGAGGGGAAGGAGATGACAATATGTTTGAAGAACATCATATACACTACGTAAAGGAGGCGGATGTGGGTTTCATAGAAAACTGTGTGTCATACGAATTACACAAAAAAATGTGTTTGAAAGTGTTACATGACAAGTTGTTCGTATTTATATGTCAATATAACATATTCCGTTGCTCAGTCTCCTCCGAGGTAAATTTAGAAATACCGCAGTAAATTTAGAGATTGAAATGTGTGCCGTAAACAACGATAAATCGAGCAAAATAGCATGAAAGGAACCTAACAGACACCTTTCAATAGCATGTCCCACTGCCACACGCCAATTACAGCTCACACTAGACGTCCGTGAGGAGCTGCGCTTTAGTTACAAGCGTACAATGTCAATGAGGCAGGAATCACTACTTCGGGACAGTATTACTTCTTGTGCCGGCGTACGCCTTCGTCAGCACACCAGTCGGCACTAGGAAACATCGTATAGCAGGCGCTGAACTAGGTGCGCCTATGACAAGACCAAGACACGCCCCCAGGCTAAGCACCCCTGAACAGCGTCCTATATAGGCCGCCGCCGCCAACCGAGCTGCCTCAATCTCTCTCTCTCAGTACCTCAGTACGTCGCATCGGGACTCAGTTCGCATTGCACCTCAATGCGTCGCACTGTGCTCTAGTTTTCTACAGCGATAGTCGTCGTCTCACACCTTAGCACGGACAATATGCAAGAATTAGTACATGTTATTTGATTGCTGTTAACCACAGAACTTCAGTTGGATGTCATTGAAGTTCAGTACTCAATTGGTTCCTGTAATAAAGTGCATCTTAACCACGTGTGCATTTGCTATTGTAGTGAGAGGAAACCGGCCACTCACCTATTATACCACCCTCTCCTCGTCCGCCGGCCGGGGTGGCCGAGCGGTTCTGGGCGATACAGTCTGGAACCGCGCGACCGCTACGGTCGCAGGTTCGAATCCTTCCTCGGGGATGGATGTGTGTGATGTCCTTAGGTTAGTTAGGTTTAAGTAGTTGTGAGTTCTAGGGGACTGATGACCTCAGAAGTTCAGAAGTTAAGTCCCATAGTGCTCAGAGCCATTTGCATTTTTTTTCTCCTCGTCCAGCAAGGAAAAACAAAAAAGAGGGCGCAGCCACAACAGGTGGCAACGAGTCTGATCAACAAGTTTTGTTTGCTTTTCATGTGTTCTAGGTTGCTGCAGGGGTGCTGTCGTTTCAGTGATTGTATTTGAAAATTTATTGTCGCGGGCTCGAATCCTGCCTCGGGCATGGATGTGTGTTATGTCCTTAGGTTAGGTTTAAGTAGTTCTAAGTTCTAGGGGACTGATGACCTCAGGTGTTAAGTCCCACAGTGCTCAGAGCCATTTGAACCATTTTTTTGAAAATTTGTTCTTGTTGTTGCATGTATTGCAGGAGGGAAGCTGCAGAACTAAGCTAATTTCTTTTCAGACGCTTTGCACGTTGCTTTTCTATTTGTCTTTTCATATTTTGCTATAATTTGTTAGCGTTAGAACGGCTACCCCGCCCCCTTCACCCCTGCCCATGCGCCTCAGCCGCACACTGCTCCTGCTCTGGAACTAAATCAGATTTCTCAGTTTCAGAACCAGCAAATCGCCACATTGCTGTACATTGTATAGCAATTGCTTGCCGCACAATCTGCGTCGGCTGCCTAACCGATCCAACGAGTGCCACCAAACAACATTCCACCATTTCGGCACTTCTATGAAAGAGGAGAGGAATTGCTCGAATATCTCAACCAGTTACAGGCTCACTTTCAAGTCATCGAATTCAAGGCACTGTCAAATCTCCTTATTTGCTGTCCGTCGCTGGAATCCCTGTCTGTTCAAATGGTTCAAATGGTTCTAAGCACTATGGGACTTAACATCTGAGGTCATCAGTCCCCTAGACTTATAACTACTTACACCTAACTAACCTAAGGATATCACATACATCCATGCCCGAGGCAGGATTCGAACCTGCGACCGCAGCAGCAGGGCGGTTCCGGACTGAAGCGCCTAGAACCGCTTTGCCACATCCCTGTCTGTGTTTCGGCTAATTCAAATACTCTTCCCTCTTCTCAATAAGAAGTGTAAATTCAAGTGTAGCTGTGGCAACTTTTATAGCGAATGATGATCCGTGACGCAATCACTTACAGTGTCCCTAATAGCAGAATTAGAAAACAGATTCTCAAGTACTCAGATCCTTCGCTCCATCAAGTGTTGCAATTCGACTCCGGCTCCACGGCCGCCGATAAATCTGATCAGGTCCCGATCTGTCCGGTCTAGTCGCTTCTTGTCCGCGACTGCCTCGCTCAGCCACCACAACGAGCCCTCACACAAACGCGCAGGCAGCCTATCAAAGAAGTAGCTAGGCCTGTAAATCTAGTGAAGTCTTGCCTTCGCTGTTTTGCTCGCCATAAGCGGCAAGACTGCCGTCGCGCAACGCGACGAGTTACTCATGTGTAAAAAAAAGGCAATATCCAGCCAGTTTACTTGCAACTGCAAAAGAACGTCAGTTCTTCCCGCTCTCGCAACAAAGGTCTCATGCACATACTGTGAATGCAGTGTTTTCAAAACCGAGTAGAGGTTTTAGCAGTAATTTAAGTAAGATTGTGCCCTCATGTCGCCCCAGTGCAGTGCGATGCCATTCCAACAAACTCTTTGTAACACTACAAACTGCAGGCCTTCCTGTTGATTTTCAATTGGACACAGGTGCTTCTGTGACTTTGCTTAATCGTGCTCCGCACGCCTGTCAAAATCTAGCACGCACCTCAGCGCACACGACGGACGGGTTCAAAATGGTTCAAATGGCTCTAAGCACTATGGGACTTAACATCTGACGTCATCAGTCCCATAGACTTACAACTACTTAAACCAAACTAACCTAAGGACATCACACACATCCACGCCCGAGGCAGGATTCGAACCTGCGACCGTAGCAGCAGCGCGGTTCCGGACTGAAGCGCCTACAACCGCTCGGCCACAGCGGCCGGCCGACGGACAGGGAATCCCAGTACTTGGAAAGTGTAATTTGGCTGCCACTTACAAATATCACACTAGGACAGCGAACTAGTTTGCTTAAGGAATTTCCTGCACTCTTTTTCTAATGGGCTTGGAAAAGCTAATAATTTTGTAGCGTACATTGCCCGTTCCCTTTGCTTTACGAGACAAAGTAGCCAGTGAATTAAAAGTATTGCAAGACAATGGTGTGATTGTTCCCGTACAAACTAGTCAGTGGGCAAGTCCGTTGGTTTTGATGCCCAAGCCTTCTGGTCACATTCGCATTTGTGTTGACTTCAAAAGTACAGTCAATCCACATACAATAATTGACACTCAACTATTGTCTCGTCCTGAGGAACTTATGGACAGACTTAACGCAGGCCGTTACTTTTCTAAGGTACATTTGCGTGATGTGTATTTGCAAATACCACTAGATGAAGAATCACATAAACTGTTTGTTGTTAATACACACTTAGGCTTGTTCAAGTATTTGCGTTTGCCCTTCGGCAGTGCCTCGGCACCTGTCATTTTTCAACGTTACTTCGAAGAGCTGACTGTTCAAGTGCCGTTCTGTTCGAACTACCTTGACGATACTGTCGTACGCCAGAGGAACACATCGCCAACTTGCGTACCCTTTTTAGAGGATTGTCAGATGCAGGACTCAAGTGTCGTCTTGAAAAGTGTGACTTTTTTCAGACAGAACTACAGTACTTAGGTCATGTGATAAACAGTCTGGGTGTGCAACCCCTCCAATCTCATTTGCTTGCGCCGGCTGGGGTGGCCGAGCGGTTCTAGGCGCTACAGTCTGGAACCGCGCGACTGCTATGGTCGCAGGTTCGAATCCTGCCTCTGGCATGGATGTGTGTGCTGTCCTCAGGTTAGTTAGGTTTAAGTAGTTCTAAGCTCTAGGGGACTGATGACCTTACAAGTTAAGTCCCATAGTGCTCAGAGCCCTCATTTGCTTGCACTCCGTAACCTACCTGTTCCCCGCAATGTATCTGAACTGCAATCAGTGCTAGGCAAGTTGACATACTACATTCGTTTCATTCCGAACGCTTCACGTATCGCGGGTCCATTGCATCGTTTGCGTCGGAACAGTGTGTCTTTCGTGTGGAGCAAAGAGTGCCACGACGCATTTCAGAAACTCAAACATGCCTTGCTCAGTGACAGATGTCTAGTACCTTCTGACCCTGCCAAAGCAGTGATTTTGCAAGTAGACGCTTCCTCTTACGGAATCGGCTCTGTGCATTTGCACAGAATTGGTGCACGAGACTGACCTATTGCCTTTGCCTCAAAAGTGCTAACTCAAACTCAGCGCAGTTATTCACCGATTGAAAAAGAATCTCTCGCTATTGTGTATGGTGTGACAAAATTCCATCTCTATCTGTTTGGTCGCAAGTTCCATTTAGTGACAGAACACAAGTCTTTGCAGTTCTTGTTTCATCCATCAAAGCCAGTTTCTACACGTACTGCTAAAAATTGCAACGTTGGGCTTTGTTTCTATTCCAGTATCAGTACGAAATTGTGTGAAGACCTACGGAAAAGCATCGCAATGCTGACGCCGTTTCTTGCCTTCCGATCGGACCCAACTCTGGTTTTGATTCCTCTGACGCATCTTGTTGCCAGATCGATGCGCAGGACTCTGAATTTCTGCAATCTTTTCCACTGAATTACAGAAAAATTGCACAGGTCACGGAAGCGGACCCTGATCTGAAGATTTTGTTGCATGACATTCGCACGTCTTGGCCTCGCTCACTGAACGCTATTCAGAACTAAGTAGTACGCCGATACTTTGCTAGTCGGCATAACCTTTCAGTACCACAAGGTGTGACCTTAGTACACCCCGACAGTGCACAATCGCGTGTGCTCATTCCCACAGTGTTGCAAAACGATGTGTTACAATTGCTTCACCAAGGAGACTGGGGAATTGTTCGCAGTAAACAGTTCGCGAGCCAGCATTGTACTTGGTAAGGTACGGATGCCCACATTGAACAGATGACGTCACATTGTCGCGCATGCGTGGAAAACCAATCCGCTCCGCCACTGACATTCTCAGCTTGGCCTAAGAATCAATCGGCATGGCAACGATTGCACATAGACTTTGCAGGACTGTTTTGGAACACTCGTTGGCTCAAAGTGGTAGACCCTTTTAGCAAGTTCCCATTTGCAGTACCTATGAACTCTGCCACGTCACGTAGCACAATTCACGTTCAAATATGGTTCAAATGTCCCTGACCACTGTGGGACTTAACATCTGAGGTCATCAGTCCCCTAGAGCTTAGAACTACTTAAACGTATGTAACCTAAGGACACCACACACATCCATACCCGAGGCAGGATTCGAGCCAGCGACCGCAGCAGTCGCGTGGTTCCGGACTGAAGGGCCTAGAACCACTCGGCCATCGCGGCCGGCCACAATTCAAGTGTTGTCCTCAATTTTTTTCATTGAACGATTGCCTGAAGTCATTGTTAGGGACAACGGACCTCAGTTCACGTCACATGACTTTGAACAGTTTTGTAAACGCAATGACATTCGCCATCTACCAAGCGCTTCGGTTCACCCCAAGTCCAAAGGAGAAGCAGAACTCTTCGTACGCACTTTTAAACAACAGATGGCCAAGCTTCGCACCTCCCACACAGTGAAACTCTTTCTCGCCTCCTACCGCTCCCACCCACGCGACGGACCATCACCGGCGGAACTACTGTACTACCGCCGCCATCGGACGCTGCTTCACTTGCTCCAACACCGCAGCATCCGGCGCCGCCAATGGTCCGTCAGTATCGCTTTGCATCCTGTTGTTCTTTACAGGGTTTCTGTCCGATGTCAGCGCTTCGAAGGAGGCGAGATCCAGAAACGCATTGGCAAATATAGGTATCCAATTTCAGATGCCAATGGTTTTCAGCGCCGTAGCCAGAATCAAATTCGCATCTGTCGTTGCCCCGTGATTGTACTGCCTTTCTTTCCCCAGATTCACGGCCTCATGGGATCACGCGGCCTTCGCAGCCGCCCGCTGGTGCCACCACGAACCCCACCACGAGCAAGTGCAGGTCGCGCCTTCGCCGCTCTCTGACCCGATGGACATGGACCCGACATCGCCGCCGCCGTCATCAACTCGGGAGACGCCCTCAGAACTGGATGACCCTCCTGAGCAGTATTTTCGGGAGAACGTACCTCTGCTCTCACAAGTCAAATGATGGGGTCCAGTGCACGACAACAGTGAGACGTTTCGCCAGCACACCGGTCGGCAGTAGGAAACATTGTATAGCAGGCGCTGAACCAGGCGCGCCGATGACAAGAGGAGACCAAGACACGCCCCCTAGGCTACGCGCCGGTAACACCCCCTGGGCAGCGTGCATATAGGCCGCCGCCACCGACCGAGCTGCCTCAATCTCTCACTCTCAGTACCTCACTAAGTCGCATCGGGACGCAGTTCGCATTGCATCTCAATAAGTCGCACTGTGCTCTAGTCTTCCACAGTGATAGTCGTCGCCTCGCACCTTAGCTAGCTGTGAGGGAACGTTACTCATTGTATACAGGGTGGTCCATTGATAGTGATCGGGCCAAATAACTCACGAAATAAGCATCAAACGAAAAAAACTACAAAGAACGAAACTCGTCTAGCTTGAAGGGGGAAACCAGATGGCGCTATGGTTGTCCCGCTAGATGGCGCTGCCATAGATTAAACGGATATCAACTGCATTTTCTTAAAATGGGAACCCCCATTTTTTATTACATATTCGTGTAGTACGTAAAGACATATGAATGTTTTAGTTGCACCACTTTTTTCGCTTTGTGATAGATGGCGCTGTTGTAGTCACAAACGTATAAATGCGTGGTATCACGTAACATTCCGCCAGTGCGGACGGTATTTGCTTCGTGATACATTACCCGTGTTAAAATGGACCGTTTACCAATTGCATGAAAGGTCGATATCGTGTTGATGTATGGCTATTGTCATCAAAATGCCCAACGGGCAAGTGCTATGTATGCTGCTCGGTATCCTGGACGACATCATCCAAGTGTACGGACCGTTCGCCGGATACTTACGTTGTTTTAGGAAACAGGAAGTGTTGAGCCACATGTGGAACGTCAACCACGACCTGCAACAAATGATGATGCCCAAATAGGTGTTTTAGCTGCTGTCGCGGCTAATCCGCACATCAGTATCAGACAAATTGCGCGAGAATAAGTAATCACAAAAACTTCGGTGTTGAGAATGCTACAGCAACATCGATTGCATCCGTACCATATTTCTCTGCACCAGGAATTGCGTGGCGACGACTTTGCACGTCGTGTACAGTTCTGCCACTGGGCACAAGAGAAATTACGGGACGATGACAGATTTTTTGCACGCATTCTATTTAGCGACGAAACGTCATTCACCAACAGCGGTAACGTAAAGCGGGATAATGTGCACTACTGGGCAACGGAAAATCCACGTTGGCTGCGACAAGTGGAACATCAGCGACCTTGGCGGGTTAATGTATGGTGCGGCATTATGCGAGGAAGGATAATTGGCCCCCATTTTATCGATGGCAATTTAAATAGTGCAATGTATGATGATTTCCTACGTAATGTTCTGCTGATGTTACTACAAGGTGTTTCACTGCATGACAGAATGGCGATGTACTTCCAACATGATGGATGTCCGGCACATAGCTCGCGTGCGGTTGAAGCGATATTGAATAGCATATTCCATGACAGGTGGATTGGTCGCCGAAGCAACATACAATGGCCCGCACGTTCACCGGATCTGACGTCCCCGTATTTCTTTCTGTGGGGAAAGTTGAAGGATATTTGCTATCGTGATCCACAGACAACGCCTGACAATATACGTCAGCGCATTGTCAACGTATGTGCGAACGTACGGAAGGCGAACTACTCGCTGTTGAGAGGAATGTCGTTACACGTATTGCCAAATGCATTGAGGTTGACGGACATCATATTGAGCATTTATTGCATTAATGTGGTATTTACAAATGGCTCAAATGGCTCTGAGCACTATGGGACTTAACATCTGAGGTCACAAGTCCCCTAGAACTTTGAACTACTTAAACCTAACTAACCTAAGGACATCACACACATCCATGCCCGAGGCAGGATTACAACCTGCTACCGTAGTGGTCGCGTGGTTCCGGACTGAAGCGCCTAGAACCGCTCGGCCACTCCAGCCGGCTGGTTCAAATGGTTCAAATGACTCTGAGCACTATGCGATTTCACTTCTCAGGTCATCAGTCGCCCAGAACTTAGAACTAATTTAACCTAACTAACCTAAGGACATCACACACATCCGTGCCCGAGGCAGAATTCGAACCTGCGACCGGAGAGGTCGTTCGGCTCCAAACGGTAGCGCCTAGAACCGCACGGCCACTCCGGCCGGCGGCCGGCTGGTATTTACAAGTAATCACGCTGTAACAGCATGCGTTCTCAGATATGATAAGTTCACTAAGGTACATGTATCACATGGAACGACCGAAATAAATGTTCAAACTTACTTACGTTCTGTATTTTAATTTAAAAAACCTACCGTTACTAACTGTTCATCTAAAATTGTGAGCCGTATGTGGGTGACTACTACAGCACCATCTATCACAAAGCGAAAAAAGTAGTCCAACTACAAGAGTCATATTTCTTTACGTACTACACGAATAAGTAATAAAAATGGGGGTTCCTATTTTTTTAAAAAAAAACGCAGTCGATATCCTTTGACCTATGGCAGCGCCATCTAGCGGGCCAACGATAGCGCCATCTGGTTTCCGCCTTCTAACTAGACGAGGCAATACTAACCTTACGACTTATCTTAGAAGATAGATTAAGAAAAGGCAAACCTACGTTTCTAGCATTTGTAGACTTAGAGAAAGCTTTTGAAAATGTTGACTGGAATACTCTCTTTCACATTCTAAAGGTGGCAGGGGTAAAATACAGGGAGCGAAAGGCTATTTACAATTTGTACAGAAACCAGATGGCAGTTATAAGATTCGAGGGGCATGAAAGGGAAGCAGTGGTTGGGAAGGGAGTGAGACAGGGTTGTAGCCTCTCCCCGATGTTATTCAATCTGTATATTGATCAAGCAGTAAAGGAAACAAAAGAAAAATTCGGAGTAGGTATTAAAATTCATGGAGAAGAAGTAAAAACTTTGAGGTTCGCCGATGACATTGTAATTCTGTCAGAGACAGCAAAGGACTTGGAAGAGCAGTTGAACGGAATGGACAGTGTCTTGAAAGGAGGATATAAGATGAACATCAACAAAAGCAAAACGAGGATAATGGAATGTAGTCAAATTAAGTCGGGTGATGCTGAGGGAATTAGATTAGGAAATGAGACACTTAAAGTAGTAAAGGAGTTTTGCTATTTAGGGAGTAAAATAACTGATGATGGTCGTAGTAGAGAGGATATAAAATGTAGACTGGCAATGGCAAGGAAATCGTTTCTGAAGAAGAGAAATTTGTTATCATCGAGTATAGATTTAAGTGTCAGGAAGTCGTTTCTGAAAGTATTTGTATAGAGTGTAGCCATGTATGGAAGTGAAACATGGACGATAACTAGTATGGACAAGTAGAAAATAGAAGCTTTTGAAATGTGTTGCTACAGAAGAATGCTGAAGATAAGGTGGGTAGATCACGTAACTAATGAGGAGGTATTGAATAGGATTGGGGAGAAGAGAAGTTTGTGGCACAACTTGACTAGAAGAAGGGATCGGTTGGTAGGACATGTTTTGAGGCATCAAGGGATCACAAATTTAGCATTTGAGGGCAGCGTGGAGGGTAAAAATCGTAGAGGGAGACCAAGAGATGAATACACTAAGCAGATTCAGAAGGATGTAGGTTGCAGTAGGTACTGGGAGATGAAGAAGCTTGCACAGGATAGAGTAGCATGGAGAGCTGCATCAAACCAGTCTCAGGACTGAAGACCACAACAAACAACAACAACTAGACGAGTTTCGTTCTTTGTAGTTTTTCCGTTTGACGCTTATTTCGTGAGATATTTTTCACGTTCAATCGGACCACCCTGTACAGTTGTGATATAGACACGGATACGATGCGACAATTTGTACGAGTTATTTGATTCCTGTTAAGCACAGAGCTTCAGACTTGACATCGCTGAATTTAAATACTCTATTGGTTCCTGTAATAAAGTCTATTTTAACAACGTGTGCATTTTGTGTTGGTGAAAAGAAAGCGGCCACCCACCTATCATACAATCCTCCCCTCACACAGCCAGGAACCACTAAACATTACAAGGGGGCACAGCCACAACACTTATAACAAATGTCTCGTTTTATTAGTATTCGTGTGACCTTCTTTTAGTGTGTTAGTAGAACCAGTATCTTTCATCGCGAGCGTCTAACTTGGAAATCAAGGGTGGCGTAGAATCCATTTCTGAATCTCCCAATACTATGTGTCTTTTGGTGCTGCAGTCTACTTCCGTTAACATAGTGCATATCTTTTTTGCCTGGATGGAAGTTTGGCACGTTCACTATAAAAACCACTGCATGGTAGCTCTACGTCGGTGGAAATAGAAGCTGCACCATTCTCTCCAGATAATATGCACTTTCGCCGTCCCTAATACCGGCATGTTCTTGTGTCAGTTTTAGACGAACCGGATGACGCAACTCCTTTTTTCTATCGAGACTTCTCAGTTGATCGTGTGCCAAGAGATTTACTTTTTATCCTTCGGTTGCTCTCGAAAAAGACTCTCGGACACCCTTCGAATCAGAACGTATTAGGCCTATGTCGACCACGTAAAGATTAGTTTGATGAACGGCATACGGCTCAGTGATTAATATCAGCACTTCTGTTGACGAGAAGGATTATCGCCACCTGGTAATGTGGTTCCTATAGAGACACACTTTTTCGAACCATCCGTGTACAACTTGTACTAGTTGTGCTAGATACGATCCAATTTTAACACTTAGCAGCTCTCAGTTCCCTCGGTGTACATTGGAGTTAAGTAGTTTTCTTTTGTAGAACTTTGTTTTCAACACAGGTGCAGCTACCCCTCTCTCCCTGCAAACAGATAACGTAAAAATTCAAACTAGTATTTCAGAGGCAGGTTGCTAGATTTGTTACCGGCGCGACTGCTACGGTCGCAGGTTCGAATCCTGCCTCGGGCATGGATGTGTGTGATGTCCTTAGGTTAGTTAGGTTTAAGTAGTTCTAAGTTCCCGGGGACTGTTGACCACAGATGTTAAGTCCCATAGTGCTCAGAACCATCTGAACCATTTTTTTTGTTACCGGTATTTTCGACCAACTCGCGAATATTACGTAGATGCTTCGTGAACACAAATGGGGATTACTGGGAGGAAGACGGCTTTCTTTTCACGAAAGGGCATTGATAAGTGCAAGAGAATCAGCATTTGAAGTTGACTGCAGAACGGTTCTACTGCTGCTAACGTACATTCCACGCAAGGACCACGGTGGTGAGATAGAGCTATAAGGGCTCGTACGGGGCATATAGACAATCCTTTTTCCCTTGCTCAAATTGAGAGTGGAACAGCAATGTAAACGCCTAGTAGTGGTACAAGGTACCTGGTGCCATACACCATACGGCGGCTTGCGGATTACGTAAGTATGTCAATGTAGATATTGCGAATTGTAGGAATAAACGGGTAGCGTGTAATACATCAATTCATGTAAACAATCAGTTAAAAATGGCTTACCTTTACAGTACTAATCTTTAGTTAACCAGTTATACATAATAACTGTAAATAGTCACCTTACTCAACAACCTGTCAGGGTAGCCGAGAGCGCTAACAAGCTGCTTCCTGGACTCGGGTATGCGCGCCGGCTCCGGACCGAATCCAAGAAAAGACGGGCAACATATTACCTTCTTCCACATGTGTCTTGTGAAGTGACCACGACATGAAAATTAATGGAACCAGAGCTCAGACGCAGGTTTACCGACCGTTACTCTTGACGTGCACCATTAAAGTACGGAACAAGAAACGGGAAAATCACAATGATACCCGAAATACCTTCCTGCACTCAGGGTAACCATAAGAAACTTACACGTTATCTCAGAACTATAAGCAGGCTGGAAGTTGGAAAGAAGGTTGTACTTCCGTGACGGAAAACAAACGGCAACCTTATAAATCGTGTCCGAAGGCGGGCTAACTAGCAAAACGAGAAGTACGTGGAGGGTAACACTCGGCGTCCCACTTAACACGAACAGGTGAAGAAAATTATCTGATGCTTAGTATTAATATTGCGACTAGTCGCTTTTTAATGCTTTTAAAAAACATTTTTTTCCCTTTAAGCTTTGGAGTGACTGAAAGCTCATATTCCGATGGTTATTAAGTACAGTACTGCCCCCTCTCCACTACTTTAAACACAGTTGAAGGTTCAAGGAACCTTCAAAGAAGATCAGACGTTTAAACAGAAGTTATGAAATTTATAATAAATTTAACGATGCTATATCTTGAAAACTATAAAATATATTAAACTAAGCTGCAAACCTATTTAAACACGAATAATGAATTCTCAGTCATAATTTGAAAAGAAATACTAGGCACCCAGTAGAGAAATAGAACGAATATTGACACAGGGTGTGTCCCTCCTGACCGTAAAAACTTCGTGGGAAGATGAGATGTATCAGTTTGATGCTGAGAACCACGGTGCGAAATCGAAAGCTCTGAGTGACGGAAAATATACCGTTGCCCTTGTACAAAAATAAAGGTCTATGTGAAAATATTTTGTCTGCACGAGGTGCTACATTCACAAGAGTTATTAAAGTAGAGTCTCATCTCCCTCCCCCAGTTTCTACTCAGGCCTGCCATGGTCGCATTTGTTATCCCAGTCGATAAATCTGGGTGGTTTTAACGGTGTCAAAGGCAGTGAGAATTCTTGCCAGAGGATCCTCTTCAATCTACACAGATTTCTCGCACCCAAGGTTATTTGTATGACAGCACAAGAAGGTATCAACTAGGGTGCCCACTATTACTGCGCACCTTTGAGAGGATGTTTGGTGCAGGTAATAACGAGCAAGATGCACGAAGTGAGCTGCGGCTCCAACGTGTTAAAGCCAAATCTCTGCATTTTGATCAATTGGGATTTTTTAAAATCTTTTCGGACTGGTTTGAGGCTGTCTGCTACAACTTTCTTCTGATGCGTCAAATTTTTCATCTCATAATAGCACACACAATCTCCTCTTTTATTTGTAAGATTTATTCGAGTCACTGACGTCCGCTATAGTTTTTGCTCTTTACATCTTCATCTAGTACCATGGAAGTTACTCAATGACAGCCGGCCGGGGTGGACAAGCGGTTCTAGGCGCTACAGTCTGGAACAGCGCGACCACTACGGTAGCAGATTCGAATCCTGCCTCGGGCATGTGTGTGTGTGTGAAGTCCTTAGGTTAGTTAGGTTTAAGTACCGGGTGATTAAAATGTCAGTATAAATCTGAAAACTGAATAAATCACGGAATAAGGTAGATAGAGAGGTACCAATTGACACACGTGCTTGGAGTGACATGGAGTTTTATTAGAACCAAAAAAACACTAAGTTCAAAGAATGTCCGATAGATGGCGCTTCATCTGATCAGAATAGCAATAATTAGCGTAAAAAAATAAGACAAAGCAAAGATGATGTTCTTTACAGGAAATGCTCAATATGTCCACCATCATTCCTCAACAATAACTGTAGTCGAGGAATAATGTTGTGAACAGCACTGTAAAGCATGTCCGGAGTTATGGTCAGGCATTGGCGTCGGATGTTGTCTTTCAGCATCCCTAGAGATGTCTGTCGATCACGATACACTTGCAACTTTAGGTAACCCCAAAGCCAATAATCGCACGGACTGGGGTCTGGGGACCTGGGAGGCCAAGCATGACGAAAGTGGCAGCTGAGCACACGATCATCACCAAACGACGCACGCAAGAGATCTTTCACGCGTCTAGCAGTATGGGGTGGTTCTAATAAAACCCCATGTAATTCCAAGCATGTGTGTCAATTTTTACCTCTCTATCTACATTATTCCGTGGTTTATTAAGTTTTCAAATTTATACTGACTTTTTGATCACCCGGTACTTCTAAGTTCTAGGGGACTGATGACCTGAGCAGTTAAATCCCATAGTGCTCAGAGCCATTTGAACCATTTGAACTCCCTGACATATTTACACATTCCCTATCATCCTGTCCTTTCTTGTCAGTATTTCGATGTATTCCTTTCCTTGCCGATATTGTGGAGAACCTCTTCATTTCTTACCTTACTGGTCAACATAGTTTTAAACATCATTCTGTACACCACATCTCAAACACTTTGGTTGTCTTTCTGTTTTCACACGGTCTATTATTCACTTCCATTCAGCGCTGTGCTTGAAACATAGATTCTCAAAAATTTATTCCTCATACCAACTCCGGTGTTTGATAGTAGCAGACCTTTATTGGCCAGGAATGTCCTCTTTGCCTGTGCTAGTCTACTTTTTATGTCCTCCTTACTTCCTCCATCAAACGTTGTTTCGCTTTCAACAAAGGATCCTACGTGTCCCTAATTCTGATAAGTTTACCGCTAATCTCGTTTCTGCTCTCGTTGCTTCTGTCTTTACTCTCAGTCCATAGTCTGTGCTCGTTAGACCGTTCCGTTCGACGGGTCCCGCAATTATTCCTCACGTCAGCTGAGAAAAGAGATATCGCCAGAGAATCTTATCATTTATATTCTTATACCCTGAATGTTTATCCCACTGCTGAACCTTACTTTTGTTTTCGTCATTGCGTCTTTGATGTACAGACGTAACAGTACGGGAGAAAGGCTGCATCCCTGCCTTATGCCCTTTCTAATCCGAGCACTTTGTCCTTTGTTTTCGATTCTTATTGTTCCCTCTTGATTGCTGTACATATTACATATTATCCGTCTTTCCTTATAAGTGAAATGTCTTCCAAGAAAGTGGGGTGCACGTCATTTAGAAACAGTGTTCACTAAAACAGTTAAATGGGCCGTTAGTCCAAAAGTTTTCGATACTGAATTAATAAAAAAAATAGCCAAATGCAAATAGGACTCGCGTTGAAGCATCAGTGCAAGCTCAGTTCTGTACACTACTGGCCATTAAAATTGCTACACCAGTAATGATGACGTCCTGTAGACGCGAAATTTAACCGGCAGGAAGAAGATGCTGTGCTATGCAAAAGGTTAGCTTTTCAGAACATTCACACAAGGTTAGCGCCTTTGGCGACACCTACAACGTGCTGACATGAGGAAAGTTTCCAACCGATTTCTCATACACGAACAGCAGTTGACCGGCGTTGCCTGGTGAAACGCTGTTGTAACGCCTCGTGTAAGGAGGAGAAATGCGTACCATCACGTTTCCGACTTTGATAAAGGTCTGATTGTACCCTATCGCGATTGCGGTTTATCGTATCACGACAGTGCTGCTCGCGTTGGTCGAGATCCAATGACCGTTAGCATAATATGGAATCGGTGGGTTCAGAGGATAATACGGAATGCAGTGCTGGACCCCAACGGCCTCGTATCACTAGCAGTCGAGATGATAGGCATCTTATCCGCATGGCTGTAACGAATCGTGCAGCCACGTCTCGATCCCTGAGTCAACAGGTGGGGACGTTTGCAAGACAACAACCACCTGCACGAACAGTTCGACGAATTTTGCAGCAGACCATGGCTGCAGTTACCCTTGACGCTGCATCACAGACAGGAGCGCTTGCGATGGTGTACTCAACGACGAACCTGGGTGCACGAATGGCAAAACGTAAATTTTTTGGATCAATCCAGATTCTGTTTACAGCATCATGATGGTCGCATCCGTGTTTGGCGACATCGCGGTGAACGCACATTGGAAGCGTGCATTCGTCATCGCCATACTGGCTTATCACCCGGCGTGATGGTATGGGGTGCCATTGGTTACACGTTCCGGTCACCTCTTGTTCGCATTGACGGCACTGAACAGTGGACGTTACATTTCAGATGTCTTACGACCCATGGCTCTAAAGTTCATTCGATCCCTGCGAAACCCTACATTTCAGCAGGATAATGCACGACCGCATGTTGCAGGTCCTGTACGGGCCTTTCTGGATACCGAAAATGTTCGACTGCTGCCCTAGCCAGCACATTCTCCAGATCTCTCACCAATTGAAAACGTCTGGTCAATGGTGGCCGAGCAACTGGCTCGTCACAATACGCCAGTCACTACTCTTGATGAAGTGTGGTATCGTGTTGTAGCTGCATGGGCAGCTGTGCCTGTACACGCCATCCAAGCTCTGTTTGACTCAATGCCCAGGCGTATCAAGGCCGTTATTACGGCCAGAGGTGGTTGTCCTGGGTACTGATTTCTCAAGACCTATGCACCTAAACTGCGTGAAAATGTAATCACATGTCAGTTCTAGTATAATATATTTGTCAATGAATACCCGTTTATCATATGCATTTCTTCTTGGTGTAGCAATTTTAATGGCCAGTAGTGTATGTTTGTAGTTAAAGCATCCTGGGAATCGAGAACCTCAACGAATTTTGCCTGTTATCTGCATCGATACTAGCAAGATGTTGATCCCGGGAATATGTACAGCAGTTCCTCAGACCAGCCCGGACATACAAAAGGAAGTGATCAGGGGACCTTAGTTTATATGTGTAGACAGAAATGATTTGATAAAAAAATTTTATCTTCTTACTAAAATATGACTATAACTTACATTTTATGTTCGCGTGCAGTAATGTTCGTCTATTATGCTTCTGACGGATGATGAATGCAATGTGTATTCAAAGAGCAAACCATATTTTTATGTCATATAATTACAATTTCACAAGTTTGAGATTCTTTACTTTACTTGTACTGTGAAACCTTGTTTCCTGGCGAATTTAATAAATCTATGTCAACAGGAAGCACGTTATAGGTTTTGATGAGAGAGTTTTCGAGGTTGAAAATATGTGATATAAATTGCCGTATCTTTTAATTGCATTAACTTAGAAGCTTACAATTTTTATACCTTTCAAGAGACAATAGACCATAGTACGTTACGTAAATTTTAACTTCGTACGCCAAACTCTTCCAGAAAAAAGGGTCTTAAGACACGGACAGACAGACGGAGAAAAAATGACAAAAAATATTACATCGCGTAATATAACTACAAATTAACAATTTCAGGATTTTACCTTTACTTGTACTGTGAAACCTTGCTTCTTGTCAAATTTCATGGTTCCAGGTCCACGAGAAACACCCCATAAGTTTTCATGAGTGAGTTTTCGAGTATCAAAATATATGAGTAAATGGCCGAATCTTTGGAGTGACTTAGAAGCTTAAAAGCTTTACGTTTCCAAGGGACCATAGACGCTAATTGCCGGCTGGAGTGGCGGAGCGGTTCTAGGCGCTTCATTCTGGAACCGCGAGACCGCTACGGTCGCAGGTTCGAATCCTGCCTCGGCCGTGGATGTGTGTGATGTCCTTAGGTTAGTTAGGTTTAAGTATTTCTAAGTTCTAGGGGACTGATGACCTCAGATGTTAAGTCCCATAGTGCTCAGAGCCATTTGAATCATTTTTTTGATCTTAATATGTGACACAAATTTCGACTTCATACGTCAACCCGTTACTGAGAAAAAGCATTCTTAACAGTCGGACAGACAGACAAACGGACAGATAACAAAGCGATCATTTCATTTTTACGGACTGAGGCACTGAATCCTAAAAACAGGGAAAAATTAAGATGAAGGTTTGAATGATTCGAATGTTCTACACAGCCTCTCTCTCACTTGAGTATAACGCACAGAACGTTCATACAACAGTGTGAAATCTTCAGAAAAGTCTTTCTATTGGGTGTTTTCCAACTCGCCCGTCACATTGGCTTGAATGTCGGTTACGTCGCCAAAGTGTTGACCTTTCATGTGAATGTCTGCACTTTGTTGTTTCGTGGTGGTTCGTTTTGGTAACAAATCTCATCAACCGTGATATTTCTTACAGAATAGAACTGTTCGCGTTTGCATTTCAATCAGGTCGCCGCAGAAGTTCATGGCTTATTATTTTTTCTCGGGTGTCTAAGTGTGCGTGCCAAACGTGGCTCACCATTTTCTTGATAACATTCTGGAGAATGTCTTGACCTCATGATTTACAGGTTTCGTACCAATGCGATCTGTGACAGAAAACAACGTCGATGCACTATGGCCTCGCGTCCACTTCTTAACACTGTTTGGTCACAACTGAGTGTTGTTTGCAGTTGATAGTTGAAGCAGCCACTCTAGCTGCTGCTCTGATCTCACGTGTAAGCCACGAATAAAACCTGTCTCGGTACTTTTTGGACGGACGATGAAGACACAACAATCAATTAGTGGCTGTCCATGCCCACTAATTTATTGCAAATATGAGTTGATAGCTCTTCAAAAGAGTAGGCTCCGAACTGTTTACCACCACACATGACTATGGCGACTATTGAGCATTCCGTCACTCACGCTGCAGCACTCATCGACTCAACACGAGGCGAGGTGTGAAGTCAGTAATAGCTGAAGATCCCATTTTTTGTAAATCAGAGGGGTGTATTTGCTTTTTCCCGTGCAGCTTTCCACCAAAGTATTGCCGTCATCCGGAATTACTTGCAACTACGTACGCAATAGCTCAATTTATAACTTCTTGTAAACGACGATTCCTATATACCCAAATTCCATTAATTAGGTTACGCGTTTTACTTCGTAGCGTTGGACTTAGTCAAAAATGGTTCAAATGGCTCTGAGCACTATGGGACTCAACTGCTGAGGTCATTAGTCCCCTAGAACTTAAAACTAGTTAAACCTAACTAACCTAAGGACATCACAAACATCCATGCCCGAGGCAGGATTCGAACCTGCGACCGTAGCGGTCTTGCGGTTCCAGACTGCAGCGCCTTTAACCGCACGGCCACTTCGGCCGGCCGTTGGACTTAGTCGCTTCCAGATAGGGTTCCTTGGATAAACGCACTTTCACTCCTTCATCAACAGTGAAAATTCGTACTAGCACCACAAAAAACACAATAATGTTTTTTGTCGTTTTAATCGATTCTATTTTTTTCATCACGCGTCGCAGTTAATATTGTCCGTTAAAGGGAGACAGGTTGGTGGCGCACATACAGTGTCGAGCAAATGAATACGTGTTTCTCGAACGCTAAACATTTCTTTAATACGTTAGATCACAAATGCATCAATTTTCTTGTATAAATTTGCTCGCATGCACTTTTATTCTAACCAAAATAACAAAGAATGGCGGTATGACAGCTTGTTACGTGCCAAATCTGTTTTAACTTGTGGAATCAACACATTGCGAACTTCCCATTTCAGACGATACAATGTGGACACAGGTGTCGCAACATTCTCACGTGGCACAGAGAACGATTAACAAACCTGGCCGGAGGAATGAGGGGCCATATATAAGCGGTGTGACACAGGGCACGGCAGGGAGGCGTTAGGAAACCGCCGCGGGTTGACAGTTGGAGTTCAGTGGCCCGGCCCCCTAGCAGAGCTGACACACGCAGCTTGCGCCGTGCGTGAGATTTCAAGGCCGGCGTGGCGAGGGCGCAGCGTCGTCCAAACGTAACGCCCGCACTCTGTTTACAGAGCTGTTAGCCGCTCTTGGCAACAGCCGGCACGCAGTTTCAACACTAATTGCCTCGCTGTGCTACATGGGACGGCACTGCGTAATTTTCGAACAAAAGTAAGTGAAAGGGTATTAACTTTCCTCCTCTCCAGAAACGGTGGTTTGTGTGAAGTCTGGGGCTGCTAAGGAAAATTATAGTTCTTGCTTCAAACTTCACTTATTGTTTAAATTAGCACGACTTTTTCCGGCAGTATTAATAGAAGCAGTTCATTAGGTAGCTGACGATGAGAGCATATTGCAGAAACCTGCCGAACTAATTTGATTAGCAAACAAAGACTGAAGCAGATAAATGTTACATACAGCTTTAAACTGAGATGACGAAAATCATGGGATAGCGATATGCAGAGTATCACGTACACAATGTATAAAATGGCAGTGCAATGGCAGAACTGTCAACAACTAACAACCGGCTGAAACTGTGGGGAATGGTGCAGAGATGGGTACTATGACAAAGAGATCCGTAATTCATGTAATAAATACAATCAAATTGCGAAACAAGAAGCATAAAACGAGATACCGTCAGCAGAGGGCCGGTCTGAGAAACGTAATCCATTAGCTAGCACCGTTACAACAACGATAAACAAACAAACGGAAAAAGATACCCAAAATTAAAAATTGGGAAGCGAGAAGTTAATCTAGCTACTGGGCCTACATGCGACTGCAGGTGAAGGACTAACTGTTGTTGTTGTGGTCTTCAGTCCTGAGATTGGTTTGATGCAGCTCTTCATCCTACTCTATCCTGTTCAAGCTGCTTCATCTCCCAGTACCTACTGCAGCATACATCCTTCTGAATCTGCTTAGTGTATTTATCTCTTGGTCTCCCTCTACGATTTTTACCTTCCACGCTGCCCTCCAATACTAAATTGGTGAGCCCTTGATGCCTCAGAACATGTCCTACCAAACGATCCCTTCTTCTAGTCAAGTTGTGCCACAAGCTTATCTTCTCCCCAGTTCTATTTAATACCTTCTCATTAGTTATGTGATCTACCCATCTAATCTTCAGCATTTTTCTGTAGCACCACATTTCGAAAGCTTCTATTCTCTTCTTGTCCGAACTATTTATTGTCATGTTTCACTCCATACAAATACTCTCAGAAACGACGTCCTGACACTTAAATCTATACTCGATGTTAACAAATTTCTCTTCTTCAGAAACGCTTTCCTTGCCATTGCCAGTCTACATTTTATATCCTCTCCACTTCGACCATCATCAGTTATTTTGCTCCCCAAATAGCAAAACTCATTTACTACTTTAAGTGTCTCATTCCCTAATCTAATTCCCTGAGCATCACCCGAGTTAACTCGACTACATTCCATTATTCTCGTTTTGCTTTTGTTGATGTTCATCTTATATCCTCCTTTCAAGACACTGTCCATTCCATTCAACTGCTCTTCCAAGTCCTTTGCTCTCTCAGACAGAATTGCAATGTCATCGGCGAACCTTAAAGTTTTTATTTCTTCTCCATGGATTTTAATACCTACTCCGAATTTTTCTTTTGTTTCCTTTATTGCTTGCTCAATATACAGATTGAATAACATCGGGGAGAGGCTACAACCCTGTCTCACTCCCTTACCAACCACTAAAAGTGTCAAAAAATCTTTATAAAGTTATAAACCTTATTTTAATTGTGTTGATTACAAGGATGCTTTCCTTTCTACGAAGTATCACGTGAAGATGCTGCTTTAACGTAGCGAAACCAGTCGTGTGAATAGATCATCAATTAACAGCTGTTTACGGTTTTATACATGTTCAGTTTACCAGAGAAAGCAGTTTTATCTTACTGTGATCAAAAAATGGGTCTTAAACTGTGCTTATTAGAATACTTTCTCTGTCGTATATCATAGTTTCAGAAAGAAAAGACTAGCGAATCTCCAACAGAGACTCATCTAATTGCCTTTTCTTGGGTGAAATTCATAGCCACACAGTATTGAAAACAAAAAATTTGGAAATCAGAAACGGTGTATTGAATTGCAGCTCTCTTTAAAAGTGGATATAGGCAAGCTAATGCCTACAACAAACTCAAAAACCTTTATAGTTTCTGGTTTCAAGAATGGTACTGAACATCGTCCGCACGTCACATCATGTAAGTAGTTAGGGGTAGTACTTAGAACGGATATGAAAATGGGACGATCGAGTAAAATCAGTATTACTGAATGCGAATGGAAGACATAGATACGTTGGGAGGATAACATGCGAGACGGTAATATCAGAAATTCTAGAGTATTTTAACACTTTTACAGTCCTTATGAAGTAAGCTTAACTATAGAAATCGTACGAATTCAGAGGCATATTACCAGGATATTAATAGGACGGTACCGCCAATATAAAATTTTAACGGAAGTACGGGGTGAACTTAAATGACAATTCTTTGGAGAAAGATGACGCAGTTCTTTGAGAAAAATTTTTCGGAAAATTTAGGGAACCTATATTCGAAGAAGATTGCGCGGTCATTTATGCTGCCACCAACGTACATCTCACATAGGGATGTTAAGTAAAAGATAAGAGAGAGTCGGTATGTACAGAGGCATAAACATTTTTCCATCACTCAATACGTGAATCCAATAGGAAAGAAAACTGACAACACTGATGCGATGTAACCTCCTCCATGCAATGCACAGTAGCTCGCTGAGCATTTATGTAGATGTCGAAGAAACGATTCAGTTGCTGGAATAGGAAGAAACAATGACGGTCACAATGAAGTTTTGTGAAATGAGATTCATTTCGTCATCAGAAGAGAAACGGTACAATCTCCGGAAGAGGAAGAAACGCCTGGTACCTTATCTGAAGTGTGGGGCGTCCAAGTTTATTTTTTAGTCTACAGGACTGAAACAAAAGTTGATTTGACGGAATAGTGAACGGACAATATTGTGGTTGGTAATCTGCCATATTTTTTAGTCTTCGCTTGACTATTGAGCTTGATTATCTGACAAAATACGACGCTCACTCTTTTCGTACTTACTATACTTTTATACACATATTTTGTGCGAAATGAAATGACATCACTATCGTTCCTCCAGCGATGTTATTTGGAATGTAATATGAACGCCCTCTTTAGCACTCCAGGCAGTTATTTAAATCCATGTTAGCATCACCCTCAGTGGATAGAACTTGGTGTGAAGGACAACTATATGCGCTTGGGAGTAGGGTGGGAAGTGATGAGTTAAGTATCATTCTAGAAATAGCTGCAAAGTTCGAAATCGAATAATAAAGGAGAATAATTACCTAAGTGTTTTACGGTCAAATTAAGCGTAAGGCGAGCGATTCTAGGAGCTTCAGTCCGGAACCGCGCGGCTGCTACGGTCGCAGGTTCGAATCCTGCCTCGGGCATGGAAGTTTGTGATGTCCTTAGGTTAGTTAGGTTCAAGTAGTTCTAAGTTCTAGGGGACTGATGACTTCAGATGTTAAGTACCATAGTGCTCAGAGCCATTTTTTTTTAAGCGTAAGGAAGTGACTGGGTGCTATGCGTATTTGTTGAATCCACAGCTTCGTCACTAAATTATTATCATAAGCAACAAACATACACTTATACGTGATCTTTTGTTCCATCTCAGTCGGTATATCTCTAGAGTAACAATCGACGTCGTCTTAGGCAAATGACTCTCCCTACTGCAGTCTAAAATTCACACTGTTGCTGCCATTTTGCTCATTATATGCCGTCTCGTCTCCGTGCGTTTTGGCTACAGTGTCGTAGCACCTTAGAGTAGTCGTTGATTTCTGTCTGTATAGAAGATTCATTTCTTTATATTTCCATCTACTCTTGTCCTAGTTTTAACAAATTGTGTTTTGTCCTCGTGTTTTTTTGTCCTCTGCAAAGTAAATCACTCTTTAAAGTTTCTCAGAAAAGTTATTTGAGCTGTTCGAATTTTGTTCACTGCTTTCATAAAGAGAAACTATCACTTCTGTATGCAAGAACGGGCACTGTCAATAGCTATGTAAATTCTTGTTATAAATCTGTTTTGTGTCTAGCTCATTATTATAATGAACATTATCATCATATAAGTTTTACATTATAGGAAAAAGAGCGTGTTATACATCTCTCAAATCCACACCTAGCAAGGTGCCGGCCAGTGTGGCCGAGCGGTTCTAGGCCCTTCAGTCTGGAACCGCGCGACCGCTACGGTCGCAGGTTCGAATCCTGCCTCGCGCATGGATGTGTGTGATGTCCTTAGGTTAGTTAGGTTTAAATAGTTCTAAGTTCTAGGGGACTGATGACCTCAGAAGTTAAGTCCCATAGTGTTCAGAGCCATTTGAACCTAGCAAGGTGGCGCAGTGTTTAGCACACTGGACTCGCATTCGGGAGGACGACATGAAACGTCCCCTCAGAAAAATCATGAATGACTGTGCTGGTGGGCTTCTGTGTTAATTGATTTTAAAAGTGCTGAGCAAAACTCAACGTACTCAAACACTTTTCTCTTTACTTATTCTGATCACCCCTAAACTGACACACAATATTTTTAGGGCAACGCAATCTGGCTTTCAATAATCCCTACAAAAGAACGGCCGTGAGTGACAATAACCTATACGTTTCACGAATCACTTACCTCACAAAAATCTTCGTTACTCGAGCTACTGCAATACAGCGAGCGCCAATATTGCCGGCTAAATAAAAGATTCTAACTACTGAAGACACTAATTACTGATAGGCATAGTTAGCAAATGAAAGATTTTGATAGAGAACAAACGCTGTATTTACCCTAATAATGTTCAAAAGTCATTATATATATGTTGTTGTTGCTATGGGGTTCAGTCCTGAGACTGATTTGATGTGTCTCTCCATGCTACTCTATCCTGTGCAAGCTTCTTCATCTCCCAGTACCTACTGCAGCCTACATCCTTCTGAATCTGCTTAGTGTATTCATCTCTTGGTCTCCCTCTACGATTTTTACCCTCCATGCTGCCCTCCAATACTAAATTGGTGATCCCTTGATGTCTCAGAACATGCCCTACCAACCGATTCCTTCTTCTAGTCAAGTTGTGCCACAAGCTCCTCTTCTCCCCAATTCAATTCAATACCTCCTCATTAGTTATGTGATCTACCCATCTAAGCTTCAGCATTCTTCTGTAACACCACATTTCGAAAGCTTCTATTCTCTTCTTGTCTAAACTATTTATCGTCCACGTTTCACTTCCATACATGGCTACACTCCATACAAATACTTTCAGAAACGACTTCCTGACACTTAAATCCATACTCGATGTTAACAAATTTTTCTTCTTCAGAAACGCTTTCCTTGCCATTGCCAGTCTACATTTTATATCCTCTCTACTTCGACCATCATCTGTTATTTTGCTCCCCAAGTAGCAAAACTCGTTTACTAGTTTAAGCGTCTCATTTTCTTATCCAATTCACTCAGCATCACCCGATTTAATTCGACTACATTCCATTATCCTCGTTTTGCTTTTGTTGATGTTTATCTTATATCCTCCTTTCAAGACACTGTCCATGCCGTTCAGCTGTTCTTCCAGGTATTGCCTCACGTGGTCCAACATTTCTACGGAATCCAAACTGATCTTCCCCGAGGTCGGCTTCTATCAGTTTTTCCATTCGTCTGTAAAGAATTCGCGTTAGTATTTTGCAGCTGTGACTTATTAAACTGATAGTTCGGTAATTTTCACACCCGTCAACTCATGCTTTCTTTGGGATTGGAATTATTATATAATCTTTAGAAATTTCCTTTTTCTGACGGACACACGTCCATGTTATCCGCTCTCAAAACTCTGCCATCTCTCTTCCCACATCCACCACTGCTGGCGGCTCACCTCCAACTGCCCAACGCTACGCGCTGTTCACATCCAACTGCCCAACACTACACAAGCGAATATTCCAACAATGCCAACCAGCCACAGACTGCACACAGCACAGTCAGTTATTTTCATACAGAGCGCTACCTGGCGTTACCAACATAAAAACCTAAACAGCCTACTTACAGACGGTTCAAATCCGCACACGGCTATCCAGATTTAGGTTTTCCGTAATTTCCTAACTCGCTTCATGCTAATGCAAGGATGGTTCCTTTGAAAGTACGCGGTCGATTTCCCTTCCCCATTCTTTCCAATCCGAACTTGTGCTCCATCTCTCGTGCCTTCAGTGTCGACGGGACATAAACTCTAATGTTCCTTCCTGCCTCAAATCCACCACAGAAAAAATGACTTGAGACACGCCTTTATTTTCTTTAGTGGACTAGAAGTCTAATGTACAAGCCCATGTTCTATATCTACCCGAATCAAAGTCGTAAACCACATTATAACTCCACTGCAGAGATTATTTCTTTATTTCCTTTCCTTTTTTTATATGACAGTCAGAAAGGATACTTATAAGCTGCAAACTGTATTGCAGAATTTGAGTCATTATTCAGTACTGACAGTAATCTCTCTGGCGACATTTTACGAGGCTAACCACCCATCAGACAATTTAAGAGAGCCTACCTTTGAAAGACCGTCAATTTCTCCTACGGAGACGGCATGGCGCTTTTTTCTGTGCCTTCCAGTGACCACATTTTTCACTTGAGTCTGTCTCATGTACCAGGTTTTTTTTTTTTTTTCATTCTCAACGGCAAGAAGTCTTCAGGAATAAAAGTAACTTCAGACACACCCCAAAGCAGTGTATTATAGCGAAATGTAGCTAGACCTGTAGAAGATCGACGCTTTGTGGAGGGAATGGCAGTTGACATTTATCATAAATGTAACTTTTTGTGCATAAACAGGCAAAAAGGCCAATTATTTTGCGATAACGATCACTGGAAGCGATCACACCGATAATACCTCTAGGAATATACTTATACAGTGATTTAAAGTGGAACGACTTCAAAGAACTAACAGCATATAAGGTAAATGCCAGTGTTCCATTGGAAAAATCCTCAGAATGTGTAGCACACTCACAAGGGAGACAGCTTGCCAAACCCTCCTTGGACCAATACTTGATCCGATTCAGATAGCACTAATAGAGGAAATGGAGAAGATTCAAAGAAGAGTACTGCGTTTCATCGCAGGTTTAATTAAAACGAAAGAAAGCGTCGGGAAGATGCTCAGCCTATTCCAGTAACAGACGATGCAATGGAGGCTTTCTGCATCACGGTGTGGTTTCCTGTTTAAAGTTCCGAGAGCGTACGTTCCTGGAAGAGTCAACCAATTTATTGCTTCCTCCTACGTATATCTTTGAAAAGACTTTGAAGGTAAAATTAGAGACATTAGAAGTCATACGGAGGCTTACCAGCAATCGTTCTTGCCGCGAACCACTCACGACTGGAACAACAGGAGGGAGAGCTGACAGCAGTACACAAAGTACCCTCCGCCGCACTCTGTAATGTGGTTTCCGGCGTATACAGGGTGGTCCATTGATAGTGACCCGGACAAATATCTCACGAAATAAGCATCAAACGAAATAACTACAAAAATCTAAACTCGTCTAGCTTGAAGGGTGAAACCAGATGGCGCTATGGTTGGCCCGCTAGATGGCGCTGCCATAGGTCAACGGATATCAACAGCTTTTTTTTTTTTTTAAATAGGAACCCCCATTTTTATTACAGTTTCGTGTAGCACGTGAAGAAATATGAATGTTTTAGTTGGACCACTTTTTTCGCTTTGTGATAGATGGCGCTGTAATAGTCACAAACGTGTAAGTACGTGGTATCACGTAACATTCCGCCAGTGCGGACGGTATTTGCCTCGTGATACATTACTCGTGTTAAAATGGACCGTTTACCAATTGCGGAAAAGGTCGATATAGTGTTGGAGTCTGGCTATTGTGATCAAACTGCCCAACGGGCGTGTGCTATGCATGCTGCTCGGTGTCCTGGACGACATCATCAAAGTGTCCAGACCGTTCGCCGGATAGTTACTTTATTTAAGGAAACAGGAAGCGTTCAGCCACATGTGAAACGTCAGCCACGACCTGCAACAAATGATGATACCCAAATAGGTGTTTTAGCTGCTGTCGCGGCTGATCCGCACATCAGTAGCAGACAAATTGCGCGAGAATCGGGAATCTCAAAAACGTCGGTGATGAGAATGCTACATCAACATCGATTGCACCCATACCATATTTCTATGCACCAGGAATTGCATGGCGACGACTTTGAACGTCGTGTACAGTTCTGCCACTGGGAGCAAGAGAAATTACGGGACGATGACAGATTTTTTGCACGCGTTCTATTTAGCGACGAAGCGTCATTCACCAACAGTGGTAACATAAACCGGCATAATGTGCACTATTGGGCAACTGAAAATCCACGATGGCTGCGACAAGTGGAACATCAGCGACCTTGGCGGGTTAATGTGTGGTGCGGCATTATGGTAGGAAGGATAATTGGCCCCCATTTTATGGATGGCAATCTAAATGATGCAATGTGTGCTGATTTCCTACGTAATATTCTACCGATGATACTATAAGATGTTTCACTGCCTGACAGAATGGCGATGTACTTCCAACATGATGGATGTCCGGCACATAGCTCGCGTGCGGTTGAAGCGGTATTGAATAGCATATTTCATGACAGGTGGATTGGTCGTCGAAGCACCATACAATGGCCTGCACGTTCACCGGATCTGACGTACCCGGATTTCTTTCTGTGGGGAAAGTTGAAGGATATTTATTATCGTGATTCACCGACAACGCCTGACAACATGCGTCAGCGCATTGTCAGTGCATGTCTGAACATTACGGAAGGCCAACTACTCGCTGTTGAGAGGAATGTCGTTACACGTATTGCCAAATGCACTGAGGTTGACGGACATCATTTTGAGCATTTATTGCATTAATGTGGTATTTACAGGTAATCACGCTGTAACATTATGCGTTCTCAGAAATGATAAGTTCACAAAGGTACATGTATGACATCGGAACAACCGAAATAAAATGTTCAAACGTACCTACGTTCTGTATTTTAATTCAAAAACCCTACCTGTTACCAACTGTTCGTCTAAAATTGTGAGCCATATGTTTGTGACTATTACAGCGCCATCTATCACAAAGCGACAAAAGTGATCCAACTAAAACATTCATATTTCTCTACGTACTACACGAATATGTAATAAAAAATAGGGGTTCCTATTTTAAAAACTCAGTTGTTATCCGTTGGACCTATGGCAGCGCCATCTAGCGGGCCAACCATAGCACCATCTGATTTCCTCCGTCATGCTAGATGAGTTTCGTTCTTTGTCTGCAGTTCGTGGTCGTGCGGTAGCGTTCTCGCTTCCCGCGCCCGGGTTCCCGGGTTCGATTCCCGGCGGGGTCAGGGATTTTCTCTGCCTCGTGATGATTGGGTGTTGTGTGATGTCCTTAGGTTAGTAAGGTTTAAGTAGTTCTAAGTTCTAGGGGACTGAAGACCATAGATGTTAAGTCCCATAGCGCTCAGAGCCATTTGAACCATTTAGTTTTGTTCTTTGTAGTTGTTTCGTTTGATGCTTATTTCGTGAGATATTTGGCCCGGTCACGATCAATGGACCACCCTGTATATGTAGAATCAGATATTATACAAGCGCGATACTACGCTATACAAGGATTCTTCGCAGTAATTCAGCTTGTCTGATACACACTTCTTACTTCATGACAGGTTTTCTTGTGCTAGGAAATTGTCTAGGACAGCTCCTAGTTATTCACCTGTTTGTCCACAAACCACACTACGGAATTTGAGGCTAATTTTAAAACAAGAGTACACATCTACACTGAAGTGCCAAAGAAACTGGTATAGGCATGCGTATTCAAATACAGAGATATGTAAACAGGCCCAATACGGCGCTGCGGTCTGCAACGCCTATATGAGACACGTGTCTGGCGCAGTTGGAAAATCGATTACTGCTGCTACAATGGCAGGTTATCAAGATGTAACTGAGTTTGAACGTGGTGTTATAGTCGGCGTACGAGCGATGGGACAAAACATCTCCGAGGATGCGACGAAGCGGGAATTTTCTCGTACGACCATTTCACGAGTGACCGTGATTATCAGGAATCCGGTAAAACATCAAATTTCCGACATCGCTGAGGCCAGAAAAAAGTTCAGCATGAAAGCGACCAACGTTGACTGAAGAGAATCGTTCAATGTGACAGAAATGCAAACCTTCCGCAAATTGCTGCAGATTTCAATGCTCACCCATCAATGAGTGTCAGGGTGCAAACCATTCAACGAAACATCATCGATATGGGCTTTCGGAGCCGAAGGGTCATTCGTGTACCCTCGATGACTGCGCGATACAAGCTTTATGCCTCGCCTGGGCCCGTCAACACCGCCATTGGACTGTTGATGACTGGAAACATGTTGCCTGGTCGGACGAATCTCGTTTCAGATTGTATCGAGCGGATGAACGTGTGCAGGTATGGAGACAAACTCACGAACTCATGAATCCATGGACCCAGCATGTCAGCCGAAAACCGTTCAAGCTGGTGAAGACTCTGTAATGGTATGGGGCGCGTGCAGATGGGGAGATGTGGCACCCCTGATACGTTTAGATACGACTCTGACAGTTGACACGAACGTAAGCATCCTGTCTGATCACGTTTATCCATTCATGTCCATTGTGCATTTCGACGGACTTGGGCAACTCCAGCAGTACAATGCGACACCTCACACGTCCAGAATTGCTATGAGTGGCTCCAGGAACATTCTTATGAGTTTAAACACTTCCATTGCCCACCAGACTCCCCAGACATGAACATTATTGAGCATCTCTCATACCTTGCAATGTGCTGTTCCGAAGATATCTCCACCCGGTCGTAGTCTTACAGATTTATGGACAGCTGTGCAGGATTCATGGTGCCAGTTCCCTCCAGCGCTACTTCAGACATTAGTGGGGGCCATGCCACGTCATGTTGCGGCACTTCTGCGTGCTCACGAGAGCCTTGCACGATATGAGGCAGGTGTACCAGTTTCTTTGGCTCTTCAGTGTACATCTACAAGGGTACTCTGTAAGTCACACTTTGTAGTGGCTGTTCTCACTGCCGTAAGGGCAGCATCTGAAAATGAGAGATGATAAAAGGTCACCAGAAGTGGAAGAATATCCACCTCACCGGTCAGAGACGCTTTAAACTGTCAATTCGACTTTTTTCACCAACAAGTGATTAACATTTCAGAACATCGGTTAGATCCTTGAAGTGAATGTTGCATTAGCAGCTGTTTATGGTGATCCTTCCAGAAATGGTTCAAATGGCTCTAAGTACCATGGGACTTAACAGTCCCCTAGACTTAGAACTACTTAAACCTAACTAACCTAAGGTCATCAATTCGGAAGGACGACGGTTCAATCCCGCGTCCGGCCATCCTGATTTAGGTTTTCCGTGATTTCCCTAAATCGCTCCAGGCAAATGCCGGGATGGTTCCTTTGAATGGACACGGCCGACTTCCTTCCCCGTCCTTCCCTAATCCTATGAGACCGATAACCTCGATGTCTGGTCTTCTTCCCCAAAGAACCCAACCCCTAAGGACATCACACACATCCATGCCCGAGGCAGGATTCGAACCTGCGACCGTAGCAGCAGCGCGGTTCCGGACTGTAGTGCCTAGAACCGTTCGGCCACAGCGGCCGGCGGCATCCTTCCTTCAGGCATGATCGTATCCTATGTACTTTCGCACAGAAGTTACTGAAAGAAGTGGTCCGGTATGTAGACGGAAGGCGGAAGTGGAGTTCAGACCATTAGCAGCGTGCCCTGGACGGTTGGGCCACGGTGCCCTCGGTCGGCCAGGTCCTCAGCTGAGCGGGGCGGCTGGTCGCAGGTTTCCGGCCCGGAGGAAAGTGAGCGGCGCTTTCGAGCGGCGCCTTCGCTTTCTGCTGAGAAAGTCCGCCGCCGGTTTCACTGGACGCCGCCTCCCGTGCTCGTTCTCCGCGGCCAAAGCGCGCCCTGCTCTCGTCACAAAAACACGCACACTTTCCTCGACGTTTCCAGTCCATCTGATTAGCGGCGCTGTCCCGACCGTTGGGGAATTCCAGCTTCGTTGATTTGTCTTTGTCTGCAGCTCTACAGGGTGTCCCCGGAGGAATGGTCAATATTCAGGGATATGATCAGGGATGCTCACATTGAACCAAAATGTTTATATCGACATATGCCCTATTCAGACCGGTTTCTGAGACAGAACACCTTTAATGTACTTATGTTTTTGGGCTAGGGGAAAGCACGCATTTGTGTTACCATCCAGCCTTTTTGACATTTTAATCTAGTCTAACCTACCTCGATGTTTTTAACATCTTTGCTCACGATGTCTTTCTGCCATTAAACAGCCCGTTGAACACGCACACTTTCCTTGATGTTTCCAGTCCATCTGATTAGCGGCACTGTCCCGACCGTCGGGGAATTCCAGCTACGTTGACTTGTCTTTATCTGCAGCTCTACATGGTGTCCCCGGAGGAATGGTCAATATTCAGGGATATGATCAGGAACGCTCATTTGAACCAAAATGTTTATACTGACATATGCCTCATTCAGACCAGTTTCTGAGACAGAACATCTTTAATGTACGTTTGTTTTTGGGCTAGTGGCAAGCACGCATTTGTGTTACCATCCAGCCTCTTTGACGTTTTAATGTAGTCCAAAATACCTCGATGTTTTCAACATCTTTGCTCGTGATGTCTTTCTGCCATTAAACAGCCCGTTCAACGCGCAGTTGTGAGTGGAGTGGTGCGAGGGGCCGTGAGTGTATCAGAGAGAAGCATCGGTTAGATTAGATTAGATTAGATTAGATTAATTATTCATTCCATAGACCCATAAAAGAGGGGATCCTTCTGGGTGTGGAACATGTCAGATAAACACATTACAAAAATGTAATTAGAAAAACTTGAGTTTCATTAATTTTAATGATTCTCAGTCAATAAACAGTAAAATTATGTACATGAATTAAATTTAAACTTATAATATTTGCAGGTTTAATACTTACATCTTCTTTCATTAAATCCATCATCAGACATTTGCTAATTTCTTGGCTATTACAACCAAGTATTGTGAAAAATTAAAGTAAATTATTCATTTCAATGATCCTCAGTTAAGAACCGTCAGATTATGTACAAGATTTAAAATTAAACTTCCACTATTTACAGACTTATGACTTACATCTGCTTTCCATACATCCATCATTCACACAGTAGGTAGTTACTTGGCTGTTACAACCAAGTATTGTCAAAAGTTAAAGTGTAATAAATTTTCATTAAAATGGTCTACTGCTCTTGTTGAGAAACTCATGGATGGAATAGAACGAGTTGGCCACCAAAAATTCTTTTAAATTATGTTTAATTTGTGCCTTGTTTGAAACTACCCTGACACGTAGAATTCCTCATCGTAGAGCATTTACCAAAGTTTCCAGTACATTGCGTGAAACAGGTATACTTCCTAGTTCCAATTTTTCTTCTGAACGTGTAGTTCAACAAACTGTGTAGGAACAGCTGCACATCGTTGAAATGCTGTAGCATAATCCCACTACTAGAACGTATCAGTCAGTGTCCCACGACCAAGCGTATGGCGAACATTACAAAATGGTTCAAATGTGTCTGAGCACTATGGAACTTAATATCTGAGGTCATCAGTTCCATATACTTAGAACCACTTAAACCTAACTAACCTAAGGACATCGCACACATCCATGCCCGGGCAGGATTCGATCTTGCGACCGTAGTGGTCGGGCGGCTGCAGACTGTAACCCCTAGAACCGCTCGGTCACAACGGCCGGCGTGAACATTACATGTGTAACACTTGCACTCATTTCACATACAATGTGCCCACAATCTTCATATTTTCTAAGGTACACATGCTGTGCAGTGAGGCAATTTGTATGGTTGGAGGCCGGCCGGAGTAGCCGAGCGGTTCTAGGCGCTTCAGTCTGGAACCGCGCGACCGCTACGGTTTTAAGTTCTAGGGGACTAATGACCACAGCAGTTAAGTCCCATAGTGCTCAGAACCATTTGAACCATTTTGTGTGGTTGGATGTAAAGAACTCACTTCGTACGCCGCGTTAGCACTGTAGACACTTTTATTATTCAAAGATGACCGGTTTCAACAGTCTTACACTGCCATCATCTGATCTTAGGGAACTTGTTATAAAATTGAGATGTTACATTACATGAAGTCAAAGCATAAAGGGCATTCCGTACGTACACATATCTTGATAAAAATGCAGTTGATAAAATGCACACAATTGATAAAATTCAAAAATGGTTCAAATGGCTCTGAGCACTATGGGACTTCACAGTTGTGGTCATCAGTCCCCTACAACTTAGAACTACTAAAACCTAACTAACCTAAGGACATCACACACATCCATGCCCGAGGCAGGATTCGAACCTGCGACCGTAGCAGTCGCGCGGTTCCGGACTGCACGCCTAGAACCGCGAGACCACCGCGGCCGGCGGATAAAATTCTTGTGCCATCCATACATATCGGTGGCAGGCATGAGTGATGACCCTGTTCGTCACCAAAATGCATGAATAGCACGAGGATTTTATAAGCTGCGTGGATTTTGTCAACTGTGTGTTTTTATCAACTGGATTTTTATCAAGATATCTATACGTGTAGAGTGGCTTTTATGGTTTGAATTCTGTCACGTTTGCTTCGCAAACACTAGTCACTTATGAAGCCGCGTTTACACGGAATGGAATCAACAACACACGTAATAATTATCGATGATCACGGGAAAATCCAGACGGTAAAGCAGAAAGAATTTCCGAGTTCGTTTTTCAGTCAGTGTTTGGTGCGGCATGGTCGGTAATACGCGGACAGGTCCAGTCATTTTACAATAGCGAATGATGGAACAGAATTACTTGCATTTCTTGGAAAATTTGCAACGGCCTTGCCACAGTGGATACACCGGTTCCCGTGAGATCACCGAAGTTAAGCGCTGTCGGGCGTGGTCGGCACTTGGATGGGTGACCATCCAGGCCGCCATGCGGTGTTGCCATTTTTCGGGGTGCACTCAGCCTCGTGATGCCAATTGAGGAGCTACTCGACCGAGTAGTAGCAGCTTCGGTCAGGGAGAGCGGTGTGCTGACCCCACGTCCCTCCTATTCGCATCCTCCTTGAGGATGACACGGAGGTCGGATGGTCCCGGTAGGCCACTCGTGGCCTGAAGACGGAGTGCTTTTTTTTCTTGGAAAATTCGTTTGTTGAACACCTTGAACATGATTGCAATGTGCTTCCAGCACGATGAGCCCCTCCAAATTTTACTGGATGTGTGAGGGAACGTCTCAACCTCAATTGCTCTATTCGCTGGATTGGTCGTGGTAGTATAATTAACAGTCCACCAACTAAGGCGGATCTGACGGCATGAGATTTTTGTTCAGGTGGCTGGATGAAGTCTGAGGTTTCTTCACCTCAGAAAATGAAATGCTTGGTCACATCTTAGACGCTCCCTAATTAGGGAACGCGAGGAGGCACTAAGACAAGCAACACATGTTCTCCCATGAGTGCCTAAATGCATTGAAGTTGGCGGTGGGATAATCGGAAATTTATTGTGAACCGCGCAATAGCTGCAATGCGACGAGTACGAAAGTGCTTAGAGGTGAATGTGTTAAAAATACGAATTTTTTAAAGTTTACTAATTGATGTACATGTGTAAACCAAATGATGTATTGAATAATACAGAAAACAAATAACAATGGACATTAAATGTGTTCTAGCTCGAAAATCATTCGAAATAGGGCTTATCTCCTTATGACGTTTTCTGTTGCGAATGAGAGTTCCTGTCATATCCCTGGATATTGTGCAGTCCTCCTGGGACACCCTGTGTAGCTCTACTGTTTACACAGCTGATCATTAAAACTGTAACGCCATGAAGGTGATACGCAACAAAAACAAACATCAAACTGGTATTGGTTCAAATGGTTCAAATGGCTCTGAGCACTATGGGACTTAACATCTGTGGTCATCAGTCCCCTAGAACTTAGAACTACTTAAACCTAACTAACCTAAGGACATCACACACATCCATGCCCGAGGCAGGATTCGAACCTGCGACCGTAGCAGTCGCGCGGTTCCGGACTGAGATCATAGAACCGCGAGACCACCGCGGCCGGCAAACTGGTATTAACTGTACAACGTGCTTTGATATGGAAATGATTAGCATACCAATGCAACTGCAAACTGTAGATAGGAACAGCACCATCTACATTCTGTACACAAGGAAAGATTACACAGTGACTTTCTCATTCGTAAATCGGAGTCGAATATCGGTTGTTTGAGAAATGGCCGTGTTATGCCTCACAAAACAAGCTGAATCGTCTACCAAGACATGTTGGGCAGGATCGCGGTCAACGAGAGTGAGGTTTATCGCTCTGTGACGTTGCTGTTCGCTTCCCTCCGGTTGCCGCCACTGTGACGTGAATATGGGATCGATTGGTTCAGGAGGACAATGCGCAACACTATGTAGGGTATCAAAGACGCCACGCAAATAGCGCCCGAGAGGACAGGCATACTGTTCGCTTGACCGTGCAGGATCGTACAGCCTCCTCACGTACGTCGACGTTGGAAATTGGTTTGGCAGTTATCCACAAGGATAGTGCGACGACGTATCGAGAGCATTCGTAACCCTGGTCCTCCAAATGACTGAACTGGACACAGGAGAGGCAACATGTCGTCTTTTAGAAGAGTTCCGGATCTATGTAAACCTTTCTTGTGGACTTACCTTTGTGAGGAGACTCCGGTAAGGACGAACGTTGGCGGATTGCACTTGTTACCGTCAGACCAATCCAGCACCTAGCGTGAGTGAACTGAATGCTAAGCGATGGTTATATATATATATTTTTATGTATACAAGGCGATCTTGCATAAGATTTTAGGTTACGCGAAAGTATGATCAAGATGTTCTGTGATTCTAACATCATCTATAAGAGTAAATGCATTCTTCTTCCTTCTAGAGAGAAGCGATGCAGATGTAGATTCAAAAAATGGTTCAAATGGCTCTGAGCACTATGGGACTTAACTTCTGAGGTCATCAGTCCCCTAGAACCACTTAAACCTAACTAGCCTAAGGACATCACACACATCCATGCCCTAGGCAGGATTCTAACCTGCGACCGTAGCGGTCGCGTGGTTCCAGACTGTAGCGCCTAGAACCGCTTGGCCACAAAGGCCGGCGCAGATGTAGACTGCATTTTGTATGGCCTCTATCTGTAAAACCATGGATCATGGAAGTCACCCCGAACATATTCAAAGCTGCTGCACGTATCTCGAAGTTCTCAGCAGCTAACAGATATTTTATCTGCCAATGGCAGTTTATCATTGCAGCAGTTCCGCTGAAAGCAGAACTTACTCAATGAACTGTACTCAAATTAGTTAATCAGTTACGGACTTAGACAATGGATAAATGAGGACAAGGGAACTAGGCATTAGAAACGTAATAATCTGTGACTTCCGAATGAAAAATAATTAAAAAGAATCTGAAATTAACAAGCACGACTATTTAGTAATAACGCTACATTCGAGTATGTCCTCTAAGGGACCACTTGATAATACAACGCCACACGATATCAAAAGCAAAACAAAAAGGGACCCCACATAAACTCAAATCCCCTTGATAAAATTAAACAAATGAGAAGTAACGTGAATCAAGACCTACGGATGACTTAATAAAGACCGATATTGAATCTCATACATAGACCAAAGCCTCAATTGGAAGAAATAAAACACGTCTGTAGAGCCGAAAATCGTGTGATAGAATGTTACACCAGAGCAGGCTAGCAAGCAATGCTCTCATCATGAATTCCTGAATGTGTCAGCTTAGAAACAACCACCTCGGTGGTACACATGACAAAGGCGTCTAAACTTCACGAAATGAAGCATGCTGACTGTCTGCAAGCGGCATCCACACGAAAAGAAGTATACAATTAGGTCCAGTGGTCAGGGTAGGAAAAGTGATTCTCTTCTCTGGCCGTCCGTATGGTCAAGCTAAGTCAGGGGCTCCGCCTCAAAGTACAGCGTACATGTATGCTCTTACTGCGCCCCGAAAACGTAACTTCCCTAGCAGTTGAGAACAGTGTATAAAAAGTCTTTCTATCCTGCTAGCGACTTACAACTCACGTACTGGTATTTGCACTGAGGTGAGAAAAGTCATGGGGTACCACCTACTGGTGTTCACGGGCCTTTCTTTGCTAGGAACGTCTTAAATAGGACCGATTTAGTCCTTGAGACCACATGAAAAGCTGCTTGGACAAAAAGAAAAAAAAAAGAGAGAGAGAGAGAGAGAGAGCGAGTGAGGGAGACACGCCACTTAATAGCAATAAATCTGCAATCTGTATTAATAATCGCACAATCTTCATTTATCATTGCCGTTTTCTTCTTGCTTCTCTTGGACAAAGACTTTTCCCAACAGTCACCACTATTCTTCGCATTAATTACTATCTGACGCGGGTACTATTCGTCGCTTCAGTTCGTGAGGTGAAACTGTCTGTGGAACCATAAAGTTTCATTTTATTAAAGCACCTATGCCTGTTTTTAGGCAGGATCCCTCTTTTAGTTCGATGCTGAGGTGCTATTCCAGTACAGTTGTAAAACATCGACAGTGCGTTCGAATTTATGCGGACTATCAACTGGGCTGAGGCGTAAATGGGAATTTCCACTGAGAAGGGAGGCGTGCTGGAGCAAACCGTGCCACTGTGCAAATCCACTGTGCCCTGGTAGTGTACTTAGCAGGAGACCCAGGTTCGAATCCTGGTCTTGGTACATGTTTCCATTCATCGCCTCAGTCTGCATATGTACATCGCAGACGTTTGAAACTTGAAAAGGTCTCTAGAATCATAAAGATATTTGACAATAGAAAATGGTAGAAAGATATTTGACAATAGAAAATGGTAGTTGTTGATTGTTGACGGCACTATTGCGGGTCTCTTCCCTCGTAACAAGTTATGGTTCCACGGGACTGTTATGGACTGAATGAAGTCCAAACGCCATAGGAAAGCCGTGCTGGAAGGCTCGTCCCAGATTCGCTTCGCGCTTTTTTAGTAGCCTTTGAATGACTCGAACTCGTATCCCTAGCGATCAGAGGTGTCGATAAGAAAATAAATGAAATATCCAAATTGTAAATTTAGGCTGAAATAAGACAGGCAAAATTGGAACGCCTTTTCATTACAATGATTAACGACTGGCTGCCAGAACACTTTGAGGCATTCTTTGTTGTGGAACAGATCCGCCACGTCATTCGCGTACAAAGAAACGCTGGTGTACAGAGAAAAGCGCTTAACTCGGGAAGATGCTTTTAAAGAATCGCCCCCTCTGTCAGACGTTATCGGTACCCACGTGCGGCGACAGGCAGACCTTGGGCATCCGTCAACAGTATGCGAGCCACGTCGTGATTCCCCCCACTGTCCGGCATTATCGCCGCAATTAGCACTTCGCAACGACAGCTCTCCGCCAGCCAGCTCTGTTTCTTGGTGCCAAGTTTAGCTCTCTGAGACCGCTGAGTAATACAAAACTGATAGGAGATATATCTCTGTGCGCGCGGAGATACTTTTGGAAACCGTACAAAGGGCGCATCAAAACGTTTGTTATGTGAAGCTCTAGCCAAGAAAGTCACCGCCTCTCTTCGTGCCTCTTTAAGCCTATCAGTACATCGGTTATAAACAATTGTTCTAGCTCCTCTTAAGTTTCCCGTTTGGCATTGCCTAGCTCAAATCCATAGTGCTAAGACACAGGGCTCGCTTTCAGGGGAACGTCGACTGAAATCATCTCCCCGCTATCCAGATCAGTGTTTTTCGGGGATACCTTAAAATCCACCGGCCGGAGTGGCCGTGCGGTTCTAGGCGCTGCAGTCTGGAGCCGAGCGATCGCTACGGTCGCAGGTTGAATCCTGCCTCGGGCATGGATGTGTGTGATGTCCTTAGGTTAGTCAGGTTTAATTAGTTCTAAGTTCTAGGCCACTGATGACCTCAGAAGTTAAGTCGCATAGTGCTCAGAGCCATCTGAACCATTTCTTGAACCTTAAAGTCTTGAAATCGTTTAAGGCAAATGCCGGGATGCTTCTTTTCAAAAGATCCTGCTGATTTTCTTCCATATTCCGAGCTTTTTCGTCGTCTCTGATGACCTCATTCTTATTCCTAATCTTCATCTTCCCTAATTTTGAAGTCTTTATGTTGACACGAACGAAAACACTGGGGCTTATGGAGTAAGTGAATAACGGTAGCATCACGAGGGCTTGAGGAACACTGCCTCATTCCCCTAAGATAGATGATTCATGACATTACAGAAGAGATGATTCAGACTGGAGGACAATCCTCGTTCAAGTTGACCTTTATCGTTGACTAATGTTTCCACAATTCGATATCTAATCGTAGAAGATAGTCCTTTGGCCTGTCTGGGCATGAAGTTCAAACAATTTCGCAAGATCACACCAAACTGATGAAGCTATGGTCTCCGTACTCGGTAATAGCCTCGTGATACATCCCAAACCTTGTAGGTCTGCAGAACCTGGTGCAGTGTTAAATTCTCTGTGATGGAAGATCCGTCGTCTGGAGTAACGACAGTGGGACAACCTGTTGCGAGAAGTACACTTATTTTCCCACTAGTTAAGCGATATAATTCTAGATGAGTTTGTAGGCAGCATCTTCATTGGACTGAATAAAAAATGGCTACAAGCACTATGAGACTTAGCATCTGAGGTCATCAGTCCCCTAGACTTAGAACTACTTAAACCTAACTAACCTATGGACATCGCACACATCCATGCCCGAGGCTGGATTCGAACCTGCTATCGTAGCAGCAGCGCGGTTCCGTACTGAAGCGCCTAGAACCGCTCGGTCACAATGGCCGGCTGGATAGAATATTTTCTTAGCAAGTAACAATAGAACACACCATCCCCTTGGCTATCGCGCTTATGAGATGTGACGGCAATCTAAAAATTGCTTGTTGTGTAAGATTTTAATATGACAAATAGTAAAAACGAAAAAATAAGAACTACAAGTAGAACTAATGAGCATATTCTTTCAAGGATGGTGATAGTAAGTCTTTTTCTATATATCTGGCGATTGAATTCTAACAGGCACCACATATGTCGCAACGGTCAGGAAACGTGTATCGTTAGGTACAGATATTTTAATGGTGACAGTACTGATTTTTGTTCGTATCTTTTCAATCAATAGTCTATTTAACACCTTATCTGCTAATTTTTTGCTACTCGCCTCGACTCAGAAATTAATTTCACGGTATGTTGGAAAAATCTTGAAGCCTTTCTGTCCGTGTGTAATACAAATATCAATGTCAGTTCAGGCAGTGTAAGGTACTGTGGTACGAAAATTGATGATTAAAAATTAAGACTAATAAAAATAAAATATACTAAAAATAAAAACAAATAGTATTGTACTGCAAGCTAGTTTCGCTGGACAATCACTTAAATGGACGGTGACTTCAGAGGGCGATCAATTCAATGGACACTTATTCCACTGAACTATCATACAACTGTACGATCATTCCTATGTGAAACATGTCTACTGGATGATCATTCCACTGGACGATCATCCCATTGGACGATAATAGTACTGGACCACCACTGCAGTGGTTAATCACACCCTTGTACGATGATTCCAGTGGAAGTCATTCACCAGATACAAGAAATCGTAGAAAAACTTTACATTCGACTAAGAAATAAAACAGGTCGTAATGAACGCTGGACTTTGACACTCACGTCGTTACTGAGTTGTATGAGAAACACTGCACCCCGCCATAGCGTCTGTTTCCCGGCGCCGTTACACAGTAACTCAGCAGAAATTCCAAACCACATAAAAATGGCAAAACAAAAAGAAAGATTAAAGTGAAGCAATATGGCGGGAACCAGAGGCAGACGCGTAATGGACAATGCTTCTACGTTAGATTCAATAGCTATTGTTAGAGTCTTGTAGTATCTGATCAAATTAATGGGCATGAAAGGTGTTTACTGAACATATTCGTGAATCTTCGTCTCTGTTGACGTTCGTGTACAAATTCGGCTTCACCAACAAGTATATCGTCTCTCAACTTTTTGAACTGTAAACAGTCTGCAGTGGTTTCACTCCCTCGCGTTTGATAGAACACGACAACGGAGGTCATAGGTAAATCAGTGACCCATTTGAAGCGCTTCACGCATATGCCACAAGTGTTCTGTTCTGTTCGTTGCGTGAATCATACGATTTTCCAGTTTATGTGTTGCTAGCTAAGGTTCTCTACCTTGATCACATTCCCTAGTGCGTGTGCAGGAACGTTTGCGAGTCCAAGCAGATAGACCACAGTCTGTCCCTCAACTTTCTACTATTTTTCCCCACTGCGTTGTGCAACAGACGTATTTGAACATTGCTAATTTTAACAGAGTAAAAAACGCGGGCATATTATAACCGCCAGTTACTTTTGCTTATCCATATGTTACTTGTCTATTTCTAAGCTAAACAAATTACAGTGTCCTTTAAAATCAAGTCCTTTTGTCTCGTATAATCATTCCAACGTCAATATGCCTGAAATAAAATCATTGGATAATCATTAAAAGAATCCAAAGAATAGAGATCAGTAGGCTATTCAAGAACCAGAATGAACATTATCTGAGTATTGTACAAGACCAAGTGCTAGTACTGATTCAGTTAAGTAATCGCGTCCCTTTCTCTGACGACTCCACTATCCTTTCGCGTTATCCGTTGCATGTTCAAAACATCAGTCAGTAACATTTGGTACCAACTATTAAATTCAGTCGGTTGTAGATTCCTCTATTTATGTCCGTGGGCCTATTACTAAATGTTTCAAATGGCTCTGAGCACTATGTGACTTACCATCTGAGATCATCAGTCCCCAAGAACTTAGAAGTACTTAAATCTAACTAACCTAAGGACATCACACACATCCATGCCCGAGGCAGGATTGGAACCTGCGACCGTAGCGGTCGCGGAGTTCCAGACTGAAGCGCCTAGAACCGCTCGGCCACACCGGCCGGCGCCTATTACTCCACCGAAAATAATACGAGGGTACCATGCCAGAAAAGGGTGGGTCTATTATGAGCAAGGGTGTCTATAATATCTCTACATCTACGTCTACATCTACATCCATACTCCGCAAGCCACCTGACGGTGTGTGGCGGAGGGTACCCTGAGTACCTCTATCGGTTCTCCCTTCTATTCCAGTCTCGTATTGTTCGTGGAAAGAAGGATTTTCGGTATGCTTCTGTGTGGGCTCTAATCTGTCTGATTTTATCCTCATGGTCTCTTCGTGAGATATACGTAGGAGGGAGCAATATACTGCTTGACTCTTCGGTGAAGGTATGTTCTCTCCAAGGGATATCAAACAATATTTGAAAGGGAATTAAAAGAATTGTAAAATAAGTTACTAACCTGACACCGTATTTCAGTGACTAATCGGGCTGTTAAACTGCAAAAAGCTTTATCTTGGCAGCGAGTTCTAAGGGAACTCTGCAGATGTAATAGCTAACCGACAACTGCCAGTCAGAAATGTATCCATGCGCTCTTGGCGTCTTTCTTCAAAACAAGGAGCTTCCTAACGGTCACCGCCATCTCGGTGACCACCAATAATTGCAGTTTGAAAGACATTGGCTTAAAATTAGCCTGGCCCAAAATTTTTCCTGTACATGGAGGTTAATATTAAGTACTGCCTGCCTCACTCTCGTCTACAGGACACATAGAAAATCGGGAGGCAGGTTTTTATTATTTGAATTTGTAACTTAATCTTCTAGGAAAATAAATATAGTATCACTAAATGGCTACACGATTAAAAATCAGAAAATTTGTAAAGCAACCATTTTGGTGAGAAGCTGCGAATTACCACTTATACGCTATTTTCTACGTCCTTTTAGATAACAAAGACGCAGAACTGCAAATTAATGGAAGCCATAAGGCCTATTCTTGTTAAATCGAGACCCTGAAATAAATGGAAAACTTAATAATAAGATTATTTTTAGTGTAATAATAAAATTCAGTTTATTGTCTTTATGGTGTTTTTACTATGCCAGTGTACATTCCGAAGCGTTTTAGAAACTGTGGGATTTGCTTTGTTCTGACGTATTGTGGTATCCGAACCAAGTTCCATTTGCGGCTACTTGTCACATTGTTGAGAGATGAAGGCTAGGTTGAAACACAAACTGAAAAACCTGTATTCCGATCAGGATACGACCTCCTTTTCCACGCAAGCTCTTTACCTCTTTTTTTCTTTCTTTCCGTCGGTCTGTTTCTTCGTCGTTTTTTCGTCAGTAGTTTTGTGTGGATATAGCATAAAATGCTTCGAATTCAATGGAGGGGGTATTACAGGGGGTAGCCAGACCTCAGATGGACCATGCTGAGCTGCCGTGCTGCCATCGATAGAACTCCAGACTGGAATTTATTGTGATGACACACTTAGACAGGTCTGGCTCCTCGAGAAAAATGGGCCACGCAAGGAACTTGTGACGTCACACTAGTCGGCTTGTTCGTCGTACATCGCGAACGCTAGGCTGCGTGTGGGGCCCACGTAAAATCAGTATGTTAATGAAAAGGTACTCACTAATTGTCTTAACTTTGTTGTCCGCTGCTGAGAGTTTGCATACATTTAAGCGCTTAATTAAGAATTATTAAGCTCATCTGAAACAGTTATTCGCTCCCCGCCGGAGCCGGCTGCTGGCACTCGCAAGACCTGCACTGCCACGTGCTCTGACGTGCGGGCCGCGGCCTGTCCTCGTGGGCCTCGTATACATCTAAATCGCTATCCTGGAACCCTAAACCATTTGCAGGTTGCCTATCAATAAAAACTTTATTTTTGCACTACTGACCATTAAAATTGCTACACCACGAAGATGACGTGCTACAGACTCGAAATTTAACTGACAGGAAAGCGATGCTGTGATGTGCAAATATTCACACAGGGTTGGCGCCGGTGGCAACACCTACAACGTACTGACATGAGGAAAGTTTCCAACCGATTTCTCATACACAAACAGCAGTTGACCGGCGTTGCCTGGTGAAACGTTGTTGTGATGCTTCGTGTAAGGTTTCCGACGGATTGTTGCCTATCGCGATTGCGGTTTATCGTATCGCGACATTGCTGCTCGCGTTGGTCGAGCTCCAATGACTGTTAGCAGAATATGGAATTGGTGGGTTCAGGAGGGTAATACGGAACGCCGTGCTCGATCCCAACGGCCTCGTATCACTAGCAGTCGAGATGACAGGCATCTTATCCGCATGGCTGTAACGGATCGTGCAACCAAATCTCGATCCCTGAGTCAACAGATGAGGACGTTTGCAAGACAACAACCATTTGCACTAACAGTTCGACGACGTTTGCAGCAGCATGGACTATCAGCTCGGAGACCATGGCTGCGGTTACCCTTGACGCTGCATCACAGACAGAAGCGCCTGCGATGGTGTACTCAACGACGAACCTGGGTGCACGACTGGCAAAACGTCATATTTTTGGATGAATCCAGGTTCTGTTTACAGGATCATAATGGTCGCATTCGTGTTTTGCGACATCGCCGTGAACGCACATTGGAAGCGTGTATTCGTCATCGCCATACTGGCGTATCACCTGGCGTGATGGTATGGGATGCCATTGGTTACACGTCTCGGTCACCTCATGTACGCATTGAGGGCACTTTGAACAGTGGATGTTACATTTCAGATGTGTTACGATCCGTGCCTCTACCCTTCATTCGATCCCTGCAAAACCCTACATTTCAGCAGGATAATGCACGACCGCATGTTGCAGCTCCTGTACGGACGTTTCTCGTTACAGAAAATGTTCGACTGCTGCCCTGGGGAGCACGTTCTCCAGATATCTCACCAACTGAAAACGCCTGGTCAATGGTGGCCGAGCAACTGGCTCGTCACAATAAGCCAGTCAGTGCTCTTGATGAACTGTGGTATCGTGTTGAAGCCGCATGGGCAGTTGTACCTGTACACGCCATCCAAGCTCTGTTTGACTCAATGCCCAGGCGTATCAAGGCCGTCATTACGGCCAGAGGTGGTTGTTCTGGGTCCTGATTTCTCAGGATCTATGCACCCAAATTGCGTGAAAATGTAACCACATATCAGTTCTAGTATAATCTATTTGTCCAATGAAGAGCCATTTATCATCTGCATTTCTTCTTGGCGTAGCAATTTTAATGGCCAGTAGTGTAGTATTTTGCGTAATTATTGACCGAATTTTTAAATTAAAAATACTGACATAACCTACTCATAAAAACGTATAACCTTATACGGGGTGTTCAAACAGTCTCTCCGCAGTGCCGTATGATTGTTAGCCGCCCGTGCCGTATGCCGCAGTGGATATACCGAAATGAAACTCATTGAAATACAAGTTATTAATTTACTGAATATTAATTTTTACTGAGATAAACGAAACAGTGGAATGTTAGGAGAGTCCCCTTGAAGGGAAGTAACCCAGGCAGGCGAACTATCATACAGCACGCGCGGCTAACAATCATACGGCACTGCGGAGAGACTTTTTGAAAACCCCGTATAAAAGGCACTGTGCGTTTGTGATGAAACACTGTAACTGAGGGCGCACAAATACGCAAATTATATGCATCCAGTACTAGAGAAAGAGAACACTTAGCGACTTCCAACAAACTTCACATGCAGTTTCAAACTTTTACGAAATTCTTTAAAGCTGACAAAGCCGAATGGGAAGAAGTTTATAGCTTACTACATTTTCGCTGTTCTGCACTGAATGTACCTCCCAGATTATATCATTGTTCGACACACAGTTGAGGAGATATGACGTCATAAACACTGGGAAGCCTGAGAAACCAGCTTTTGCTAAAATGGAGCGCAGATTACCCAGAATGAGAGCACTTAGTTACTTCTAACAAAACTTTAAGCATAATTTCAAACTCTTCCACAAACTTTTTTCTCTTACATGGTTGAAATCAAATACTTAACACATTAACTCATACGTAAAGTAATCAAACGTGTGAAACTGTTAGATTCTTTAAAGAATCGGCGTTTACTGGCAGAACAGCAACCAAAAACATTCACAGATACGCTTTTGTAGCGTGTTGACAATTAGTTAGTAACATGTTTCACAGATAATTTGAACGATGTTTTTATCGAAATGGTGCGGGGCGAATCAGTTTACAGAATATGTATACATGATTAGTATTAACATTAGTGAACACATTATTATTTTTTAGTCCAATTCATGCAACTACACTTTTTTCTGGCTGCTAGTTCTTAACTAGAAATTCGTCAACGGAATAGGAGGAGTTGTCCAGCAGAGATGATTTTAAACTGGACTCCTTTCTGAGAAACTAATAGCTTTAATGGTGTGTAATAAAGATCACCTTCCCCTGTTGTTGTAGATGTGGCCATCTCTATTCTTCTCAAAATGGTGATGGATCGCAATGAAGGGCCCTACACAGCAACAGAAAGCGCGGATAATGAAGCTGTGGCTTTGAAATGTAAACGTAAGTTTTCCAAGATAAGTGCACTTGAAGTACGCAGTTAAGCTATAGTGCAGTATACAGCTGTTTGTGACAAAGCCAGGCACGTCGAGAAACGCGAGATATCGCCAAATTTTGAATGCGGGCTCGAACAAGTCGCTGGATATGGGAACGTGACCGTTCGCTCTGCTGTCGCGACCCACGGTTTGTGCAACCAGGAACAAATGTCGAGGAAGTCTCGTAAAGAGATTGCTGCGGCTTGCGGTTGTATGAAGGACAGCGGCGCGAGATAACACGGTTCTGCACATGCCAGCAGACAAGGACAGCGCGAATGTGTTCCGCTCCGCTTCCATTTCGCAAACTGAGGCTCGCCGCTCAGCGAGCTTCATCCCTCCACTTCATCTACATCCACATACCTACCTACTTTCACATACGTATTCTCCAAACCACTGTGAAGTACATGGCAGACCATATGTGGCGTTGTGCCATGTGTTAGAGGTTTTTCCCGTCCCACTGGCTTATGCAGCGCGGGAAACAAGACGGCTTAAACGCCTCTGTGCGCGATGTAAGTTGTCTGATCTCTTTACGGTTGCTAATGGGGCGATACCCAAAGGGCTCTAGTATTGCCATATTCTTCACTTAATAGTCGTTCTTGAGACTTTGTAAGGGCTGGTATCTGATATCTATCTTCAATCGTCTGCTAAATGAGACTTTCTGGCAACTCCGTGACGCTTTCCCGCCAGTCAAGCAAATCTGTGATCATTCGTGCTGCCCTTCTTTCTATGCGTACCGTATTCGCAGAACTATTTGGCGTGGGTCCCACATAGTTGAGAAAATTCTAAGATTGGGTACGTAAATGTTTTCTGGGAAGTCTCCTCTGCAGAGGGCTGCATTTTCCTGTATTTTGTCAATGAATCGAAGTCTACCACCCGCTTTGCCTACGACCGAGTCTATGCGAACATTCCACTCCATAATGAGATTTTCACTCTGCAGCGGAGTGTACGCTGATATGAAACTTCCTGGTAGATTAAAACTCTGTGCCCAACCGAGACTCGAACTCGGGACCTTTGCCTTTCGCGGGCAAGTGCTCTACCAGCACTTGCCCGCGAAAGGCAAAGGTCCCGAGTTCGAGTCTCGGTCGGGCACACAGTTGTAATCTGCTAGGAAGTTTCATTCCACTCCATATCCGTACCAACTGTTACACTAAGGTATTTGTACGAGGCGACTGATTCCAACCCTGACTAACTAACATTTTTGTCGTACAGTACTATTCGTCAGCTTTCTTTGAAGTGAACAATTTAACATTGTTTCATTTTGGTTATTACTGTTTCAAGTCTTAGCAGCCCCATAACAACAAGGTAGCCGGAAGTGCTTCGTCAACAGGGATAATAAAGCAATAAGGGGTCAACCTTTTGATCGTACAGTATTTGGAGACTGCATATAACTTCAATATTAACCTTACGTGCCTACAAGAGTAGCAGGTTACACACACTTATGTGGCAAAAGTCATGGAAACGATATGCACATACAGGGTGTTACAAAACGGTATAACCAAACTTTCAGGAAACATTCCTCATACACAAATAAAGAAAAGATGTTATGTGGACATGTGTCCGGAAACGCTTAATTTCCATGTTAGAGCTCATTTTAGTTTCGTCCACCTACGCTCAATGGTGCACGTTATCATGATTTCATACGGGATACTCTACCTGTGCTGCTAGAACATGTGCCTTTACAAGTACGACACAACATGTGGTTCATGCGCGATTGAGCTCCTGCACATTTCAGTCGAAGTGTTCGTACGCTTCTCAACAACAGATTCGGTGACCGATGGACTGGTAGAGGCGGACCAATTCCATGGCCTCCACGCTCTCCTGACCTCAACCCTCTTGACTCTCATTTGTGGGGGCATTTGAAAGCTCCTGTCTACGCAACCCTGGTACCAAATGTAGAGACTCTTGGTGCTCGTATTGTGGACGGCTGTGATACAATACGCCATTCTCCAGGGCTGCATCAGCGCATCAGGGATTCCATGCGACGAAGGGTGGATGCATGTATCCTCGCTAACAGAGGACATTTTGAACATTTCCTGTAACAAAGTGTTTGAAGTCACGCTGGTACGTTCTGTTGCTGTGTGTTTCCATTCCATGATTAATGTGATTTGAAGAGAAGTAATAAAATGAACTCTAACTTGGAAAGTAAGCGTTTCCGGACACATGTCCACCTAACATATTTTCTTTCTTTGTGTGTGAGGAATGTTTACTGAAAGTTTGGCCGTACCTTTTTGTAACACCCTGTATATGGGTGGCAGTGCTACTACGTACACAAGGTATGCATGGGCAGTGCATTAGCAAAGCTGTCATTTGTACTCATGTGCTTCATGTGAAAATGTTCCAGACGTGATTGTGGCTGCACGACGGGAATTAACAGATTCTGAACGCGGAACGGTAGTCAGAGCTAGACGCATGGAACATTCCATTCCGGAAATCGTGACGGAATTCAGTATTTCGAAATCCACAGTGCCAAGGGCGTGCCGAGAATAGGAAATTTCAGGCATTACCTCTTACCACAAACAACGCAATGGCCGATCGGCTTCACCTAACGACCGAGAGCAGTAGCGTTTGCGTAGAGTTGTCAGTGCTAACAGACAAGTAATACTGCGTTCAATAACCGCAGAAATCAATAAGGGCTGCGTGACGAACGTATCTGTTACGTCAGTGTGACAAAATTTGGCGTTAATAGGCTGTAGCATCAGACGACTGGCGAGAATGCCTTTGCTAACAGCACGAAATGGCCTACAGCGTATCTCCTTGGCTCGTGACCACATCGGTTGGTCCCTAGGGGACTGGAGAACTGTAACCTGGTCAGATGCGTCCCGATTTCAGTTAGTAAGTGCTTATGGTAAGGTTCGTGTGTGGCGCAGACCCCACGAAGTCATGGACCCAAGTTCTCAGCAAGGCACTCTGCAAGATAGATCTGGCTCTGTAATGGTGTGGGCTGTGTTTACATGCAATGGACTGGATCCAACAGAACCGATCGTTGACTGGAAACGGATATTTTTGTCCAGTTGGAGACAATTCGCAGCCATTCATGGAGTTCATGCTCCCAAACCACGATGGCATTTTTATGGATGACTATGAAGCATGTCTCCGGGCTACAGTTGTTCGCGATTGGTCTGATGAAGATTCTGGACAATTGGAGCAAATGGTTTGGCCATTCAGATCGCTCGACGTAAAGGCCATCGAAGTTTTACGGGATATAATCGAGAAGTCTGTTGTGTTCATCATCCTGCACCGCCAATGGTTTCGCAGTTGTGGATGGTTGTAAAGGTAGCATGGCTCAGTATTTCTGCTGGGGACTTCAACGACTTGTTGAGTACATGCCACGTCGATTTGCGACACTACGTCGTGCAAAAGGATCACTGCTTCTTTGGGTTCTGTTGCATGCTTGTGACGGTGTAGCAACATCTTCGTATTAAACCGCTTCCCGGGAACCACTCAAGTGCGGCGACCACAATCTTCGGCGAAGTTTCTTCCTGGATCGATCCACGACTTCCAAACAGCAGTGCACAACGCCATCTAAGAAACTTGGCTGTAGAGTAAATCTGGTTTGCAAGCTTGCCGAAAGCGATTGGTGTGTGGACGCCAATATTCTACGCTCTGCTGCACTCGCTCTTGGGTATTCTGCTGGTCAATACTGCGCCCTTGCGTGGGAAAACGGAGACCACACAACAAATGTGCAGATTACTGAAGCCGTGAGAGCTATATTGGAAGTGTTAGATCTACTCGCCTGACCTAACTAATATTGCCCCTGATCTGAAGAGAAAAGCAGCTAGGGTAAACTCGGACAAGAACATCATTTCGCATAAGAACTCTACTACAAAATCCAGCAACAACTCCTGTGAAATCACGCAAAGCGCTCTGGCTGATTCGGAAAGCATCAGTTCTCTCGCCGTGACCTCCGAATGGTGACAACGCTAGAACGAACATCCACCCATTAGGGCCAGCCTGATTCAAGATTCAGGGATTCCATCTACCGCGTCAATTCTGGTCGAAGTTGAGCCGCATTAGGACGGGCCAAGGGATATGTGGGAACACATTGAGGAAGTGGGATTTCCGTCCATCTACTGACTGCGACAGCTGAGTAGCAAACAATAGAGTGCCCACTTCGAACATTCGACGGTGATCTGAAGATCAAGTGACTCAGAGAGCTCTGGACCTGTTGGCAGAATTTGACATTTCCTTAGGAGAAGAAGAACTCCTTAGCCGAGATCGCTATAAAAGCTCAACTGTAGATAATCGGTCTCAGTAAAACTAAGTTACTATCTTCAGATCTTCATCCACGAGATTTGGCTATGTAGCCACTGCTTCTAACAATGCTCTTGACTGTATCTATCTCATTCATGAGGGGGTAGCAATGGCCACACAGCCAAAACAATTGACAATTTAGACAGACAAATACACAAAGGCAAGACAACGAATGGCAACACTATGAAAGAAGAGAAAATATTCGCCAGTATCCCATACCTGGGCACCACATCACAAAAAATAGCTAGCCTTTTCAACAAACAAATTTAACAGTTTCGTTCTCAACTAATAATAAATTAGGAAACTTACTCATCCATAACATAGAATCAAATACGCAAATATACAACAACAGTGGAGTGTACAAAGTGTCATGCCCCAGTTGTCCTGCCTACTATGTAGGGAAAACAGGCAGAAACTTCAAAACCCGTTTTCAAGAACATGTAAATCCTCTCAGGCTCAATCACTTTGAATTATCAGTCATTGCACAACATTCGTTGGAAACGAAGCATGTTATGAACAATCTCGAAAAGAATCTGGAAGTATTACATAATGAAGCCAATAGTAAGACCCTAAATCTGTTAGAACAACAGGAGATATGCCTCCACAAAATCAAAAAAAAACCAGAGTTGATGTTAAATGAGCAGATTTCGCAAGCCACAGCTATTTCAGTAATTTTAAATACCTATTCTAAAGTTATTTCCTGCATATGTCAATTGTTTAAGGCATATGACAATTGTTTGTTAATTTTTTTTTTATTATCGAGTTGAGCCTCTATGGACTGCGTGGTAACAATATCTTAATATCTTAATAATTATATCTTTAACACTGTGAAAAATTCATCTTTGACCACACGATGTTTATAAACATCTGTGGAGTGTTTACAAACGTGTTTGCGAATGTGCCTCTTGAATGAAGTGATATGTTTGAAAACGATGGAGAAAAAAACGTATGCTGTTGCTAAAACGCTAAAAACGCTTTTCTTGAATTATTTGGTAAGTTTACACCACTTCTCTTTTCCACTATATTGGCACATATTTTCCGCGTTTATCTTACGAAATTCGTAACTTAACATTAAACCTTTTCGTGACAGGAATATGCATTTCACCTAATTCAAGAGAAAAAAATAAAGCAGTTATTAAGACGAATTACACCTTAAGATGGATCCACAGGGTCCGAAATTCATCGTGTACTGAATAAAACAAGAAAAATTGTGACTGAAGGTATTTTTCAATTCATACCTCGAAATGATTTTTAGTTCCTTATAACTGATTTTAGATCCACTTTCTATCTTGCTTCGGTCTTCGATTCGGTCTGAAGTTTGTCGGATCTGTGACCAAAATGCACAACGGCTGGCATATGCTGTTATTTATATACACTCCTGGAAATGGAAAAAAGAACACATTGACAACGGTGTGTCAGACCCACCATACTTGCTCCGGACACTGCGAGAGGGCTGTACAAGCAATGATCACACGCACGGCACAGCGGCCACACCAGGAACCGCGGTGTTGGCCGTCGAATGGCGCTAGCTGCGCAGCATTTGTGCACCACCGCCGTCAGTGTCAGCCAGTTTGCCGTGGCATACGGAGCTCCATCGCAGTCTTTAACACTGGTAGCGTGCCGCGACAGCGTGGACGTGAACCGTATGTGCAGCTGACGGACTTTGAGCGAGGGCGTATAGTGGGCATGCGGGAGGCCGGGTGGACGTACCGCCGAATTGCTCAACACGAGGGGCGTGAGGTCTCCACAGTACATCGATGTTGTCGCCAGTGGTCGGCGGAAGGTGCACGTGCCCGTCGACCTGGGACCGGACCGCAGCGACGCACGGATGCACACCAAGACCGTAGGATCCTACGCAGTGCCGTAGGGGACCGCACCGCCACTTCCCAGCAAATTAGGGACACTGTTGCTCCTGGGGTATCGGCGAGGACCATTCGCAACCGTCTCCATGAAGCTGGGCTACGGTCCCGCACACCGTTAGGCCGTCTTCCGTTCACGCCCCAACATCGTGCAGCCCGCCTCCAGTGGTGTCGCGACAGGCGTGAATGGAGGGACGAATGGAGACGTGTCGTCTTCAGCGATGAGAGTCGCTTCTGCCTTGGTGCCAATGATGGTCGTATGCGTGTTTGGCGCCGTGCAGGTGAGCGCCACAATCAGGACTGCTTACGACCGAGGCACACAGGGCCAACACCCGGCATCATGGTGTGGGGAGCGATCTCCTACACTGGCCGTACACCACTGGTGATCGTCGAGGGGACACTGAATAGTGCACGGTACATCCAAACCGTCATCGAACCCATCGTTCTACCATTCCTAGACCGGCAAGGGAACTTGCTCTTCCAACAGGACAATGCACGTCCGCATGTATCCCGTGCCACCCAACGTGCTCTAGAAGGTGTACGTCAACTACCCTGGCCAGCAAGATCCCCGGATCTGTCCCCCATTGAGCATGTTTGGGACTGGATGAAGCGTCGTCTCACGCGGTCTGCACGTCCAGCACGAACGCTGGTCCAACTGAGGCGCCAGGTGGAAATGGCATGGCAAGCCGTTCCACAGGACTACATCCAGCATCTCTACGATCGTCTCCATGGGACAATAGCAGCCTGCATTGCTGCGAAAGGTGGATATACACTGTACTAGTGCCGACATTGTGCATGCTCTGTTGCCTGTGTCTATGTGCCTGTGGTTCTGTCAGTGTGATCATGTGATGTATCTGACCCCAGTAATGTGTCAATAAAGTTTCCCCTTCCTGGGACAATGAATTCACGGTGTTCTTATTTCAATTTCCAGGAGTGTATATTTGACGATGGTGCTGATTTTGTGTTTAACATTTAACGATGTCGCTTTGGTTCCAGTACATTAGGACATGTTTTTATAAAACAGATCTGAAGATCGTCATTATAGACCGAAACCGGTAATCTGATGACAAAAAATTTGTGACCATAGACGTAAAGTAAAGGAAATGGATTTATATTGGACAGAACAAATAGTTAACTATTTGCTTAAACCTGACTAGTCGTAAAAGCATCTGAATTTAAAAGATAATTGTGTAAACAACAGTGTTATAGTTCCGTTGTGTGCAAGAGGCTCGCTGTATCCATTTTGGTGACGTAACTCACAAATGGAAGATCTAACGGGGCCACACTTCATATTAAATACTGGTAAGTTCCGCCAGCGTCTGACATACCTTCTGTTTTTCTAGGCATATGCAGGAAGACTGCGAGAATTGCTCACCGTTTTCTGATAGACGATTTAATGTTGACTGTGGAAACAATTCAACAGAATAGCTGTCTTTGCTGAAGGCAACATGCATTCTATGTAGAGCAGTTTATTACTCTGCGCGAAGTGCAACGCAGCGCAATTTTCTTAAAAGAGGAAAATGCTGGCAAGGAATTTCTGATGTGTTTGAAATAATTTGAGTAGAACAGCACATAATTTCTTCCAACATATAGATAAGCTACAATGGTACTCACGACATGAGTGCACCAAACACCAGGTAAAAAAAGCTGCAACATTTGGAATTTTGAAATAAGACAAAATCTGTATCTACAGAAAACTATTGACAGACGTTCACTGGTTTTGCATGTGATGAGTTTAAATGCTTCACTACTGGGATAGATCTATAGAAAACCGACTTTGTACCGCGCATCGAAGACTACTGTCTTCACAAAGCCGCGAAAGTAACATCTCAACGTGGAAAACACGCTTTAAAGTCCTGAAAGATCCCGTGAAAATCTCCACTTCAAAAATCGCCATAGGAACCATGGAAATAGACACGCATTAACTGCATGATATCAGCGAGTGACCAGCAGACTCTGAGTGCAAATGAGATCAATTTTCTACACAATTGTATTCCGTCTTACCATATCGCGGCGACCCATTCGCTGTCACTGACCGACACAAGCAAGCCGGCCACACAAGACTCGGCTCGCTTTGCCCCTTTCAAGCAAGCCTTCCATCAGAAACTCGGTGTCTTCGGATCACCTTACTGAATATGCCAAAGATAGTTACCCTTGCCAAAATCGACAGCTCGGTACAGAATATGTCTTTGTAGTGTATCTTCCAGCTAACAACACGCGAAATAAATCAGTACTGAAAGTTGTGCTTGTGACAGACAGCTTTCAAAATATAACGGATTCTATAACATCCAGATATACCCATGAACGCCCACAGAAATTTATACGGGTGGGACAAGATTCTAAGCCGCGCGGGATTAGCCGAGCGGTCTTAGGCGCTGCAGTCATGGACTGTGCGGCTGGTCCCGGCGGAGGTTCGAGTCCTCCCTCGGGCATAGGTGTGTGTGTTTGTCCTTTGGATAATTTAGGTTAAGTAGTGTGTAAGCTCAGGGACTGATGACCTTAGCAGTTAAGCCCCATAAGATTTCACACACATTCGAATTTCAAGATTCTAAAACTGCCATTTTTAGGGTTTCATACCTCAAACGGTAAAACCAACACAAGTAAAGGAAAAATCCTAAAATCGTTAATTTTTTATTATATCACACTAAAAAATATTTTTAGACCCCTCTTTGCCAGTAACGGGTACGCGTATCAAGTTGAAATTTTTAAGCACCTATGTCTATGCAGTCAAAAGATACGGTCATTTCTGTCACATATTTTGATATCTTACCCGATATCGATGTCGATAACAGACAAAAATCGTCGAAATTCTATATTCCCGGGTTGGATGAACTGTCTATTTGCGAAATTAAGTTTGCACGGTGCTCGAGTCCTACTCGCAATTATCCGTACTTTTTTAAACCAGAAAACTTGAGAAATTCTTGTTGATTATTAACATTAATTATCGGCAAAAGTGCCACTGATTAAAACTCCGGAAATTGAAGTAACGGGAAATAAACTTTAAAAACTTTTATTCAACTTATTCCACCACTCCTTGATTACAAAACTTAACATTTGATCATGTTAGTGAACTCTACTGCTTTATTTACATGCCTTCTACTTTTTAAAAATTGACTGGTACACTTATTATTAATCAAACGTGTTCTGAAAGATACACTTTTCTCAGCAATTTGACTAAAGTGGAACCTAGGCCACCATTCGACAAGACGAACGTGACAAACCTCCAAAAACAATCACGAATCGCCGTGCACAATCGACTCTCAACAGCCTAGGATTGAATCAATGTGAGTCTTACTCCTCCCCCCCCTCCCTCCCCTTCCCACTGTACCACCAATTTGACAGATTATTGAGAAACCATGTCAAATGGACCGCTGAAATTGTAATTCTATGACTGCATCATCTTATGCAGTGTTGTACCAGGTCAGTTTGAGAAGATCCCGTTTCTTGAAGTAAAAACTTTCGATCTTGATGTTTCACACTTTTTCTCTTTTCTAAGGAGAAAATGCTATTTCTTATTTGCGATTGATGTATTCTGCTCCATAGATAAGGTACAATGAAAACACCAACGGTTCAGCAGTACCGTGTTCTTCAGTCTTCTACAGACGCTCTGCGGCTGATAAACAGAATGTAGTCTCAGCAAGCCGCGACAGGTCTTCTTTGACCACAGACGAATGGTAAGCTGTTATGATTAAGTTGTCCAGTATCAGGAGGGAGTGTCCCTGTGGAAAATGGGGAAGGACGTTAGACAGCTGCACTATAGCCATGTTTGCTGGAATAAAAGTGTTGGAATGGTCCCTTTCTGGAGCTCGATAATGACTTTACGAAGAAAGAGCAGAAAGTAATTTGGGGACTGAATTTTGGCAATGTTCTGCGAAACGTTTTTTATTCCAGTCTTTGATCACAACATCAATTTTGACGATGACCGGTTTCAGTCCGTAATGACCATCCTCAGATCTTTTCTACACCACGTCCTAAAGTGATAAGGCCATAATGGAATCGCCTATGTCGCAGCTGGTGAATGTTCTGTAAATTGTTACATCTACCTTGAATACAGGAAGCACCAAAACCATCAATGCGCCGAAGGAAGAGCATAATTTAGCGTGAACAGTCTGTGTCAGAGTTCTGACCCCAAATCCCCCGACTCCAATCCAGCTCACCCATCCCCACCCCAACACGTTCCCGTTGCGAACGTTTATGGGTATAGCCTCATTAGTTTCACGTAATACAATATTCGTGACATGCGGAAGAAAATATGCCAACGAGATAAGTAAAGAAAAGTTCCACATACAGATATCGCAGCCAACAGTGACAGAGTTTTGTTACTGGTATAGAGGCCTACTAAAGATGTGCCGCTGGAAGCCAAGCGCAGCTGTATGTTTGTAGCGCCAGCCACAATGGACAGTGAGTAAGATGCCCTCCGAGGCCACGGCAAGGTCCTATGCCAGTCTATGTGACCTTGATGACACGTTCCACAGTGAACAAACAGGTACTCATTCTTCCACTTAACAGGACTCGTCGGATGCTTGCTAGCGTTCTTACACTGACTCTATGCCCCCAAATGCGCTTTGCTAATTCTTGCTAGGGAAACGGCAGGTGCTGACGGGAATGAATATTATGGAACCGTCGATTTAATGAGTCGTGGTTGCAAAATACTGACAGCAATTTGTTACAGGAGAATGGGAGAAAACTGGTAGAAGTCCACTTCAGAGAAGATCTGTTCGGATTCTTAAGAAATACAGGACTCTACGACTTATTTTAGAACGTAAGTTAAAGTAAGGCAGGTTGTTAAAGTAAGGCAAAACCTGCATTTAAAGAATTTGTGGATTTGGAGAACGCATTTGTCGGTGGAGACTGGAATACACTCTTCGAAATTCTGAAGCTAGCAGGGGTAAATACAGGGAATGAAAGGTTATCTACAACTTGTGCATAAGCGAGACTGTAGGACTAAGATTCGAGTACATGAGAGAGAAGCAGTAATCGAGAAGGGAGCGAGACAGGGTTGTAGCAAGCAGTAAAGGAAACGAAGGAGAAATTTGGGGAGGGAATTAAAGTTCAGGAAGAAGAAATGAAAACGTTTGTCGATGACGTAGCAAGTGTGTTAGAGACAGAAAAGTACTTGTTGAGCAGTTGAACCGAATAGATACTGTATGCGAAGGGATTACAAGATAATGGAATGTAGTCGAATTATGTCTGACGATGCGGAGGGAATTAGATTAAGAAATGAGAAACCGAAAGTAGTATATGAGTTATGCAGGAAAATAGCATATGACAGCCGAAGTAGAAAGTATATAAAAAAGGCTGGCAATAACAAGAAAAATATTTCAGGGAAAAAGAAATTTGTTAACATCGAATATAAATTTAAGTGTCAGCAAGCCTTTTTTTGAAAGTATTTGCCTTTAATGAGCCTTGTAAGACACATATGACAGAAAGTTCATATAATAATAGACTAGGAGCCTTTAGACTGTAATACCACAAAATTTTGGGTATTGGATGGACAGACTTTTGCACAGGACAGACTAGCATGGAGAGCTGCATGAAACCAGTCTTCCGACTGCAGACCACATCTGTCTGAGAAGCTCAACATCTTTTCAATGTTAAAAGCTAAAGCCCATTATTATCGGATAGAATATCATTTTCTACATTTTTTTCTACTATTGTTGTGTACGAAGTCTACTGGGAACTTGTCCCTGCATTATGAATCTGCGATGTCATAGAGAGTTAAAGACGACCGCATTTCAAGTAAGCAGTCCAATGTATGACCACCTCCCATCGTCATTTACATTTTTGATCGCTTTGCCTCCCCAGTACTTCAAAGACGCACGTAAATACGAGACCGAGCAATTCCACAGTGCAACAAATAATACTTACCGAGTCTACGAGAAACTGGGGTCGCACGCACGTCTTCCCTATACCTAGCCTCGTGTTTAACTCGAGTACCACTCATATATCCCCGATCACAACTATATTTATGCTGATACGTCACATCTTTGGCGGCGAACACACTGTACGTTATTTTCCCTTCCATGCATGAGACCCCCACTTTCTCACTATGTGTACGTAGTTTTAGCTGTCGATTATACACTCCTGGAAATGGAAAAAAGAACACATTGACACCGGTGTGTCAGACGCACCATACTTGCTCCGGACACTGCGAGAGGGCTGCACAAGCAATGATCACACGCACGGCACAGCGGACACACCAGGAACCGCGGTGTTGGCCGTCGAATGGCGCTAGCTGCGCAGCATTTGTGCACCGCCGCCGTCAGTGTCAGCCAGTTTGCCGTGGCATACGGAACTCCATCGCAGTCTTTAACACTGGTAGCATGCCGCGACAGCGTGGACGTGAACCGTATGTGCAGTTGACGGACTTTGAGCGAGGGCATATAGTGGGCATGCGGGAGGCCGGGTGGACGTACCGCCGAATTGCTCAACACGTGGGGCGTGAGGTCTCCACAGTACATCGATGTTGTCGCCAGTGGTCGGCGGAAGGTGCACGTGCCCGTCGACCTGGGACCGGACCGCAGCGACGCACGGATGCACGCCAAGACCGTAGGATCCTACGCAGTGCCGTAGGGGACCGCACCGCCACTTCCCAGCAAATTAGGGACACTGTTGCTCCTGGGGTATCGGCGAGGACCATTCGCAACCGTCTCCATGAAGCTGGGCTACGGTCCCGCACACCGTTAGGCCGTCTTCCGCTCACGCTCCAACATCGTGCAGCCCGCCTCCAGTGGTGTCGCGACAGGCGAGAATGGAGGGACGAATGGAGACGTGTCGTCTTCAGCGATGAGAGTCGCTTCTGCCTTGGTGCCAATGATGGTCGTATGCGTGTTTGGCGCCGTGCGGGTGAGCGCCACAATCAGGACTGCTTACGACCGAGGCACACAGCGCCAACACCCGGCATCATGGTGTGGGGAGCGATCTCCTACACTGGCCGTACACCACTGGTGATCGTCGAGGGGACACTGAATAGTGCACGGTACATCCAAACCGTCATCGAACCCATCGTTCTACCATTCCTAGACCGGCAAGGGAACTTGCTGTTCCAACAGGACAATGCACGTCCGCATGTATCCCGTGCCACCCAACGTGCTCTAGAAGGTGTACGTCAACTACCCTGGCCAGCAAGATCTCCGGATCTGTCCCCCATTGAGCATGTTTGGGACTGGATGAAGCGTCGTCTCACGCGGTCTGCACGTCCAGCACGAACGCTGGTCCAACTGAGGCGCCAGGTGGAAATGGCATGGCAAGCCGTTCCACAGCACTACATCCAGCATCTCTACGATCGTCTCCATGGGACAATAGCAGCCTGCATTGCTGTGAAAGGTGGATATACACTGTACTAGTGCCGACATTGTGCATGCTCTGTTGCCTGTGTCTATGTGCCTGTGGTTCTGTCAGTGTGATCATGTGATGTATCTGACCCCAGGAATGTGTCAATAAAGTTTCCCCTTCCTGGGACAATGAATTCACGGTGTTCTTATTTCAATTTCCAGGAGTGTATATGGCACTCTATATGCAGTCATCCTATATATTTCAGCCCTCCGTTGTTGCCTGTAGGTATGATCTTAAGCTGCTGTATCCATGGCCCACCAAATTGTCCTTCAAATAGTTTCTCACGACTCTTATAAACCATTCTTCTTCTGCTTCTCATTACAGGCCACATAAGAATTACTTTTAAGAGGCTAAGCTCAATTTACGCTTCCTCTAGTACTCCTTCACATGTCCACATCCTTCTCCATTTTCCTCTTTCTCTCTATTAACTTCATTTGTGAGCTTTTGTCGTTTATCGTAGAAACCTCCTCATTTCGTAGTTTTGTCTCTATATTTTGTTCTGCATTCGGTTTATTGTTCTGGCACTTTCCTAAAGCAAATTAATTTGTTATCTATGCTATTATACGAAGACAGGTCGTCGTGTAACGTTGTTACAAAATATCTCGAAAATTTCGTGTCCGATTTACTGCAGATTTTTACACAATATCGGGCGGACTCAAGTTACATGCTTTTCAACATATCATGTGCGGTTTCGTTTCCTTTCTCATAATTAGTTTTAACTTCGATAGCAGGACATTTAATCCACTTAAAAGGAGTTTACTGGCCGTGCTAACTTACGTTGGTAATTTTTTTGTGTCACTGTTATTTGTGTCTACTGGCTTTGAGCTTCGTTGAAACTTTATGAATATTTTATGAGTTGCTTCTGTAATCTGTTGCGTACTCAGCACAAATGCAAGTCCAATTTTCCTTACTTAGCTGAAGAGGGCGTTCTCGTTCAGATTTTATTTATACCTGCTTTTATGAAAATAGTCTCATAAATCTCAGTTTAAAATCAAGCTACATACATTGCTAAAGGTCTGTGTGTGTCCGTGTTACAGGTATTTCTTAATATCGGATTCTAACACGGTTTGTTATTTATCAGTATTATTTGTGCTGGTTTTAATGGTACAGATTAATTTTAGTGCTTGTTGTTGAAACCAGCTGGGTCTTGTTGTTTAAAACTTGTTTATACATCGCGTCAGATATATCTGTTGATCACGAGGAGAGGAGACAGACAGTTGAGCTTTGATGTTAGATGTGAACAGTCGAGTTTTGGTTTAGTAGCAGTAAGCAGCAAACAATGGAGATTTGTGGGAATTATATTATGGATTAATGGAAGATTTATTGTGGAGAGAAAAAGAATTGATTTTTTCATTGGTACCATTACACTCTTTATAAAGAATGGTTTACATGTAATTATTAAGTTTGTCTTATTTTCAGCAGCAGTTTGATAACGCAGCACTCTTGGGTCGTCAGACATCCAGATCAGGAATCTCTTTTTTTTTTATATAGAATTTATCGATCATTGTGAGAGAAATGCATTTAAGAATTCAGGTTTCGAAATTTTGCTTAAGGAAATTTTTTGCATGTGAAGTTCAATTTGGCCGGCCGGTGTGGCTGTGCGGTTCTAGGCGCTTCAGTCTGGAACCGCGTGATCGCTACGGTCGCAGGTTCGAATCCTGCCTCGGGCATGGATGTGTGTGATATCTTTAGGTTAGTTAAGTTTAATTAGTTCTAAGTTCTAGGCGACTGATGACCTCAGAAGTTAAGTCGCATAGTGCTCAGAGCCATTTGAACCACTTTGAACTTCAATTTTTTTTTAATTCTTGGATTACAGTTACGTGATTTCAGAGAAATATTAACTATTATTGAAGTTTCATTAAATGTTATGTCCGCCCCTGGTAGCTGAGTGGTCGGCGCGACGGAATGTCATGCCTACCGGCCCGGGTTCGATTCCCGGCTGGGTCGGAGATTTTCTCCGCTCTCGGACTGGGTGTTGTGTTGTCCTTATCATCATCATTTCATCCCCATCGACACGCAAGTCGCCGAAGTGGCGTCAACTCGTTAGACTTGGACCCGGAGAACGATCTACCCGACGCGATGCCCTAGTCACACGGCATTTCCATTAAATGTTATTAAGTCACACTACTACTGCGTTCATTTAACCCAGAGCCATTGTCCACATCCTAAAAGTCAATTAATTTTCGATTTATTGAAAACCATTATCAAAAATTATGAACCAAGAATGATACCAACGTTTATAGAGAATGCATCAGCAGCTCTTGCGACTCGCTTACCGAGACGCACTGTAACTACGAGAGCAGTTTTCATGGCGTTTTCCAGTGGGACCCAAGTAAGCCAGACAGTGTCGAGAACAGATTCTTTTTATAGTTAAATTTCACAGGGACCAACTTTAGTTTCAAAGTAATAAGTTTTTCATTAAAGTTCATAGCCAGATTTTGTGGTAACAATAACTTTCAGGCAGGATATGATTTTCTTAGAATTCTCGCAGCTAGATTTTTCTATGGATTCTCGCAGTTGAATCTTGTCACCAACCGTATGCGTTATGCAAGTTGTCAGATCCAACAAGCTCGAAGTTTAGCATCCAACAGACCATTTAACATTAAAAACACAATTTACATTACAGATACACTTTCACTAAAATAAGTTTAATGAGATAAGGTTCAACTGAAATGTTTTTGTATCAATTTTAGTTCACGCTGTGCTTTATTCAATCTATGCTGAAACAGAACCACCGGAGCCGGCTGAAAATCAGCGATTTGATGTGTCGTATTAAGTAGTTCAGTTTCTAACTCTGTAATTGTATTGCCCATATGCTTACTTTTATTTCAGTTTCTCAGACTTAACTTGTTATAGAGATAATAACTACATGTGGCACCCTTTTAAAAAACAAAATTGTCTTTTCTGGTTCAAACGTCACGTTTTTGCGACCTGGCGTCTTATCACTACCAGCTCTCTTTATTTCTTTCCAATCCACAACGTTAATCTCCTGGCGATTAAGTTCTCTTTACATGGCAAACTCTGGCTTCATTAAGTTCAAAACTGAGAGCAAGTCTCAGTTCCTGCAAAGTGTGTTGTGATAATCGACGATAATTGAGAGATTATAGCTATTTGCGGGTAGCTCGTTACAGTCTTGTATACTCCACCAGATGGCATCGATATAAACGACTTCCTGTCCTATTCCATTCGCGCACGGAGCGATTGTACAACGATGGTGTATACGCTTATTACGAGCCTTTATCTGTCACCTCCTGTTCTAATTGCCCCAATGCGAGATACAGTGCAGAGGCAGCAGAATCGATGCGCAGTCTTCCTCCAGTATCGGTTGCCTGAAATTGTCGAACAAGCTTTTGTAAGATTAACATCCTCGCTCTTCCAAAGATTCGTATTTAAGTTTCCCAAACGTCTCTGTTACACTTTAGTATGGACCATATCGACTTGTGAAGACCCTAGCAGCGCATCTGAATTCCGCCATGTCTTCATCAGGTTACCCTCCATTCATAGGCTGTTGCACGTAGCGCCTGTTATTGACTTGTAAGTAATAGATTTCAGCTATCAGTCGTCCTTTTCAAATTTTATTGGCGGATCTAGATTTCAGCTAGAAACTAGCCATCCTCAATGCACTATCGTATGGCATTGTTGGCCCGGAGGCCCCATGCGGGGAAGTTCGGCCGCCGTATTGCAAGTTCTTTTTAGCTGATGCCACTTCGGCGACTTGCTTGCGTCAATGATGATGAAATGATGATGAAGAACACACAACACCCAGTCATCACGAGGCATAGAAAATCCCTGACCCCGCCGGGAAGCGAGAACGCTACCGCAAGACCACGAGCTGCGGACAATCATTTTTGATCAATGCATGTAATGCCTGTTGGTCGGGCTTCATTCATAGTTCATTCAATGAACCGTCAATGAAGCCCGACTACATGCGTTGATCAAAAATGATAGTGCATTGAGGATGGCTAGTTTCTAGCTGAAATCTAGATCCGCCAATAAAATTTCAAAAGGAAGACTGATAGCTGACATCTATTATTTACATATCTGCCATGTCTGCTGGAACAATATTCTACACCATCCAGTCATACAAATGTGATCACAGCCTACGTTCGACGTTAACGTGCAATAATCACTCACAGACGTCCAATGGCAGTTATGGCAGTGGAGGGTATATAAAGCTTGTCAGAAGAACGCAGAAAACAGTGGATTCGCTTTCGTAACGCGCAAACGACGCTCTTTATCTGACGTCCATAAGGACATGATCACTGTCATTGTGGACAAGGGTGTAACATATTCCAAAACGGCTAAATGTGCAAACTGCTCGCGAGACCCACGTGGTTAAAGAATACGTGTAGGTGCTATCCAAACCGGCGCCAAGGAACTCTGGTGCACCACGAGAATAGATACCGGGGGTGAACGAGAGTTGGGTACGCCCGAACAGACGTGCAATTGTTGTGCAACTAACTGCCCAGATAAACCTGTGGGCTACCAACAGATCCTCTACAACTACCGTTTAGCGATCGTAGTTGTGTATGGGCCTCCACAGCAGGCACGTGTTTCATGCATCCATGCTGACTGTCTATATCACTAACGTCGATTTGCAGTAGGGTTTTGGAACATCTACTGTATTCGAACATTATGAAGGACCTCGAAGAAAACGATTTATTGACACATACAAGGGATTCAGAAAATATCTTTCTCGTGAAACACAACTAGCTCTTTATACTAACGAAGTAATGAGTGCTATCGACAGGGGATGTCAAATTGATTCCATATTTTTAGATTTCCGGAAGGCTTTCGACACCGTTCCTCACAAGCGTCTTCTAACCAAACTGCGTGCCTACGGAGTATCGCCTCAGTTGTGCGAATGGATTCGCGATTTCCTGTCAGAAAGGTCACAGTTCGTAGTAATAGACGGCAGTCATCGAGTAAAACAGAAGTAATATCCCGCGTTCCCCAAGGAAGTTTTATAGTCCCTCTATTGTTCTTGATCTATGTTAACGACATGGGAGACAATCTGAGTAGCCGTCTTTGATTGTTTGCAGACGATGCTGTCATTTACCGTCTTGTAAAGTCATCAGATGAGGAAAATGAATTAGATAACATATCTGTATGGTGCGAAAAGTGGCAACTGACCATTAATAAAGAAAAGTGTGAAGGTATTCACATGAGTACTAAAAAAAATCAGCTATATTTCGATTACGCGGTAAGTCACACAAGTCTGAAAGCTGTAAATTCAGCTAAATACTTAGGGATTACAATTACAAATAACCTAAATTGGAACGATCACATAGATAATATTGTGGGTAGAGCAAACCAAAGACTGCGATCCATTGGCAGAACACTTAGAAGGTGCAACAGGTCTACCAAAGAGACTGCTTACACTACGCTTGTCCACCCTATTCTGGAGTATTGCTGTGCGGTGTGGGATCCGCGGATGGCATCGAAGAAGTACAAAGAAGGGCAGCTCGTTTGTATTATCGCGAAATAGGGGAGATAGTGTCACAGACATGATACGTGAATTGGAGTGGCAATCATTAAAACAAAGGCGTTTTTCGTTGCGGCGCCAACTTCTCATGAAATTTCAATCACCAGTTTTCTACTCCGGTTGCGAAAACATTCTGTTGGCACCCACCTACATAGAGAGAAACGATCATCACGATAAAATAAGAGAAGTCAGGGCTCGCACACCGAAATTTAAGTGTTCGAGAGTGGAACGGTAGAGAGACAGCTTGAAGGTGGTTCATTGAACCCTCTGCCAGGCACTTTATTGTGAATAGCAGAGTTATCACGTAGATGTAGAAGTAGATGTCTACCAGCGACGAAGGCTGGAATTTGCACGCCAACACCGCAACTGCACGTCCACTGAGTGCCGACAGGTGTCCTTTTCAGATGAACCACGTTTTATGCTCCGTCGCACAAATGGGCGTTGGCGTGTACGGCGCGAAACGTCCGAAAGCAAACAGGCTGCAACCAGGATGGAGAGTTATGGTCTGGAGAATGTTTTCATGGCACTCCCTGGGTGACCTCGTCATCGTGGTAGACACAATGGATCAACACAATTATACATATATCCTTGGGGACCATGTTTTTCCTCGGCACGATGGCATCTACCAGCAGGACAATGGAGTGTGCAACACAGCTCGCGATGTACGTGTACGTGTGTGGTTTTGAAGAGTATCAGGATGAGTTAACCGTACACCCTTGGGCGTCAAACGTTCCGGATTTAAACCTAATCGGTGATCTATGGGACCACCTCTATCGGGCTGTTCACACCGTGGATCCTCGTCCGAGAAACTTAGCCCTGCTGGCCACGACATTGGAGTCGGCATGGCTTTACACCACTGTCGGTACCTGCGCGAAGCTCATTGACTCTCTTGCTACACATTTCGCTCTGCAAAATGTCATTATTGAAGCTTTTGACAGGTGTTCACATAACGTGAGTGGACAGTGTAGAGCAGATCGCACTAGTGTCATGTATGCGGAATTCTTCACATATGCAGCTCACTTTCCCAGGACACTCTCAACAAAGTTCCCCATTCGCAATTCATATTGCTGATTTTTGCATTCCATTTCGTATCTTACGAGGGTAATCCCAAAAGTAAGGTCTCCTATTTTTTATAAGCACAAAACTCTGTTTGTGTGGCAGTTGGTCACACTGTTATGAAGAGTGCTTCACGAGCTGTATGTAAACATGCGCACGCAGCGTCGAGGCGCTCAGTCTTGGCTTGGCAGCCGTTGAGAATGGAGCTCCCGTCGGATGTTACCGCCAAGTGCGAATTGCGCGCAGTTATTCGGTTTTTGAACGCAAAGGGCACTGCGCCGATTGAAATCCATCGCCAATTGACGGCAGTGTATGGCGAGTCGCGCAGGGATGTCAAAAATGTTCGTAAGTGGTGTAGAGAGTTTGCAGCTGGTCGGACCGAAATTCACGAACAAGGGAGCGGGAGACCGTCAGTTTCTGAGGAGACAGTGTTTAAGGTTGAGCGAAGCATGCGTGAAGATCGGTGGATCACCCTGGAAGATCTCTGCACGTTGGTTACTGAGGTTTCCCGAAGCTCCGCTCACAGAATTTTAACGGAAACATTGAACTACCGGAAGGTGTGCGCAAGATGGGTGCCACGCATGCTGACTGAAGACCACGTGCGGCAACGAGTTGATGCTTTCCGCGCATTTCTTCATCGCCTTGCAGCCTAACAGGACAACTTTCTGGACTGAATTGTCACGGGTGACGAAACCTGGGCATACCACTTTACACCTGAGACCAAGCAACAATCACGCCAGTGTTGGCATCCTTCTTCGCCAAAGCCGCGGAAATTCAAACACAGTCTGCCGGTAAAGTCATGGCAACAGTTTTTTTTATTGTAAAGGGGCATGTTGGTCGAGTTTATGCCCACTGGGACCACAATTAACGCTGACAGGTACTGTGAGACTCTGGAAAAACTCAAACGGGCAATTAAGAACCGGATAAGAGGAATGTTGAGCGAGGGCGAACACATTCTCCATGACAAAGCTCGCCCACACTTCGCTCCACAAATCGTTGCTCTCCTGCAACAGAATCAGTGGAACATAATCGCCCACCCACTCAATAGTCCTGACTTCGCACCCAGTGACTATCAACTGTTCCCTAGATTAAAAGAACATTTGACCGGAAAGCGATTCAGCTCCGACGACGAGGTGAAAGAAGAGGTTCATAACTTTCTGAACAGCATGGTGGCGAGCTGGTATGACATGGGCATACAAAAACTGCCACAGCGTCTACAAAAATGCTTCGATATAAATAGTGATTATGTCGAAAAATAGCTAAATGTTCAAGCTGTAAACTGATGTAAACCACTGTAGAAATACAGGTCTATGTACTTATAGAAAAATAGGAGACCTTGCTTTTCGGATTACCCTCGCATATAAAGCTGTGTAGTTCGCTAGATATTACGACGTTAAAGTACACAAAGTGTAAATACATCATTTTCTTGCAACCACCCATTAACAATACATTCTGGGAGACAAGAGCATTGGCGAAACATCTAATATTGCTGCTGACAGCTTCTGATAAATCTTTTATATACATTAAGAATATTAATGCTCTTAAAAAACTTAGCTGTGATACATCGTGTCACCGTACGGTTTAACTAACTGGATTCCAATGATCAATACTCTTCGAGCCAACCACGTACCTATGATCATACGATGTTAAGTTGTCAATGTGGTAAACTTTCGAACTCCTCTGGTAAACCTACCTGTTAACTTGAATATACTATTTGCAAGACAGCTTGTGCAAGAAGGCGAGCTGTGCTTCATACGAGTGAGTTTTCCCTGAACCCATGCTGATTCTCTAAGAGAAACTGTCCTGCGGAACGTCATAATGTTCGAGCTTAGAACATACTCTATGAACCCCCGCCCCTCAAGAGACAGATTATTCTCCTCTTTTATAAAACAGGAGTGAGTTACTCTCTTTTCCAGTTTCGCGGGACTACTCACTGCGTAAGAGGTTCTCGATAGAAATTAGCTGTGGAAGGAGCCGATTCACCGGAATATTCAATACAAAATCTAAAAATGGAAGCATCCCATCATTTTCAACCTCCATAGTAAATTTGATACGGGGATGAAAACAGTTGAAGTGGTCCAAAAATTTGTTAAGATGTGTCAATGTGGGAAAGCTTACGTTGGCCGTTCTATTCGCACAGTGAATGACAAGGTGTGTGGAACATCGCCGTCACACGAGGCTACAACAGCCGGAAAAATCGGCCGTAGCACAACACTGCCTAAATGAGGGACACAAAATGAAATGTGAGGAAACTGTTGTGATTGCCAACATTTCCGGTTTTTGGAATAGTGTCTATAAAGAGGCGACCGAAATTAGGTTGGCTGATAATTTAATCAACAGAGACAATGGGTTTCCTCTTAGCAAAACGTGGAATCCTGTATTATCTCGCATCAAAACTGAACGTTCTTCGGTGCGACCATGATTGCGATACATCGTTGCCAGCAGTGTTTCACTATATATAGGACGTCGAATTGCAATCTTGCGTCAGTTCTCAGCGGGACTCATCAGCAGAAGCAGCATTTCCTGAAGATAGCGAACAGGTGGATCGCCGAAATATCGAGTCAAGTTGATTTTAGGATCCGGCAGCAAACCCGAAGAGACTTTCAAGATTTCCACAGTACTGCTGAAGGCCATTTTAAGATTTCAAGATAATTAAAGAGAAACCTTACAGACACGAATTTATACGTTACGGGCTCAAAGCCACAGGTTTTAAAACAAACGCGGCTGAAGGCCTAAATACAGAGCAAACAAGAATTTTAAATAAAACACGGCTGAGGACCTAATCTTAAAATACTTCCCATAAGGTTCGGCTGAAGGCCATATATTGATCATAGAACAGACAAAATTAATACACGGCTGAAGGTGTGGCACGGTACTTGCGACAAAAGAAGATCACAATCAAAAACAGCACAACAGTGGTGCTCAGACGTGTTCCAAGGATCGGCCTGGGGAGGAAACTAAAAACAGTTTAGGTGAGACAGGCAGCCAAGCGTAACACTACATAATCGGGTGGCAGCAAGACCTAGGGACGGCTGAAGGACCAACCAACAACCCAATCAATTCCCTTCCACCCGACCAACGGGACGACACTACATAATCGGGTAGCAGCAAGACCTAGGGACGGCTGAAGAACCAACCAACAACCCAATCAATTCCCTTCCACCCGACCAACGGGACGACAACCAAAAATCAGCGAAACACAGTTCCACATAAACACTTGCATCAAGAACTCCGACAATCCTAAAACCAATCACCGTGGAACAACAACGAGAAATGACAAGACACATACAGAGTTTCCGTAAGCGGTCGGCAACCAAATAAATGGTTCAAATGGCTCTGAGCACTATGGGACTTAACTACTGAGGTCATCAGTCCCCTAGAACTCAGAACTACTTAAACCTAACTAACCTAAGGACATCACACACATCCATGCCCGAGGCAGGATTCGAACCTGCGACCGTAGCGGTCACGCGGTTCCAAACTGACGCGCTTAGAACCGCACGGCCACACCGGCCGGCGGCAACCAAATAGCCGTCGTCCGATGAGATGACCGACCGACGATCAACCAAGGTCGTTCCTACTCAAGTTATGAATGTCCGCAACGGTTGGGCGAGTCCTGGCTGTCCGGAGCTCACTGCAGCTCCAACCCGACTCAACCCGATGTCCGTTCGGAACTGGGAGACACGGCGGCCCGGGCACACTGGCTCGGATCCACCCATGCAGAGGTAACTCTTGTCCATAGGCGACGACATCTCTGCCGTCCAGATGATCAACTGACGAGGCCCAGAAACGGTCAAAAGACCAAGTACACGTCGCCCAATGAGACGACCAACCGGCGGTCGTTCCCGCTCCACCGAGCGAGGTGGCGCAGTGGTTAGCACACTGGACTCGCATTCGGGAGGACGACGGTTCAATCCCGCGTCCGGCCATCCTGATTTAGGTTTTCCGTGATTTCCCTAAATCACTCCAGGCAAATGCCGGGATGGTTCCTCTGAAAGGGCACGGCCGACTTCCTTCCCCATCCTTCCCTAATCCGATGAGACCGATGACCACGCTGTCTGGTCTCCTTCCCCAAAACAACCAACCAACCGTTCCCGCTCCATCTCCTTCCGTCGGACAGTTCATGTGTGTGGCCAGCGGTCGGCAAGTATTGGCTGTCCGCGCCTCACTGGCGCTCCGTCCCTGACTGAACTCCCGACACACGACGAACCGGAAATATTAGCGGTCGCTTCAAAGATAATACGACAGTGCTCTTATCGATAAGCGCTGCTGCTGCCACTCACGGGCAGGTAAGACAGGAACTTAGTGACGCCCGTAAATCGAGTAAGACAACGAGGCGGCAGTACCGTAAGGAGAAGATGACAAACAATAAACGGCATGAACACGAGCCGCGCAAAGCTCACATCCTATATAAACAGTTCGGGGTAACCGCTACTTATCTTAAATGTGCTATTACTGCATAATCCCTTCACCTATCTCATTGCTAATTTTTAATTCACATGGTCGGTTTGAAAATTACAGTTTCATCTTCAGGTGTGCTTGTGGCAGTCCAGCTCACCGAAGTGAGGAAATACATCAAGTGATCAGAAAGTGAAGGCATCGAAAATTATTAGTGCTACTGTAGGCACAAAATACACTATTTAGTGTGACAGTCCAATATGAATTCCCAAGAATATAGTAACCCGAAGTTCTATGCCTGCTCAAAGAAAGAAGGAAAAGAATATTAATGATTTTTGAAAATAGTTGTAACAGTCTAGATTGCATGGCACATTTATTCATAGGTGACTCGTTTCGATCGTTAAATGATCATCTTAAGACCTAGCTGTAATATAATACAGGATATAAATTAGAAGGATACGTTAAAAGAACTTAAAATTGGCTATAAAATTACAAAACGTACTGCATCCATTTTGATGGACAACGGCTGTGTATGAAGAAGGGACCGCTGAATGACGGTAGCCAATTGCTGGGGAGGGCAGTAGTCCTATTTCTTAAATACTAGATGCTCCGCCTACAGCTGATAGTATGATGTCAGCGTTAGCCAATTAGGTATAAGCCGAGAGAATTATGAACAAAAAGATGTACTTGTTAGAAAATAAAACGTCAAAATTATGTAAAAAGAATTATAATAAAGAAGAAACCGCTTGTTAATACTGCTACTGTGAAATAAATATCACATTTGCTGTATATACGTAGCCGTCTAGGGGCATATTCGAAAATAATTACATTCTTGTTAGTTTCTACGAAGATGATGGATGCCATACCAAAGACGTTGTGTCAGAGCGGTTTCCAAAGAGATGTCGGTGAATATCGATAGGTGATGCCCAGCAAACGACTTTCCATAGATGTTCGAAACAGTTAGTTACAATTGGGCTGGAAGACGCCGATCTTGGGTGCTCTCCACTGAAGCAGCCACAAACATCGATAAATGAAGTAGATGACGCTACATAGATGTAGTCCCATGACATGAATAAGCAGTATCCGTTGATGTACGTATCGATCTATAGCAACAGCTGTAGAACGTAATATACTGGCAAACAGTAACAAAGTGGTGAGAGAGTCTAGCAACGTTAAAGGAAAACACGTGCCTGCATTTCTAAAACAAACTGGTGAAACTGAGTAATGTCGAACAGAAATAAATTAAAATGATTTCATGAAAAACAGATATAAATTAAAAATGCGGTGCTATAAGAGACCTAATATGCCAGTTATTTGTAAATGTAATAACGTTGTACAAATATGTAAGAAAATAATTTGAAATGAAGGAAATAAATGTCATGAGCCATTATACACTCCTGGAAATTGAAATAAGAACACCGTGAATTCATTGTCGCAGGAAGGTGAAACTTTATTGACACATTCCTGGGGTCAGATACATCACATGATCACACTGACAGAACCACAGGCACATAGACACAGGCAACAGAGCATGCACAATGTCGGCACTAGTACAGTGTATATCCACCTTTCGCAGCAATGCAGGCTGCTATTCTCCCATGGAGACGATCGTAGAGATGCTGGATGTAGTCCTGTGGAACGGCTTGCCATGCCATTTCCACCTGGCGCCTCAGTTGGACCAGCGTTCGTGCTGGACGTGCAGACCGCGTGAGACGACGCTTCATCCAGTCCCAAACATGCTCAATGGGGGACAGATCCGGAGATCTTGCTGGCCAGGGTAGTTGACTTACACCTTCTAGAGCACGTTGGGTGCCACGGGATACATGCGGACGTGCATTGTCCTGTTGGAACAGCAAGTTCCCTTGCCGGTCTAGGAATGGTAGAACGATGGGTTCGATGACGGTTTAGATGTACCGTGCACTATTCAGTGTCCCCTCGACGATCACCAGTGGTGTACGGCCAGTGTAGGAGATCGCTCCCCACACCATGATGCCGGGTGTTGGCCCTGTGTGCCTCGGTCGTATGCAGTCCTGATTGTGGCACTCACCTGCACGGCGCCAAACACGCATACGACCATCATTGGCACCAAGGCAGAAGCGACTCTCATCGCTGAAGACGACACGTCTCCATTCGTCCCTCCATTCACGCCTGTCGCGACACCACTGGAGGCGGGCTGCACGATGTTGGGGCGTGAGCGGAAGACGGCCTAACGGTGTGCGGGACCGTAGCCCAGCTTCATGGAGACGGTTGCGAATGGTCCTCGCCGATACCCCAGGAGCAACAGTGTCCCCAATTTGCTGGGAAGTGGCGGTGCGGTCCCCTACGGCACTGCGTAGGGTCCTACGGTCTTGGCGTGCATCCGTGCGTCGCTGCGGTCCGGTCCCAGGTCGACGGGCACGTGCACCTTCCGCCGACCACTGGCGACAACATCGATGTACTGTGGAGACCTCACGCCCCACGTGTTGAGCAATTCGGCGGTACGTCCACCCGGCCTCCCGCATGCCCACTATACGCCCTCGCTCAAAGTCCGTCAACTGCACATAAGGTTCACGTCCACGCTGTCGCGGCATGCTACCTGTGTTAAAGACTGCGATGGAGCTCCGTATGCCACGGCAAACTGGCTGACACTGACGGCGGCGGTGCACAAATGCTGCTCAGCTAGCGCCATTCGACGGCCAACACGGCGGTTCCTGGTGTGTCCTCTGTACCGTGCGTGTAATCATTGCTTGTACAGCCCTCTCGCAGTGTCCGGAGCAAGTATGGTGGGTCTGACACACCGGTGTCAAAGTGTTCTTTTTTCCATTTCCAGGAGTGTATGTAAGTAAAATGACAAAGAACCATAATAATATGGGTCACAAAAAAATACTGTGAAGAAGGATGTAAAATAGACTCGTACAGCTATAAAACTAGGACATGAAAGGAAGCATTCTAAAGCAGATCGTCAAAAAGTTCAAAGAAATGTTTGTCTTTGAAGTTGAGCTGCTCATTTATAACAAATGAGAGTTTGTTTTTGAATATATATGGCTTGCGATCTAGATTGTTATAATCAATTTCAAAGGATATGAATGAAATACAACTAGACGCCACATGTTTCCATTTATAAGGATGGATCAGACCAAAAAATACCTTTTTTATTTAATTGTGTTGGTATCTAATGTACATACCATACAACCTGTAATATTTACATCAGAAATACATCTGATGGTTTCCAGTGAATTTACGGAGATCATCGTTCTTGTTAACAGTGTGAGAAGTTTGCTATGAAGATGTTATTTTGCCAATTTTTGGGGCTGCTCCGGCAACTGTAGTGGTATTACTAGCGGATTTGACGTAACTGAACAATTTGCACAAATTACTTTATGATAGCCATACCACTCAAACATGGAAGTTAAATGGCCATCTGATTGCGAGTCGTACGCATAACTTGAGAATTCTCTAACACTTATCTTGTACAACTGACGGGAGGAAGTTATTAGTGGCGTAAGATACGTCCGTCCTATCTCCAATCCGTAAACTACGATATTTTGTGGGATAAGGCAGCCAGCATGTTCTTCGCACTCTTCTTTCCATGGGTTGCACACCTTCGTTTTAAATTCGGGGAGATGGTAGGATGTGTGTTTTGAGTAGGACGTTCACGTACGCGTTTTGTTATAGGCATTAGTGCGACGGAATCAAGAGCAAGTTTAACCAAGTTCCATACGGCTGCAGCCCACACTCCTTTTGTGGTGTGTTCCTAGGATGAATGTTCGTGTCGTTCCGTATTGTTGGGTTTTTGAGAGACGCAGTACACTTTAAAGTCAGATACGCTCAGGGACTTGTTCAGTCCTTGACGTTACTTTTTAATAGCTTACGGATAAAGCTGTGTTGTACATTTCAAGCATGTGTGCACTGAAACACAAATTTTCTGTTGGAAACTGCGATTTCGTGTTTTATTTGCGCCGTGTTGTGTTTGATTCATTTTCACCAGATAAAATATTTTTCGTAATTATAATTATTGTGTATTTTCCTTGTTTTATGGGAATCTATTTCCGTACAACTTTGTTTTCCTTTCGATTTCTCCGTTTACTGTACTTTCCTGCCCTGACAGTCATGTCTACAGTCCCTTGTAGGCTCTAAGCTGTTAAAAGTTCTGTGCTTGTGTTTGTATAACTTCTTGCTGAACAGCCAAGTCTACTCTGTCTGTCGGCTTATATTTATAGTTGTTTCTTAGAGGTCTGATAAACGTGACTTGAGAGACTGAAAACAGTCCGTACATATGAAACAATAAAAAATGGCTCTGAGCACTGTGGGACTTAACATCTGTGGTCATCAGTCCCCTAGAACTTAGAACTACTTAAACCTGACTAACCTAAGGACATCACACACATCCATGCCCGAGGCAGGATTCGAACCTGCGACCGTAGCGGTCACGCGGTTCCAGACTGAAGCGCCTAGAACCGCACGGCCACACCGGCTGGCTATGAAACAATAGGACTACCTTTTTCTTAACTGCGGGCTAATACAGATGTTCTTTATTTGGCATACTACATGATGCGATGTTTGTTGCACAGTATAATAAGAAGTTAAACATTCGGCCAGAAATACTTGGTGTGCAGTAAAACATCACTGTCGATACCATAACACATGAAATCCAGTACTCCTCCCTTGAGGACAGTAATTTCTAGGCGAGGCTCTTCAAGCACACATCCGAGAAACGGCTGCGGCTGTGTATCTTGGCGAATTGATCGTGTGGTTTTGAATACTTCTTCACAAATATTCAGTGACACTCCTTCCTTGTATTCCACGTCCGCCTATGAACCCTGAAGCGGTAAGAACTGATTTACGGCCCAGTCAAACCATCGTCGGTGAAACATGCCCATGCACTGGGGACGAAGTTGAACCAAAACGCACGGTAATGTGCGGTACGAGGGCTTAATTCATCCCAAATGTAGCTTACCGTTCGGTAAAATTGCATAAGACAGGTAAAAACGTGAGTTGATTTTGGTTTCATTGTAATGTGCAAACGAACACTTTCACGATGGATCTTCCTATATGAAGCTTTATTCAGTTAGTCCCTCTCTTCAAACACTGGTAGGGGCAATTGGGATTGTGGAAGACTTTTTATATCGTACTTCAATCGTCATAACGCTGAGATTCGTGTAGTGTGTCTAACAGGTTGATTATTATGTTCTATACCGTTGACAGTTTTTAATCTGCATTTGAAAACATCTGTTTTGCTGGTTTTACAATTCACTCACTGCATTCTGTACCTATGAAATCTGTGTGTAGAAGTTTTCTTTCTATTCGCAATACCATTCATTCACTCTTTTGTGTTCTTGTAGTGTACCCGTGTAAACTGCGCCTAACAGTTTCCATTTTTCAGGTTTTCCCTTTCACTCGCTATTTTCTTTTAGAGTAATCTGTAACCGTAAGCCTCATTAAGTGGTCGGTAGCCCTTGTTTTCACTTACCTGGATCTTCCAATCGAAGCTGTCGACTTCATTCTATCTCGGCACTGAGTTGTCGTGGATGAGGAAGAATTCGATTATACCACACGAATCTCGGTTTATCTTGAGAGCTGGGAGTGTATTTTGTAACAGACAGAATGAGCTCTAAACTGGACGTGGATTTATCATAGATTAATGACTGAGAATAAAGTGGCCGTTTTCTCCTACGGAGAAATTAGAGACGAAACAGCTGTGACATAACGTGAAGTATGTTACGGATTCCTCAATTTTCAGTCACAAAATGCAAGATCTTTTTTTAAAAAAAAAATGTCACTCCGTGGTATAACTGAACTATTTGAACTGTTGAACTGTCTTAGTGTTGCAATCCGCTCTGCACGGTTTTCTGTTCTCTGTGTGTGTGTGTGTGTGTGTGTGTGTGTGTGTGTGTGTGTGTGTAAATAGATGACTCTTCCTGTGTTAAGATCTACTTTGCAGTTCATATAGTTAGCGATGTTTGTGTATAACTTACCTGTAACAATTGTTAGTATGTACAACGATATTGCGTCATGTCTTCAGTCTCCAAGGTTAGATGTGATTCAGTATGAAAACTGCTCGAACAAATTGGTAACCTTACTCTGTAACGGTAGTTCAAAAATAAAGTCGTATAATACTATCAATATATGTTACTTATCAATTGTAGACGGATATTACAGCTTTAAAGTTATATTGCTCCTTTTTATTCGGTGCGTACTCCTTATGTCAGAATAGAAATATGTCTGATTTTTTTCACTAGTCATCCAGCAATCAATGTTTTCCTTGACAGATACTACACTTCAGAGTAGTTCTCAGGGATATCATCCATTTTGGCCACATCGTCCCTCAAACGATGTTGAATACTTATGACCTGCAGTAAAATTTTTGTGTTTAGCTTGCTGTTTATATTGATTGTTGTCCAACTTGGAGAGAATTATAGTTGTAGAACTGTAGGTTTTACACACACAATTCACTTTGACCACAATCCTCCTCAAATCAAGTTTACTACTATTGTCAGCAAATAAACTTATCTCTTGCAATTTTGTCATATGACGACATGGTTGGAGACGGTGGCTGTTATTTGAAGACAGATGTTGGTGTTGGGACAGCAACAGTTTGTGGCTGGTTGCTGTCCCAACACTAACGTTTGTCATAAACTTATCTGTTTTTGTTTGCTGTTTATACTGATTTCTGACTAACTTGGAGAAGAGTACAGGTATAGAGCTGTATGTTTTAGTCCACCTTGTCCCTCAAATGATGTTTAAAAATGTTACCAGCAAATGCATTGATCTATTTTGTTTGGTGTTTCTCAGTGATAGATGATCACGTTGGAGAACATTGTAGACATGGAGCTGTTTTAATAAAATGTCTCACTGTTGTTATTGGAGCCGTAAGTTACAAGATGTGTGAGAAACAATTCTGTGCTCTTGACTGGAATCATTTATGAGATTTAGAGTGGTTGGCTGGTTAGTGATTGTAGATAAAGTCTTGTTATTTATATACGAATATATTCTCCCAACCAGACACCTGTTCCAACATGCAGATGGTTTCATACACATGTAAAATACTTTGTAAACATAGTTCTGTTGATATGGGTGTGATATACTGGAAAGGTAGAGGATTGTGGGCGAAGGTATTCAGTTGAAAAAGAGAAATGCGAGTTTTTATATTTCACCAGACAAAGTTTATTCTGACGACCTCAACAAACTCCCAAGCTTACAAAAGTACATACAAGCACACCACGTGAAGCAGTGCGGCGCGCGGGCTGGGCTACACCGGGGCGAAGCCCAGTCTGCGGTCCGCCTAAATGCAGGGCACCGAGTCGAAACGGCTAGCGGGTCGCCTCTGTACTTGAAACAAATCTGCTAACTACTTTAATGCAATAAATGGACCAGATCACACAACTACGCGACAGAATTTTTTTCCTTATTCGAAACGTCAGAAACATCTCTTCCCTGCTTTATATGTGGAGGATGCTCAGAACAACCAAGTCTTTTTCTTACTTACAGCAAGCAAAGGACACAGAAAAAAGATATGTAGGGAGCCACGGTCACCTGACTTTTCTCTCGAATACAAGTGTTTTTCTCGAAAAATGTTAGTACAACGGACACAAGTTTACTATAAGACATCTCGTAAAAAGGTACGGGTACTTTGAAAAAACGGGTGGGCATCACATACTGGCCAACCTCCGACGACGCGTCCCCCAGAAAACGGGGGTATATAATAGTTTACGACGTACAGTACAAAAAACTCGGGGTGCAAACAGGCCCCTTTTACATACTACACTTACACGATATTAGTAACATTTATTTTTTTATAATTTTTTTTTGTCTCAGGTGCCGTGGACTCCCCTCAGTCTCATATGCCTCAACTGGTGAGGTAATTGCTAAGAAACCTTAGTCCTCGCATGCAATAATGATAATAATACAGTGAAAATGACAGTCAAATGACGAAAAAAGTATAACTATACAAATGGATTGGGAAAAAATGTACACTTTACACAACTTTAGTTTTTTTTAAAAAAAAATGCACTGTCCTACGGAGGAATATATCACATACAATACAATAGGATAGGTGCACAAAAAATTCACTGACACATGAACGGTTGCGGGTCGCAAGGCGGGGCAGGCTCCCCCGCGGAGGAGTGTCTCTACTGCGGGAGCGTTCTCCGCGGAGGCTCCTGCGCGGCGCCCGCGGCCGCACCGACCACTCGGGTGGGCGTCTCGAGGGACTGGAGTGGCGGTTTGGAGGGGAAAATGTGACAGCTACGTACAACGCCGGCGCTACATTGTCCTCGGTAGCGCCGGCCCGCTTTAACATATTCTGTTCCTAGCGTAACAATATAGAGACTCGACACAAATAATAAAATTTCACACAAACAACACATAGAATTAATAAGTATTGTTTAAATAATAAATTATTTGGTTTGTAATACGGCAGGCTGCGCGCCCGGTTTGTACTGAGAGTCGGCGGAGCGCGCCCGGCGGTCAGGCCTCCAGCGTGACCACCATCTTGGTGGGCTGCGGGGGCGGCGGCGTCGGCGACTTCTTGGACAGGTTGAGCGGCTGCTGCGAGTCGGCGGCCACGTCCACCTGCAGCGCCAGCAGGTGCTGCGGGGGCGGCTGCGGCTGCTGCGGGGGCGGCGCGTGGTGGTGGTGGTGCGGGTGGTGGGGGTGGTGGGGGAGGTGGTGCTGCTGCTGCTGCTGCTGCTGCTGCAGGGCGTGGTGCAGCGGCGACGGCGCCGGCGACGTGGAGGAGGAGGGCGCGGGCGACGCGGGGGAGGGCGCCAGCTGGTAGGCGGCCGCCGACGTGATGACGCCGGGCGTGTTGTGCTGCTGGTGCTGGTGCGGGGGCGCGTGCGGCCAGGCGTCGGCGCGCATGATGTAGCTGTGGATGATGTCGGTGCGCTGGCGCTGCTCGGCCGTCATGCGCGGGCCCTCCATCAGCGAGCGCGCCAGCGTCGAGTGCGTGCTCGACAGCAGCGACGCCGACGGCGCGGGGGCGGGCGACGGCGACGGCGCCGACGCGGGCGCGGGGGCGGGCGCCGGCTCGGGCGACGACACGAGCGCCAGGTGCAGCTGCGGGTGCATCTGCTGCGTCGCCGTCAGCGGCTGCGCCTGCGCCTGGCCCGCCGCCTGCGGGGGCGGCTGAGCCGGCGGCTGCGTGCGCAGCGCGCGGAACTTCTTGTGCGGCTTGTACGCCTCGTCCATCAGCGAGTTTGTGTCGTACAGCGGCGGCGCCTGCAGCACGCGCTTCAGCACCGGCATGTCCTCCACGATGCTGCTGCCCGACGTATGCTGCAGGCACAACAAAACACACTCGTCAGTCCGCTGTTACATGTGCCGACACTAAAAAAGAGTATTAACATCGATAGGGTTGCCAAGTGGTCGGAATCACGCGAGGCGAACCTTACAAGGTCTTCCTATTATTGTGGACTGTTTGTCCCGTATCATTCGCGGATGGGGCGACGGAAAAATGACTAGATGCCTCGGTATGCCCCCTAATCTTATCTTTTTCCCGTATCCCCTTGCGATAACAAAATATTATTGTTGCACTGATATATATATATATATATATATATATATATATATATATATATATATATATATATATATATATATATATATATATAAGGTAACCACGCATCTGGACGATTTCCGACACTGTCTCTCCGAAATGTAAATCGCAGATATTCATAGGCGGTGTCTTCCGTCACGGTCTGTACAGTGAATCGCGGATTATACGTCCTTACTTGCGCGGTAAATGGGCCAAAATCCAATTTCTGCATTTCCGGCTTTGAGACCACTTTTATAACACCTACACGCTATTTCATTTGTGGAAGAAAGGCGTAAATCATGCTCCCCCCCACTGTCGATTTAGGCAGTATTAATAGGACTCGTGTCCATTTAAAACTGGCGAAATAGGCAGTAGACTGTAAGAGGACTCACTCGTCCACAAACCAAGCAAAGTGTCTGTCTATTATGAACATGGTCGTGACTCGAAAATACGAAAACTTGTGTATGTATATGAACAAAGCGAGACTAGAGCATGCAGAGAAAGGTCTTCCATTGATCTTTAACTAAAAGTTCGACCAGACGAACAGTCTACATGTAAGTGAAAACTGGACAATGAGCACTAGAAGATATTATAGACCCGAAGCAGCCGAGGCGAGATTTTGTAGAACAGTGCAGGGAGTAAGAAGAAGAGATAGATAAGACTGTTACAGCAGATTCCTGAAGGAAGGAGAATTGACTGACTCGAGAGAAGACGGATGGATCAAGAAGCCGCAACGGACTATCTGCTCTAATGCTTGAGGAAGAATAGAGAGCCGCGCCGAGCGGTCTCAGGAGCTGCAGTCATGGATTTTTAATCTGCACTGCCAATTGTTCGTGGTTAGATACAGTCATGGACTGTGCGGCTGGTCCCGGCGGAGGTTCGAGTACTCCATCAGGCATGGGCGTGTGTGTTTGTCCTTAGGATAATTTAGGTTAAGTAGTGTGTGAGCTTAGGGACTGGTGACCTTAGCAGTTAAGACCCATAGGATTTCACACACATTTGAACACACAAGAATAGAGAAAATGTGAAGTGTAGCGAAGATCGAAACGTATTCCCAATAAACGTACGAAGTGATCCAGGCGGTGTTACCATTTCCCCATTGTACTGAGACTGATCACGTGTCCTAAGACGTCCCGTTTTCGAGAGTGAAAGAGTGGCGTGCACTCTTGGGAACGTGGCTCACGCCGGTGGCGTTCTCGTATAGGTGGCAGTTTTCTGAAGCGCGACGGTTCGCCCCGCGTCCCGGCACCTGACAGCCCTTCGCGTAGGTGGCGAGGTGTGTTTGTACTCACGTGGTCGTCGTCGAGCGTGGACCGGGGGCTGGAGCAGACGGAGGTGGGCGTGTTGTCGGCCTTCTCGGTGCCGGACTCGATGCCCGAGTCACTGGGGGAGTCGAGCTTGCGCACGAAGCGGCGGTGCGGGCAGGCGTCGGCCGCCTCGGCGCCGCACACCGACTCGCTGCTCGAGACGGAGCCCAGCGGCGACTTGACGGCCTCGTCGGCCCACTGCGGGGGCGTCGCCAGGGAGACGGGCGCGGGCGCGGGGGCGGGCGCGGGCGCCGCCACCTCCAGGTGCTGCTGCTCTTGCTGCTGCTGCTGCTGCCACTGCTGCTGCTGCTCCGTCATCTTGAAGGCGAGCAGCTTCTCGGAGTGCAGCGTGTTGAGCGTGCGCAGGTCGGGCACCTTGCGCAGCAGCTCCTGCGCGAGGTGCGAGCCGGCCGCGACGCCGCCGTGGTTCTGCGCCAGCACGGCCTGCAGCGCGCCGCGCAGCTTGCACTGCATGCGCTCCACCAGGTCGCCGTTGCGCAGCCCGGGCCGGTCGGGCGCGATCACCACCACCGAGCAGAACAGCCCCACCTCGGCGTCCGTCAGCTGCAGCGCGTTCAGGCGCTCCGCGAAGTCGAACATGGAGTCCATGAGGAAGCGCGCGTTCGACGAGCTGTGGATGGCCTCGCGCTTCAGCATCTGCCCGTCCAGGCAGATCATGCTGTTGGTGTGCGCGTCGAAGAGGCACGCGAGCCGCACCAGCAGCACTTCGAACACGCCCGCCTTCAGCAGCGTCACCTGGTCGTCCTGCGGCAGCAGCGCGAAGCCCGGGATGCGCTTCGCGAACTCCACCACGCCGCGGATGGCCGGCGAGAAGCGCTTCGAGAAGTCCTGCAGCAGCTCCTGCTGGCCCGTCAGCGGCTGCGGGCTCGGGTTCAGCGGGCACGCCTGCAACCACACACAACACACACCTGTCAGCGTCTCGCCTTCTCGTCGTCACAGCGCGCCCACAGCTGGGGAAGCGTGGCGGATACATCCTAATGCACAGTGGTATGACAGGAACCATCATCCGAAAGAAAAAGGGCTAGTTAACATGGGCTTCAGACCTAGGAATACTTGTTGATCTTCGCTGCTGTGAAACATCTCTCCTACTGAACAACTCCTCATAGCTCTTAAGATATTTCTGCGCTCATGTTTCAAAAATGGTTCAAATGGCTCTGAGCACTATGGGACTTAACTTCTGAGGTCATCAGTCCTCTAGAACTACTTAAACCTAACTAACCTAAGGACATCACACACATCCATGCCCGAAGCAGGATTCGAACCTGCGACCGTAGCAGTCTCGCGGTTCCACACTGAAGCGCCTAGAACCGCTCGGCCACACCGGCTGGCGAGCTCATGTTTGCTAGATAAGTTTTTCTTGTTGTCCCGGCCCGGGTGGCCGAGCGGTTCTAGGCGCGTCAGTCTGGAACCGCGAGACAGCTACGGTCGCAGGTTCGAATCCTGCCTCGGGCATGGATGTGTGTGATGTCCTTAGGTTAGTTAGGTTTAACTATTTCTAAGTTCTGGGGGACTAATGACCTCAGAAGTTGAGTCCCATAGTGCTCAGAGCCATTTGAACCATTTTTAATACTACGACAATTGACGTACCAAACAAATAGGCGCAAATGATATCTGCTGCTGTGAACAGTATTGATATCTGACTAATGTCGAAGCTGATAATTTAACACCGCACGATTTCTACGGCTGCCCGCATAGCCTACAATAGGAGCCACGTTATGTTGCACGAATCGATATCCTTCATGGTTACGACAAAAATGCTATCGTTAAGTCGATAATATCCACGTTCGTATCAAGGCGAGTTGGCGCAGTCGATAGCACCCTGGTCTCGCATTCGTGAGGACGACGCGTCAAATCCCCGTACAACGATCATTATTTATGTTAAGGTTTGAATACCTCAACAGTGTTTTTATTAGTCATGGTCCTGTGGGAAATGGTATGCAGTTGCCTTTATCCTCAGAGTTGACTTAAACACTCTGTTAGATTACGAGCTACAGTTTAACGTGAATCCCTAATCACGGTGCTTCTTTGCACTTCTCACGTTAATAAACGCTGGAAGAAGTGATAAGTGACAAAAATCTTACGACAGACGGAATCGAACGCAGGACGTTCAGATGGCACTTTACAGCTGGTTCACACGCTGATTATTAGTACCGAAATCGGAAAGAAATAAACAAGGGAAGCGGCGCGCCTATTTGAAGATTTGGAAGTTGGAGTAGTGAGTGGCGCGAGCGCAGACCGCTTCCTCGTATTTGCGTGCGGCGCGGCGCGGCGCGGCGCGGCTGAGTTGGCGTGACGTCAGCGGCGACCTCAGCACGGCCGCCAAGGTCGCGATCGATGGCAGCGGCGGGCCGGCTGCAGCGGCAACGCCGCAGGTCCCTGACCGCCGGGGGGCCGCGCTTCGACGCCCGCCGACCTCCCTCCTGCTGCACCCGTGTCCCGAGGGGTGCTTCAGTAGCGTCGACCTCGATACAGTTTACCGACCAAAGGTCTCCTACACTTCGCTCCGCAGCTGTCTGCTTGTCAGACGTTCACCAGAAGACGGTGAATGATGCAACAGATCGAAATGACCGGTACAGCGATAGCTGATCCTTACGATTAAGGCTATTTCTGTTCCAGCTATTACTTCTAGACGAACTATTAATAAACAGGTTTCTGACCTACTAACCGTAGACTTCAAAAACATCAAGGAATTAAAATTATAAACGGAAAGGTATCAATATTTAAAATGTTATTTTGAAGATGGACCATAGAAAGGGATGGGACAAGGATAAGGAATGATTTCGGCTGTATCCTGTTTGCTGTGCACGAGTTAAAGAAACTCCAGAAAAATTCGATGGTCTGTGGTCTGCTGGACATTCGAACCTTGTTCCTTACGAATGCTACTTCGCCGCATCGCTCGTCGGAAATAAAAATATTCTGACAATATCTTGATACTTCGCAGCGACAATGTCGGAAGTACCTGTGGAGACATATTGTAAGTTTGTCTCCACAAAGCCACTGCGGACGAATTGCGTTCGGCAACTCTGCCGAAGTTCATTTCGAAAGCAGTGCGCCGGGAGCTGACGAAGGCGTAAACTATGACCTCAGAATTGGGTTAATATTATCAGAATGTAAATAGTTACGGCTGCTAGCCATTATTCAGTAGAACACAGGTTCGGAGTTCCTTTACTGCAAATAAAAGGCGCCCCGATTTCGTTACTACTGAAGCCACCTCCACAGCTGCAGACCTTTTTTTGTTCTTGCCCCTTTCGTAATTTGACGTCAAACCTTATCTCTTATGACTGTTGGGCGTCTATCTGTCATTACCAGATCCTGGCTTCATATCTCGACATCAAGAGAGGAATATTTAAGACGCCGTAAATAGCTGCGCATCATCTGCAGTCGCATGTTTAATACGTGAACTTTGAATGCTCTTGCCATTATCTCTCATTCTGCCGTTTTGATAGGAAGGATGGCCTCGTAGAAATCTGAAAGTTTTTCGTGTTGCTACTTAGTTTTTTATTGGTGGGGAGAATTTTAGTTTGGCTACTCATGCTCTTATTGCTACTGCTCGTTCTTCTACGGTGTTCACGCAATCCCGCCTTTAGCCGACTGGACGACAGCATTACAGAATAATATACCAGAGTCTTGTTGCAACTCTTGTTCACAGTACGAGCAGCCCTTAGCGGCTCGCCATCTCACTTACAACTATTCATGACGTCGCCTTTCCGGCTTAGATCTTTTTTAATAAGTGACTTGTAAGTACTGCATCTTTTCCCAGTCAGTACGGACTTTAATTTTATTAATGTATTGTATACCTAATATGCTTTGGAACAGTTAGTCTAATTCTGAAGACGACGCTCATAGTAGCGTCGAAACCTGGTCAATTTTGACTTAATATTTTGCCGGCCGTGGTGACCAAGCGGTTAAAGGCGCTACAGTCTGGAACCGCGCGGCCGCTACGGTCGCAGGTTCGAATCCTGCCTCGGGCATGGATGTGTGTGATGTCCTTAGGTTAGTTCGGCTTAAGTAGTTCTTAGTTCTAGGGGACTGATGACCTTAGAAGTTAAGTCCCATAGTGCTCGGAGCCATTTGAACCATTTTTTTGACTTAATATTTGCGACCGAGGGCTTATTTGTTCTAATATAATAGTAGATTTTATTTTTCGCTCTAGTATGCAGGAATCGAAAAATTACGTGTTTCACTGGCAAATTACTGTCCTCAAATATGAGGATTACGCCAGAAATAATCGCATAAAGATTGTAATTGTGTCGGGGGCAAATGCATACCAGCGCGGTCGCTGTATTGCTTCTCTCGATCAGGCTACGAACGAGGAAAAAACTGCGCCTGCTGGCGCTTCTTTTTGGACTCGTCGTTGCGAAGCCACATTGGGCAAGAGCGTCAGAGGTGAAGACGTCACGAGTCCGGTAAGCAAACGCGCTGCCCGGCCGTGGATTACGGGGCGGGGCGGCCGACCTTGGCTCGTCTTCCCGGTAACGAGCTGAGCCAGAGACTTCCCGGCGCGATGCCCGCGCCACACCGCGGCCGCCCGCGGAACTAGCGTGGCTCGCGCCGCAGACTAGAGCGTGTGCGCTCTCGCTGTCGGAAGGGAAGGCAGGCTGACAGGACTGGGTAGGGGGGTGGTTTTGGAGCGCGCCGAGCCAGACTGCAGAGCAGAGGAGTGCGCGGGTACTGACCAGAGTGGCAGGGCAGCTGGTGTAGGCGGGGCGCGCGCGCGCGCTGGCCAGCAGCGGCGCCACCTTGTCGCGCGTGAAGTCGCACGTGTCGAGGTGTGCGCGCACGACGCGCGCCAGCAGCGCCGACTGGTCCTCCAGCTCGTGCGCCAGCGCCTTGTCGTGCGACCGCGAGCTCGAGCTCTGCTGCATCGCGGCCAGGATGCGCGCCTTCTCGCGCTTCGGCACGCGCCCGAACCGCACCGCTGCAAGCAGAAAGAGCGCGCGTTCCAGGCAGGCCGTTCCCACACAACGTTCTTAAAATCTACACAACACACTTCACAAAATGTCGCCTCGCACACCGCACCGAACAGGCTGCAAAAACAATGACACAATTAGACACTCTCCGTGTGAATCACCAATCTGGATCCGCTAAATACATCACAAGACATCACCAATACCTACAGCTCTATACACGAGAGCTACCCAACCTGGTCCCAACCTCCCACTAGTGGGCGTTCCAGCTCTCATGGTGGGAGTTAAGCTGTAGTAAGGCCCTTAAAAAACATTTTACGCATTTATAAAATTTTGACGCAAAGTGTTTGATAAGTAATTATTGTTGTATGCTTTAATTTGTTTTAACTATGTTTATTAAGTTTGTGAAATAAAGTTCCTTGCCTCCTTTGTATATTAACGCCTCAGTAACTGATGAGCGGTTAGAAAATTTTACCACTAACGAAGATAAAAAACGTAGGTTGACTAACCCTGCTATACACCGATTCATACGCAAAACCCGCCTAAACCGTGATATCAGACACGTCTTCCCCTCCCCCCCCCCCTCCCCTCTTCCCCGCCTTAAAAACTTGGTTGTGATGACTGATGCGTAGCCCAAGGTCTAAATTCGTTTCAAACGTGATAATTTGGTTGTGAACTGAGGAAGCCAACGAATGTGAACACAAAACTAGGGCTTTCGTAGCAGTCTGAAAACAGAGTAGCCTGCTGTTTACGTACGCGCTTCACTTTGCCATATTTAATTCATTTTCCATCATAAACGCTAGAACGGAAAGAAAATACCGAACACGAATGACAAGTCTGCGACGAGTATTTTGATGTATCTTATGTACATAAACTACGAAAAATGTAAAAGAGGGGGGCGGTGGGGGGGGGGGGGGGGGGGGGGGGGGAAATTTACCACGTAACTCGTACCCAAAATCCTCTTGGGTAACTGTAGAGAACCTATGTACGAAGAAAACTGTGATCATTACGCTGTCACTTTCGCATATCTCGCGCAGGTGTCATCGATTACAGCATTTACAGGGCCACATACACATTCATTTTTGCCTCGCTCAATAAACAGGTCCAAAGGCGAAGAAAATCGATAATACTGGTACGATACACTCTCCGCCTCTGCACTGTGGCTTGCCGAGTATGTAAGTAGATAGCTAACTGCAACGAGATTTTAGTGTACTCGATCGTCCCTCCAGAATTCTTGCTTGTGCTGGCAAATTTGAATGGTAGCAGTCAACTTATCCTAGCATAAGTTGGACGCTCACAACTTGCTTGTGAGCTGGCGAAACCAAGGACTTTGAATGTACAATAGAAGAGATGAGAAGAGATGGATCGAAAGTCTACACTCTCTCTATGCATAGCTCTTACTAAATACAACATAGAATCCACAACACTGCGTACCCAAAACTTTTCACTTACGCAAAGCGTTGTTGAGGCAGGAATCGCGTCAGATCTCACATAATAAGAAGACAGGACCCAGCCAAGAGTCGAAACTGGCATTTGTAATGTGATCACTTCAAGCACGATATACTTCAATAATATCAAGGAATGAGAAATTTTGTGCTATACCGAGTTGTAATCAGTGTAATACTTCCACGTAACGGTAACTCATGAAACAAGCAACGAAAGATGCCGTATGAATTTGCTTTCATAAATTGTGACTGAGTATGATGTACAATATGCTGCTTTCACACAGTTATCTAACCGCCTCTCCATTCACCGTGTAAAACTGTGAGGCTGTTGTTGGTCTGTAATGAGAACGCGGCGGGCAGTTTTCAGCCGGTCGCCGGCTGCATCCTCTTACGCAAGAGGGCGGCGCGTGCGGGATTTAAGGCGACGTGTGCTGCGTGGGTGCGGACGCAACCCTCTTGCGTCACGGCAGCCCAGAGTCACAAGCAAAGCGAACAGCTGCACCAACCACCGAGAAAACTCTCCACAGGATTCCACGCAGTGACACTTGGCTACAGAACTACATGCCCAAGTTAGCAAGTGCGGGAACTGCCTGCAAGGGGGGACAGAAATTAAAATTCTGGAGCAGCCACAAGTCGCACGTAACTTTTAACACGTCGAAGTAGGGTACAGAGAAGGCAATAAAGTAAATCAAGCAGGAACTGAGATCAAAATATTCCCTGTCTCCAGTATCAGTTCCACTGTATCAGAGAAGTGGTGTATGTCCGACATTTCACAGACCGGAGAATGGTTATTGTTATTCACAAATAATAAAAATTTCGTATTGATGACTCTGGACCTCGGCACACACAACGTACGTGAACTATCTACATAGCTGCAATACTTAATGACGAAACAGCGATAATAATAAGGGACAGAATTTTCCACACAATAATCATCAATTTCTGCTTCTACAACCTCATATGAGGAGCAGTAACGATACAGGTGTATTACTCTTGCAGTACCTTCGAATTAACTGGCAATCTCTGCTCACACACCATAACGTCCTAGAATACGCCATGGATTAACACAGACAAAAATATATGCATTGAAACTTCAAACACCAACCGAAATAGAACGATAGACCGCGGCTCTTTAAGCAGTCAGTGTGACCATGGTCTTATGTACTGCTAAAAAGCTACAACGTAGGAGAATACGCCACCGATCAACTGACCCAAAATTACATGCACCGAAACCTTAAACACGAATCCAACAGTACTGTAGATCGCTCCTCTTTAAGCAGGCTACGGGACCACTGTGCCATCTACTGCTAACAAGTTAGAACGTTACAAACTACGGTATGGATGAACAGACGCAAAAATGCATGCAATGAAACTGTAAATATGAACGAAAACATAACTTTAGATCGTTGTTCTAAAGACTTGCAATGTGACCATTTTCCTATCTACTGCTATCAAGTTAGAACATCCTGCTATGAATGAACAGAGCCAAAAGTCTTCACTACTTCGCGTCCACTTTGCACAATTCAGAGATTTTAGTTTTATTCTGGATAGTTTTGGAGGGCACTCTGATTTCGTCAAAGAAACATGAACTGTTGGTCATTCGAGAATTAGTAATGAAGTGCACGTTTCTAGACATCACCTCACTACACATCCACGTCAGCGCTACGGTTTCGGAATGGATATGTCAGCGGGAACGTGGCTGAATTGAAATAGCATTAAAAATCCGGCACAGCGACACATGTAGTCTTGGTAGGAAATTACGGATTTCGGGCACGACTGGCCACTTAAAGAAACAGTAGTTCGCTCGCAGGCACTATTAAAACCAAACAGTGAAGCAGAAGCAGCGGTTGACGTATCATCCCAAGTATCTGACAACATAAACGGGCGCCTCACAAAGTCGCTACACGAACACTGACAATGAATGAAGATCGGGTGGAGTTTGCACGGTTTTCGCCCGGGGACAGTTTCAGTCACGCCGAACACGCACGCAAAGCGGAGGATGGTGTTTGCAGCACGAAAAGCAGGCACGGGCACGCATATTTCTGTAACAGTGTCGAAGCAATGCGTGATCGCCTGTGTGCAGCACAGTGCAAACGACAGCGGCCGACACCGAGCGCCACCGGCCGGGTGCACTGCCCCCACGTGATGCTGCAGCGATCTGCCGGGCCGCTTCCGGGGTCGCTCAACCCCGCGCGGCTCGAGTCCCGGTCGAAGTCTCGGCGCACTCGATAATAACGGATCGCGACACCGAAACTCTACCATCATGGTTTTTGTGGTGTCTGGCAGAGTGAATACGAGCTGAGCCTTTAATGGTGCACGAGGTGCGCGGACTACGAGAGGTCCACAGCTACAGGCGCCGGGGGCAACAACCGTCGCGCCGGCAGAGGGCGCCGACCGCACGGGCGCCGCGGCGATCTCTCTCTCTAGCGCGCGCGTGCCCGGGGAAAGCGAAAACAAGACTCACTTTCACGCACGCAGCGTCGTAAGTAGGTCTGTAGAAAGCAACGCGTCCCGTTGGGGAGGGAAGCGAGCGCAGCTGTGTGTTTCACAAATTCGTTCACTACTACGCCACTCTGCAGCACTTTTGATAAAAGCAAAAAAAAAAAAAAAGAAAGTCCCTAGCATCACTGATCGGAACAAAATACAGAGAAAACTGACGCAGAATGGCTGGTGAGGATGCGTAAAAATTATTAAAAATGAAGCACGAGACACGAGAAAAAACACACACACACACAGACACACGCAAGTAAAACACAGTAGCCGACAGGATACGTACGTGCATTATGATAGTTCACAACGCCGTTTAATATTCCCTTCAAAATGGGCAACTCGTCACCCATCTTGGAGACCACTTTGGGAGCAATGTTGGCGGCCACTGTAGCACTGGGCGGCGTGAGAAAAGCGTCCTCTTCGCCTACTATGGAGCGCACTGGAGTCGAAGCGACCGTACGGCGGTCGCCGCCTGCGGTGAGACGCGCGGGCTGTGGCGGCGTGCGGAGCGGTCAGTGTCCCTTGTAGCGGTGAAGCTGCCGTCGCTCGGGCTGTTCAACTGTGTGCTCGCAGCGCGCAAGTCCGCGCAGTTGCATTCCCAGCGACCGACTGGCGGAGCGGCGGCCCGCGCGCGACCCCCTCCCCCGCGGCCTCGAGCAGTGCCCCCCCCCCTCCCCCACACCCCCTCCCCCAGCCGCTGCCGCGACAGGACGGCCGCCCCCCACTCCGCCGCCCGGCCCAGCCCTTGAACTTGCTTTCAGCGGCGGCCGCAGCGGCGCGACCTACATACGGCGCTCAGCCCCCCCCCCTCTCCCCGCTCCTCCCTTCCCCTACCGGGCAAACTGTGGAACATCGCGAGCGTAACCGCCCGATTCGCGCTGCGCAGTGCTGAAGTCTTACTACATTTGCAACGGGCCACTTCTGCCACTCGTTTTCACCTACGTCTGTACTCTGCAGGCCACAGTGAAATGCACGGCAGAGGATACTTCTCGCGTTCTAATTATCTTGCCTAGCTCCACCTCCGTAGGCGATAATGAAACAGAGTACAGCTTTCGTCTTTGGACTTCGAGAGACATCATGAGTACAGAAACGCTCTCCCTCAAGAATAAAGAGGACAAAGAAACGGAAAAGCCTAGCGCTGCTGCTTTCGGCACCGAAGGACCCGCCTTCGAATACCGGTATCTTCTCTTATTTTTTTCTAAGCTAGGGAGGTCTGGGACGGGGTTCACCCACCCGTTGGTGACATCAAACGAGCAGCTGCTTGAATAAAGAAGCAGGAGCAGCACCATCAGCATTCGTCTACTGGCAATAAAGGCTGGAGAGATGAACGAAATGATGCTCACATGGCCCACGATTATATATCGCTCCTTGTACTGGTTTGTAAGCACCAGGCCTAATACGTAATTCGTGACTAGCGGTTACCTTTAGACTTCGGTATTTTTCATTGAAAATACTATATTTTTAACCTGTATGTGGCACACACGGATTGCTATACCCTCTAGATGGGTCAATACATCGACATAAATAAACGAATGTATCACGTACTAGAATTTCTTCCCGTACCATTCGCATATGGCGCACTGGAAGAATGAGTGCTTGAAAACCTCTCTACACGCTTTAATCATTCTAATCTTGTCTTCCATATGTAGCGGGGCTGCAGTATATTATTAGATGCCTCATATAATAACACTCACTAATATTTTTAGGTACGCTTTCTCGGAATTGTTTGCATCAGTTTTCAACCGTCTGCCTCATAACGTTTTTAGTGAGCTCCATGGCTCAAACAAACCTACGTGTGTTATAAAATAAGGGCTGTTCCAAAACGTTACCGGCAAACACACAGAGTGTACATGGGAGCAGTGCGAGTAAGACCTTACCCAAGCTATCACAGTACCTGCACTCTATATGCTTTAACCAAACAGAACCTAAAGGCAACTCGTGGCAGCCCACGTTCAAATGTTCCATACATGTTTCTTGACAGCTATGAACTTCCACTTTATAAACAGAAATGGCGCCTTGTCCTTCAGTTCCTTTTAGCTATCTGCAGTAAGAATTTACCTGCATTTCCTTAAATCGTGGCCTCGTAATCTCAGTTCTCGTCTGAAATGGAGAGTAGAACAAATTGCGATTGGAACTTGCGGCGTAGAACGAATATCTGGAGACCCCGTTCGAACACCCACGAAGTCGAGAAAGGAAGTCATATATTACAAGTGCTTCCGCATGCTGCTTTTCTGGACGTTCACTAAAGATCTGATCGTCACAGACGGAAATAATTAAGGTGATTCTCTCACACGGAATATGATGATCCATTTAAACACTTTCCGAAACCAGAACACGTAACCATAAACCACACAGTGTGAACGTATTTTGTTTGTGAGGCAAACCTCTGCAGCCAGTCTTTTGTACGCACGCATGCTTTGCCTAACATCGATTCCTTTCAGAACATAGCTCTATTTTGCCCAAGGTTTATGCCTATAAATTTTGAGTAAGGTTTTGAAACAGCCATTATTTCAGTTGTCACCAATACAACTGCAAATTGTTCGTTCCTTTTGTGCTCATTAATTACGTTGCAGTGACATTAGCTAATGAAATTTTCCATTCGAATCGCACTCAGTGACACGTTGGATGATCAATCAAATTGTTCGATTCTTTTATAGTAACCGTAGCAATATTACTGCGAACGTCCGTTGACTTCTAGTTAGACATAGTCTTTGAGGAGCTCTGGTAATTTAGTCCTACATATACAGTTACAGAGGAACTGTCAGTGTTTTGATTTACGATGCTTCTGTCTTCCGCACTAGAACCTACCTTAAGGATATTCAGTATTAGAACCTACTGTATTCATAGGAAAAGCACTCTCTGCGGATGTAGCACTGTTTCCAGTTGTTCCTTCAGATATTGGTGAGCTCAAGCTCGTTTGCTTCGTGTCACAAGAGACGGAGGGAAATTTCATTTTTTCCCTTTCGGTATAAGCACACAATACCGCTTTTTGTAACGAACAGTAGTATTACCTTAACAATACGCGAATATAAGAGGATTTACAGAGCAATATTTTTATATTGTTTAGAAATAAATTTTTACAATGAAATGAAAGAGGGACGTTTACATTTCAAGGAAATTACTTAAATCGAGCGGTGTGCAGATAAAAACACGTTGATCTACAAAACGTAACGTTCGATTTCAAATTTACATCCTCGTTATAACAACCTCACAGCTACAAGCAGACAATGGATGAAAACACGCGGTTATAAAACCCGTCGAGTGACATTGGCCAAGGAGAACGCGATCCGCGAAAATAAAATGGCCGGCAAGGTCAGCGGCGGCGCTGCTCCGTCGCGCAGCCGCTCGGGGGTCACCTTTCGAAAATAACACGATGACACACGAGCACGACGCGCAAGCGCCGCACACACCAAATTTTCCGTGACGCAACGCACTGTGTATATCAGTTTACCGTGCACGACAGCTGCGCGTTATTGTTTCGCGAGCCATTTCCGCGAAATGCAACTGTCGGATGTCTATCGAATTCGCTGAGTGAAGGCTGATAAAAAAAAGAAAAAACAATTTTGACGCCAGCGCAGTCTGGTGTCGATTAGAGGAAATTACCTACTATGTTCAAGTCAAGAATCTAATTGCATTCGGGAATGGGGGAACCAGGATTTAGATTCAGATGATGAATGACAGTGGCGGGATTGTGAAAAATATTTCGCACTACACTGTGCAGGAAATACTGCGCCGTCACCTCGCGCCGTCGCGAAAACACCTGAGCCATGCTGCAGAGGCAAGGACACCGGTGGCGGTCGCGCCGAGTACGTAGTTCCGCCGACCTCCGCCAGGCGGCGGTAGCGCGCTTGCTCCCACCGCAGCAGCAGCGCCGCGTCGCGGCCGCGCGCTGAACTACCAGAGTTCAAGTAGCGGTACCTACGTCACAGGGGGGCTGGCCTCTGGAGCGGGAGTTCAACCGGCGCCGTCTCACAGCTGCGGTCGGAAGTGGCCGCCTATGAGGAAGTCGGAGGAAATTGGGTCTGCGGAGGACAGAGAACTCGTCGCGGCTGTAGGCGTGCGCAGATGCGTATCGTACATAAAATGTACTGCGGCGCTACACAGAATGGACTCGTCGTCAGTACTACCAAGAAAGAAGTGAGTTATGTACAACGTCATGAGAACTATACTGGAGGCGTTTTGCTAAAATTATAGATCAAAGGGGAGCTCTTCTTGGAAAAAGGGAGTATTTATGACGACGTAAGTGTGAAGCGAAAGAGGAACTGCTACTCGAGGCAGGATGCAGATACGGGATGGCAAAATGCTTGTTGACAGTCGTAACGGAGCGGCGGGCTGTGGTGTGAATCACCGCACGCTTTGTTAGCTTAGGCAGCGCCCAGATGTTTAAGCGCCCTAGTTTACGAGTCGGAGCAACGACCGATAGCAGCGTGACCAAAGGTGGTCTCCCTTGACGTCATTCCGTCCAAAAAGAAACCGGGTTAGAGAGGTGAATGCACTTTGAGCACACGCACGCCGTGCTTCTCATTCCTCAAAGTAACTAGCGAATAAGCTTCAGTTAAAGTGTTGAGAATCATCGAAATTGAGACAAATGAGGCAGTGATGTTACATAGGCGCCATACAAAATACAGACGTCATATAACGGAAACTAATTAAAAATACTTGAGGGTAATAATTGCTCTGGTGAAAGGTGAAGAACGGACGCTTAATTCGAGTTCCATAGGAGATATAAACAAGACATCCATAGAAATGACAGTGTGCAAGACTGGGATTCGAACGCAGTATATAGCCTTTTGCAGGAATGCTATTACCAGCTATTTTATCCAAGCACGACTCACGACCTAGCCTCGCAGATTTACTTGTGCCAATACACCCATTACAAGCATTGTCTACAAGGTAGCTGGTCCAATTCCTAGCATGGCGATAATTTTCTGTTTGCCAGGAAGCTTCACAACAGCCCATACCCTGCTGCAGGGCCAAAGATTCCTTCTGGAATACATTCATTGATATTTGTTCTAATAATGATTTCAGTGACTGAAAGACCTGCTGCACGTCTTTCAGTCGGACGCCGCTATGTTGACTTGCATTTCCCCAAACCTACCCCAGTAATTCTGCCGGGGAAAGAGGACCTACAGCTTAACGTGGAATCCGAACCACGTGCAGCGCCTGGCAAATATTTACATCAGTAACAGGTGAAACCTAGGTTAAAGAGAAGCTGAAATATTTCGTGTCCGACAGGGATTCGATCTCGGTACTTTTTCGTTTCCAGGCATTCGCTTCACCGCTGGATTACCAGACTTGACAGATTTGTATCACCTGCCATTGCCACGTTCTATATCTTCCCTGGTTCTAAAGCCACAGGCAACGAGCTTCGCGAGAAAGTAATTCCTAACATGGAATGGGCAGGAACCGTTTCTGCGGGGGGAAAAAAAATTGCCGGAGAAAGAGTTGATTTTAAGAAGAATACAGTATATTGAAATTTTGCGAAGCTGAGTGGAAGACCCATGTGGATTTCAACCTGAACAAGCTGGGCACTTTTTAATCTGCTTTGCTGGGAATTTTAGCACTCGCGCAGGCTCAGGCAACAATGGTGTGCTGGATCGAAGCCGATAAGAGACCGGCAGGGTTTGCGGACGAGTTTCACAGTCAACAGCAGCATGCGTTCCGTTTCCATAAGCTGCAATAGATCGGTGTTGGAGGCGGCTGGCTGTCCCGGGGGCGTGAACCCGCCTGGTTCTGTTGCAAGGCGCCGTGTCGTGTCGCAACGCAACGCTGCCGCGCTCCGCCGCACTCTTGCTCAAGTCGCACACTTTCCAATCCGATGTGACCCGCGGGGGCAACGAACTCGGGACTTTCGCGACGTAATCCGCGCCGACGTCACTGCTGCAGCGTGACTCGGCCGCCGACTCACGCACGTTGCCCCTCCCCCTACCCCCTCCACCAGCCCACTCACCCATGTGTCCCATCCCCTCCACTAACCCCCACCCCATACACAGAATCCACGTTACGCAGCAATCGGCACAATAGTGTATCTCATATGATCAATGCTACTTCTTCAATACACCCGCGCATTTTCTCGAAGAAAAAACTGTACACACTTTCTACAATATTTATCAATGGGACGTGTCCTGAAGAATTTTTTTCCCTGTGCCGTTTTACACGTGACTTGGGCACAAATCAGCTAGTAAGTAAGAGTCGTCTATATTGTAGCCCTTTGCAGGTTTTGCGTTAGAGTTGTGATCACTGTGGAGCAGTGGTACGCTGTCAGGTACGACGCGCACTAAATCCATTGTTGTGTCTTCTGCCACTCCCGTAGCTGCAGTGTATTCACTTTTTGTATACAGCGGAGGAGAACACCCCTCTCCCTTATCTTGGTTTACTTCTAAAGAGAGAATCTCACGCCTTATATGCTACAGCGGACGCCGAAGCATGCCTTTTTTTTCCCTTTTAGCAATTGCTAATAAGAGCCACACCATCCGACGTTCGTTATATACTACAATTAGTATTTCTGTCACTGTATGGGATTTTTTTGGCCTGGTACTATACTTCGTATGCATGTAAACATAATGGTTCTGACTCCACGTTAAACAATAGGTTCTTCTATGACTGGGTGAAATAGTTCTCAGCTCGCAGAAACCCCGTGACAGAATACCTGCAGTAGCATTATGGTTACTGAGGCACTGTCGCGTTCTCTTCTGCTGGTAACTGTCGCGCATTTTTTCTTCTTAAAGTGAAACCTGACGCATTTATCATACGATTATATACACGAACAATGGAAGCAACAGATGACACTCTAACGGACAGTCAAAATAACCAAAAACTACAGGATGTACGGAAGAGAATGTAATATTTTTGTGACGATGGTAACAAGGGGAATAACAACAGAGTATTTTATACAAGAAAATAAGGAGAGTACAAGATTCACTTCTCGCCGTGAGTGTAACAAAACTGTAAGTTTCAAGAAGGCACTAAAAAAAAGTAAAATTAGGAGGAATGTGATGTCTTGTGTGTATTCGGAACAGAACAGTTGTTAGTAGTTTTGAGAACCAATGTGCATCCTCATAAGCTAAAACAAAGTTCCCTGCAATAGCTGTGGAAGAATGCAAAAATGAAATTCTAGTCGTAGTATTAGAAAATATTGTTTCTATGTGCTGCATCATTACACTTGAAGTAACTGACAGATTAAAATTATGTTCATAATTACGAAACGTTTAGTAAGCTCTAGGCAACATCAGGTGACGAATTACGTTCTAACTTCAACAGCACTGCTCTCGAGAATTTGACAACTGTTCGTTGATTCTGCAAATGCAGAAACAAAGAGTCTGAGTATGGAGGAAAGTGACTGACGTTTTATACAAGTATTTTTACTTTGGATACAATCACAGGACGCGTTATCAAAACATTACGAGTTTCGGTCATAGATTGGCCATACACAGAACCCGTACATCATAGGGGGCGTACGGCGAAAAAACTGTCCACGATGTATGTTGTCACGCTACAAATACATCTTCACTCCGGAACTCACCTTATGGTGTGTGGCGGAGCGTAGATTTGATAGTAGTATCAATCCCTTCCTGCCGTGTTGCATTCACGAATGGCTGTTGCGCGGGAAGAGCGACACGTGATAAACTTCCTTAAGCGCTCATTTCACGGTTTCGCTGCCAAGAGTGTAAAGCAGTCATCAATCCAGAGATTGTTTTCCCCGCCACGATGCATTACAAGCCGTGGTCCTGTTGGAGGTGGTATGCCGAAACTGGTCCTGATGATAGTTATATTCTGTGGCTGTGTCCGAAACAAAAAGGTGGGGTGTAGTGACTGCAACACTGTTATGTTAATATGATTTTTTTCCTGTGCCAGTGCGTCAGCATTTTTATTGGTTATGATATTGCAGTTTACACTGACGAGCGATTTGTAACCAAGCATTTTATACCTGATGACACAGTGTTGAAGCCGGTGATAAGTCAATAACTATAATTCGCGATCGAAATAGTTTTTTCATTAATTCCGTGGTTAGTTCGCACCAGTATTGTTGTGTTCTCGAGAGCTCGGCATCCCGATAGTGTTTACAAAGAGCGTGTTTGAAGTGGAGGTACTCACCATCTCTGCTCATGCCCACGGCGATGCACTTCTTGAGCCGGCAGTACTGGCAGCGGTTACGGTTGACCCTGAGGATGGAGCACTGCTGGTTCTTGGTGCAGGGCCGGTACTGAATCTTCTGCTGGATGGACCTCCGGAAGAAGCCCTGCAAGGGAGCGCGAGGTGAGACACATCGCGAGCTGCAGCCCATGGCGTCCGGCGGCAGACTGGCTGGCTGGCTGGCCGTGCGGCTGCGGCCGCCGCTGGCTGACCCGCTTCGCGGCCGTTCACCCCGCTCGCCGTGACACACTCTCGCGCCGGCGCCCAGGCCGGGCAGCGCCGCGCGGGGCGAAAGCGATAGTGTTTCGTCACGAGGCGAGCAGCGCCGCGGCACGGCGAAAGTCCCGCTTTCCCAATATCGGCCCACATCGCCGCGGGTTACCACACAGCCGCAGCCGGAGCTGGAGCCCAGCACCGTTACCAAAATGTTGCCGCAGCCAGCCAGTCGGCCGCCGTTTGTTTACCATCTTGCAAAAGCGCACAAGTTAACCAGCGCAGAGGGGATCGAAAGGGAACGAGCAGGAGAGACGGTAAGGGCTAAATAGTATGCGGTACGAGTCAGAGTTGCAAGGGAAAATTTGGGAACGAAGAGCAATTGGAAGGAAAATTTGGGAACGAAGAGTAATTGAATGGGAAAATTTGGGAACGAAGAGTAATTGGAAGGGAAAATTTGGGAACAAAGAGTAATTGGAAGGGAAAATTTGGGAACAAAGAGTAATTCAAAGGGAAAATTTGGGAACAAAGAGTAATTGAAAGGGAAAATTTGGGAACAAAGAGTACTTGAAAGGGAAAATTTGGGAATCAAGAGTAATAGAAAGGGAAAATTTGGGAACTAAGAGTAATTGGAAGGGAAATTTGGGAACGAAGAGCAACTGTAAGAGAAAATTTGGGAACGAAGAGTAATTTGAAGGCGAATCGTTGATGAGTACAGCTTAATAATTGCTTTAGCTGTAGTGGCAAGCTACCTGTAGGTAGCTACGAACGAATTCGTAAGTGGTTGATTTGTAGAGAATGTAAGGACTGATTTGAATCCAGCACGAAAAGAAACAGCCAGAAGCGGAGCTAGGGACAATAAAGGAGTTACAGAGTTGTAAACGAAAATAACTGGAAGACAAGTCGTTGATGACGGGTACAGGTTAACCATTGCATTAATTGTAGTGGAAAACTAGGTAGCTAAGAACGAACTCTTAAGTGGTTCGTTGCTATATAATATGGACTAAGGATAGATTTGAATCTGGCGCCAAAAAGTAGCAGTAAAAATGGACGGAAGGGAAAATAAAAGAGAGTTGTAAGCGAAAATTTGACGCTGAAGAATGAATGGAAGGTAAGTCGTTGGCGAAGAGTACTGCATTAATTGTAGGGGAAAACCAGGTAGAGAAGAACGTGCTTGTGAGTGGTTCGCCGGCCGCGGTGGCCGAGCGGTTCTAGGCGCTCAGTCCGGAACCGCGCGACTGCTGCGGTCGCAGGTTCGAATCCTGCCTCGGGCATGGATGTGTGTGATGTTCTTAGGTTAATTAGGTTTAAGTAGTTCTAAGTTCTAGGGGACTGATGACCACAGATGTTAAGTCCCATAGTGCTCAGAGCCATTTATTTGTGAGTGGTTCGCTGGGGAAGAATACGAGCTAAGGGTAGATTTGAATGCGGCAGAAGAAGAAATAACGAAAGGAAGGGAAAATAAAGGAGTCAAAGTGCTGCAAGGGAAAATTTGGTGCTTAAGTGGCTTTTCAATCTCATCAACTGAAGAGTGAATGGAAATAAAGTCGCTGATCAAGAGTATACGATAACAGTTGCATCAACTGCTGTCGGAAACTAGGTAGCTAAGAATGTAATAGTCAGTGGTTCTTTCGTAAAGAGTAACGTAAGAGGTTAAGGACAGAGTTGAATGAGGTAGAAAAAAAATAGCGAAAAGGGGGGCCGGGGGGTGGTATAGGGAAGTCAGAATGTTGTAAGAAAAAAATTGGCTCAGCAGCACAATTTCAATCTAATCAACTGAAGACTAAATGGAAGGCAAGTCGTTGATGAAGAGTATAGGTTAACAATTACATTAACTGTACTGGAACAACAGGTAGCTAAGAACGTAATCGTTTAGTTCTTTGGTAAACAATGTGACCTAAGGATATATTTGAATCCGGCAGAAAAAGTAACGAAGAGTGGCGAGGGATTGGAGGAGTAAAGACTAATATTTTAGCATAACGACTCAAAAAGTTGTTCATGAAATTTTGGGACTGAAGAATGTATGGAAGACTCATCGTTGATGCACAGTATTGGATAACAATTGTACTGTGGTGGAAAATTGGACAGCTAAGAATGTACAAGTTGGTGGTACCTTGGTATCAATTTGATTGCAGCAGGAAAAAGGGAAGCGAAAATTGTAATGATTCTGAGCTGACTCATTTGGCTTATCACTCCAATTGCGGTAGAAAACCAGAAAATGTTGGTTGTGAAGATGAGTGATTTATGGCTGAGTCATATTGACTCAGACTGAGTTTAATTGGGACGGGACAAAATGGAGCGAAAAATGAAATGAGATGAGTTTATCGATGATGAATATCACTAATCTGACTCTGGTAGAAAACATGGTGGCGAAGAATATAGCAGTAATAAGACTGTTATTAAGAAATGTCGAGGAAGAAGTAGTTTTATTGTTCACCACAGACTGTAAAGATGAATGAATCATTGGTGCAGAATATGAGCTCAGAATCGATTTGGTTGTGGTAGAGAAAATGTTGTGATGGGGAACATGGACGAAGAGCTCCTTTTATTGTGATAGAATTTTACGTATTGAAGAATGCAGTAATGGCAATTTCTGTTTTATTTGTCAGGCAGTACGGTCTACTAAGAACATATCTGACTATACGAGACGACTGGGAAGTGAAGAAAGCAGAGGCGACAGGTGTTCTGGTAAGTAATAAGACGGAGAAATAAGAAGCGAAGTCCACAGGGATGAAGTGCTGCTGGTGAAAATTATAACTAAGAATCTGTTTGAGTGCGATGTAAAACAACGTAACACAAAAACAAAAGCAGCCCGCCAGAATGGATGTGATATTTCAGCAATCACCATTGTAGTACACATCCTTACCGACGTACATAATTTCTGGAAACGCATAACAAGCACACCGCTGCCGCATGGCAAGTGAGGGTAGACCAGAGGCTGGAACTAGTTGTGAGAGGAAAGTGGATTCTGAGGAAAACTTTAGTAGCGAAAAGAGTAGATAAGTTACGTATATGGTTTAAATGGTAGACAGAGTGCGAATAAAAATTATTGTCTCTTCCGTCGACTCATTTACCGAAATAAATGATAAAATGGATCCATTTAAAAATCTCAAAAGGGTTCTGTGACAAATGTTTTGATATCCAGAACAGCTACAGTTTTTGTTTGTTTCGGCGCCTTTCTTCATCCGTAGACCTCTAATTTTGTTTCAAAATACTCGATTAGCTACAACACGGTCAAAAAATTTTATTATCTCTTTTAAGATTTGCCTACATCACTCAAATACCTCTTCGCACAAGGGCTAAACATTAAACTAGTAATGCAAACGGCCTAAATGGTACGACATATTGTCGTGACCACCGAAAACGCAAAAGTAAAGTATGATTAGAAGAAGAGAAATGTATTTAAAACTAAGAAAGTGTGTCTTCTATGATCCCACACAGTGCGTCGAAGAATTCACCCCATTGTGTAATGACAGCGCATACAATATCATAATATAAACGCTTCAAATGCAAGATCAGTTATCCTTGTGTACATCTCGTAGAATTGGTAGAGCAACTAATGGTTCTAATGGGTCTGAGCACTATGGGACTCAACTGCTGAGGTCATTAGTCCCCTAGAACTTAGAACTACTTAAACCTAAGTAACCTAAGGACATCACAAACATCCATGCCCGAGGCAGGATTCGAACCTGCGACCGTAGCGGTCTTGCGGTTCCAGACTGCAGCGCCTTTAACCGCACGGCCACTTCGGCCGGCGGTAGAGCAACTAATCACTCTCAGAAATTAGTGTCCTATCAACAAAATGCTGCCACAAAAATATAAATACGCAACCGCATCGTTCCTACGTCAGTACCGTAGAAGAAAAGCCAGCGACTCAAACACAATGATGCTACGGTAAAAATGGTCAAATTTCCGTACAAAGCCTCACGAAGTCAACAAATTACAAATCACATTTAGTGTGCGGTCATCATCTCAGACGATACGATGAAAGGTCGCGGAGGCAGATATAAGAAATGGGGAAAAGGGAAGGACGAAGTTAGTATGCTCGCCCCTCGGCGTCCCGGCGTGCAGTACCGTTATGCGCGAGATGCAGAAGTCCAAATACTGCACGCAGGGTTCATCGACCCGTGCCGGAAGCAGGGCTAGTCCCGAGTTATCTAATCGGGCGTCGACCCCGCGCTGGCCTACCACAACACGGCACGCGCATGCGCGCTAGCCGCCCGGGCCGCTCACTGGGTCACGCATGCGCCGTGCGTCTAGCGGGAAAAAAAACGACAGGCGTGCAGTACCGGGCACTGCACCCAGCTAAGCCACTGGCAGCTCACGTGGGTTGCGCACGGTGCATTGTATTAAACGAGGCGGAGAGAAACTGCTTACTGCAACGCATTTTCAGGCAAAATGTTAACCGTAACAGTACCACAACTTCCGTTTCAATAAATTACTAACATTCTTACTTAACGCCCTCCATTTTCGTTAATTAATTTCATTTTTCTTTGTATCTCATCATTTTTACTTTGATTTTTTAACACTGTAAAATATTCGACTTGTTTTTTAAAATATTACGCAATATGTCTCTGAATGTGAAATAAACGATATGAAATCCGAACTTGGCGAATGAACTGAGAGTTCACTTAAGCGTGCCATCCTCGTGACACGTTATGAAATGTGACAACTTTCCAGCTAAAACGTGGTTAGTGTTTGGGAAGAGCAGCTACACAGCACACGCTGTTAATATGACGTCATCTGCAGGTAAATCTGAAAGATCAGTAACTTTAAATAGATAATGATTTGACATTACACTACACAGCTAAAAAATGATCCAAACAAAAATAAAAAACATTTGCCGTAAGAAAAATTCATGAAGCTTCCGTTGCGTGGGCTCAGAGACCTCTTCGTGACTGGGTAAAAAGGAAAACAAGAATGAGGAATTAAGTACGGCTTTCTGAGCACAGGCAACTGGTTCGGTAAAGAAAGGAAACCAGGACGAATTTTATCGGGGAGAAAAAGCATTAACCTCATTTACAATTCCTTAAATAACTCCATGCCGCCTCCACTATTGGATTTTAGTCCAAAAATGTCTCTGAGCACTATGGGACTTAACTTCTGAGGTCATCAGTCCCCTAGAACTTAGAACTACTTAAACCTAACTAACCTAAGGACAACATCCATGCCCTAGGCAGGATTCGAACCTGCGACCGTAGCGGTCGCGCAGCCCCACACTGTAGCGCCTAGAACCGCTCGGCCACCCCGGCCGGCTGTACAATAGTGCTTAAGTAAATCCAATACTAGTAGGCTGCAGTTGTGGACGCGACATTAAAGAAAATTATCCCTCAGAATTACTGTCGAAGGTAGTTCCTAACTTTCTGTTAGGGTAGGCGTGTTACACGCAAACATCTTCTACTCAGTAGAATATCCTCTCTGAACAAGGGATCTACGGTATACACACAAATGTCTCCTTAAAGGCTTATTTTGTAGATAAACATCATATTGTGAGTTTGGATAATTTTACTACGGGCGGTACCAACCAAGGAAGCAGATCGATATGTCGTACGATTTTAGTGTTGGTAATGTCACAGTATCACTTGCAGTTCTCAGTTCACCTGTTCTCTTTTAAATGAGTTCATCTCCAGCCATCTATTGTTATTGTGTGTGAAATATTATGGGACTTAACTGCTAAGGTCATCAGTTACTATGCTTATACACTACTTATCCTAAATCATACTAAGGACAAACACACACACCCATGCCCGAGGGAGGACTCGAACCTCCACCATCTATTCCCTTTTAAAGAGTTCACCAATGATTTGTTCACCAATGATTTATCGACTCGTACGAGTGCATAGTTCATGTTTGTGTGTGTGATGGATAATTATTCTCGCTGTTGATGAAACATTTAATAGGGGTGAAATCGTCGCTGCGGAAACGGCTTCGATTTCGAGCACACGAGCCTGGCGGTTTCTCCCGAGCACGGCTGCGCCGCCGAGGAAGGAGATATCCTTTCTCTGGCGAAAAATTCGGCGAGCGAGAGCAGCGAGCAGCGAACAGCGAGCAGCGAGTCGCGCTCGCGGCGGGCAGGTGAACGACCGCGGCGCCGCGAGAAGGTCACTCGCGGACATCGACCCCGGCGCCGCGCTCGGCGGCGCTCGGCCCACTCCGGCCGCCTTCGGCTCCGCTCGGCGCACTTTTGTTTTCGCCCCGCCCCTCCCGCTGGCCTCATTCGCTAACAAGGACACAGTTACGTCAGCACGGCACGGCACTCGTTCCCATTCGGCAGCCAGGAGTCACTGACACTTTGGGGAGAGCCCTCCACCCCGATACACCCACTCCGGCTGCGATTTCCAAACGGGGGCGCCGCCTAACGGGCACCAGAATACTCTCCGCAAACAGACAGACAGACAGAGGCTGCCTCTTCTGTTTCGCTCATTCCGCGGAGACCTCATCTGCGCTCTCCTGTGTGCTACAATGTCGCTCGGGGAAAAGTGCAATGAACTCGGGCAACCGCAGGAAACGTATCGCCCTTCCCTTTCATTAGCTAATGGCGCTTACTTTGCTACGAACTTTTTTTCCGTTTGCAGACTCGTTTACGTTAATTTTGACGTCTATGGGACAGATATTTATTCCGCGTGACTACACGAGGTGTATCATAAATAACAGAGTAAACGCATACAGTTGCAAGTACACGGCACTGGGCGCAAAAATGTCTCAATAAACAAGAGCTCTAAAACGCATACCTTAAAAGCTGGGAGCTTCCTCACGTTCAGTACTGTGAAACAAAACGCTTCTACTGCAAGCTCTCTGCTTTGAGAGGTGGTAGTATCTACCAAAACAATAAAGTAATGTCCAGTAAACATGGGATCTAAAGTGTATACCTTAGGAGCTGTGACCAATTCTTTATCTCCGCTACTGTGAAACACATCTCTTCTGCTTAACAAGTACTCTTGTAACTCTTAAGACATGTACATTAAGGCCCTTGTTTGCTCGACGCTTTTTTCCTTGTTTTCATCCAGTTTACCTGCTTCCAAAATATAGAAACCAAAGAGCTTGCAGTAGAAGAGATTTGTTTCGCAGTATCTAAAATGAAGAAGTGCTTGTAGCTCGTAAGGTATGCGTTTTACAGGGCATGTTTACTGAGACTTTTTTTGCTTCTAGTGTCGTATACTTTAAAATACATGCGTTTCAAATGGTTCAAATGGCTCTGAGCACTATGCGACTAAACTTCTGAGGTCATCAGTCGCCTAGAACTTAGAACTAATTAAACCTAACTAACCGAAGGACAGCGCACACATCCATGTCCGAGGCAGGATTCGAACCGGCGACCGTAGCGGTCGCTCGGTTCCGGATTGTAGCGACTAGAACCGCACGGCCACCTCGGCCGGCTGCATACGTTACGCCACTAATTATGATATATACTGTATACAACATCTAGCTGTTGAAGTAAGCAACTTAAGTGACTTTTAATCGATCTCACTCATTCTGAGGATATTTTACCCTTGTTAATGGTGGTTGAGCTCTATGGCTGTGTATTACATTACTTGGGAATAGAGCAGCCAGTCGCTTTGTACAGCTTTATTTATGTCAAGACGACTTTTGGGGCTTCATCTTGTATTGGCGTGTTTCACTTAAACACAATGCCGAGAAAATGTTGTTTTGGCGAAGACACAAAAATAATAGGCCTGCCGAAGAAATTCCGAAAAGAGGCATGACGTGCATATAGCTGTAAGAGAAAAACCTGGTTGCTGCATTTTTCAGGTAAGATACGTTTATATTCTTAACTTCAATGAACACAGAAAAAAAAAAATCTATCAATTTCGACATAAGTTGTAAGCAGATATGTTCACCAGTCGAAGTTACCCTTTGTGATACTGCATTTGACTCGCTGGATGTGAATAATAATAGAGTAGAAAGATATCGACGGTGTGGTTGAAACACGGTTTCGTCCCGCGCCTGAAATTACACCCCCCCCCCCCCCCCCCCCATTGCGGCAGCAGAAAAAACGGGCGAGCGGGGGCCTGCAGGATGAGGTGAGGGAATTGCGATTTAAAGAGGCGGCTGCGAGAGTAGCGGGTGCATTGCCCCGTGGCCCGGCCTTACAACACCGGGGCTGTTACGACACAGCACGGCCGCGGGCCGGGGGAAACTGAACTGACACACATTTCGCCGCTTTCTTTTTGCTGCACTTTCGCGCCAGCCGCCGTGTAATTTTTATGGCGCCAGCGTAACAGTCCACTGCTCATTGACCGCCTGCTCTGCGCAGCAACAGCCGAGCCTAATCGGCTATTTGCTCCCCTTGTTCTTTCAGGTACACCCTCGTTTGCCTCGACTTGCCATGTTACACGAAAACAGCCATGGGTAGCACTACTTCTGAACAAGACTTTTGCTACATCAGTACTCGATTCATGTTTATCAGAGACTTATTTAGCCGAAACACGAACTGTACAAGATTTTTTGCCTTGGTGCATTCTCTGTAGGGGCCACACAGAACGTAAGTAGGTAGTACTAAAATTCTGATCATTTACACGAAACAGCAAAAACAGGTAAGCATTCAAAAACGAAGATACGTTTAGCCCCAAATCGTTCAGAAAGTGGTCACTACAGTATTAATAATAAGAGTTTCGTGATTACATTCTTCTGTTGCTATAATGTAATTCGTTCCCTTTAACAAAAAGGACCTTTCTAAGTATTACCATATTCACTTGATACTTTTTAGTACTGTTTAATGTAACAACAAAAGGTGGTAAAATAAAGGAACGGGGTAATAATGAAGAAAAGGCTACTTTCAGAATAGTCTTGTCGATAACTCTGTGAAGTTGTTAAATAACTGTAAACAGAAAGGGATGCCGAAATTCACAGTCAGGGTGGAGGTGAAGGCTCAAGGAACCACACAAATAATATATAAAATCGAAAACATGTGAAGTCAGCAGTGAAGCTTTCGAAGACAACCCCCCCCCCCCCCCCCCCGAGAGGGAGGGGGCTTTGGGTCCAAAAGCTGCATACTGCATCCTTGATAACCATTTCGTGTGTTCGACTGCCACATTAAAACTGTCAAGTATCAGCGGCTTGTGAAGAGAGAAAAATATGTAAAATCCGTGCTGCAAGATGATTATGTCGGAAAATCTAGTACTGCAAAGAAAAGGACGGGAAGATTACGGTCTAATGCAGTCTCGACGAAAAAGGGGCGAAGTGCCAGTCGTACAGAAAGTACCCTCCACCAGGTAGCTGCCAGAGTGTAGATGTAGATAATATTAGCGACAGCCACAAACTTGGATTGTGGAAGGAAGTCTGCTGTGTCTAATCGGATCATCCCATATTTGCCTCGGGTGATTTTTGAAAACCACGATAAATCTAAATCAGGATGGGTTGGACGGGACTTTGATCCTGGGGCACCCCGAATGCGAATACAGTCGATTAAGAACAGCGCCACTTCGCTCGGTTGTAGCCTCATGAATAGCCATAATACTTAACTCGCTCATCGTCTTCTGTAAGGATCAATCTACAGATTTTACCGGAAATATTGAGAAAATTAATATCTATTGCTGTGTTAGAGAAAACATAAAGAGCGAAATGTGTTGTACCTGGATAAGGCACTAATAACTGCAGGTACAAGTGGATCGAACGAGTGGATGATGTCAAAATATTAAAGACCCTGCTGAAATATACAGAAAACATAGATAAGGAAGCATGGACAACAACAACTGTGGATGATTGTGACAAAAAGAGAAACAGAAATTCAATCTAATAATCTAAAATAGCTTCATTTGCAACGTAAACAACGACAATTTTTCTCACCCAGGCTCATTACCCTCCATATCTTTCGTGTGTGGGTGTGAAATGGGTTCAAGAGACGTGCGAAATTCGTGCCATGGGTTGTAACAAAGTAAGTACATTTATCTCGTAGTGAGTAGTCGTTATTACGTTCCTACACTCCTCGTATCGGTGATGGTTAAGATAAACTTGGCGACTGACATGCCTTTAATTGTGTAATTCAGTAGCCACGATTGCGTGTTTTGACAAGTGCTTCGACTCTAACTCAAGTAAGTTATGTGCATTTTGATTCAGGGCAAGCAACTGAATGGCCTAACGATGATGGCATCATCTTAGGTAAAACAGTTCCCCATTCGGATCTTCGGACGGAGGCGGCTCAGAGTGAAGTCATCACGCGAGAGTGTGGAGATCTGCATTAACGCAGAGTCTGCATGGAAGACCACAACAACAACATCGTACAACCACACAGGGGAACTGTGCTTAAACGAAAGGACACTGAAGATATGGTTTAATCCAGCCAGTGTGTCAGTGTATGGTCATGCAGAAATTGAGTAAGCACGGGGTGTAGTGTGCGAGATGATGAGGAAGCCAGGGCGGTGAGGGAGAGTCGCCGTGTTGTGGGCCCGCGGCCGGCAGGCAGTCGTCCCGTAAGACGACGCGAGGCCACGGAATGCTAAGCTGCCAGCGCCGCCGCCGGGGCAACGACCCGTCCGCAAGTAGGCCAGCGGCGCGGCGAGCTCGCGCGAATGATTGCCGGCGTTGGCGCGCGCTATATATACCGTGATAACGGGCGCGCGCGCGTGCGCGTGCGCGGGTCCACCTCATCTCACCTCAACCTCAACCTCAACCTCATCCTCATCCTCATCCTCTGCCCTCCCCGCCGACACTTCCTTTAGGCGGCCGTTCACACCAACGAGAGCGTGCTCCAAATCGATACGCCCGTCGCGGACAAAAGCGAAATGGGGCCGCAGATTAACCGCGAACTGACTGCTGACTCACGCCCAGGCTTAGCGGCAATGGCTCACACGCGCGATAAGTGCTGCGGCGCAAACTTCCGCCTCCTAAACGCTCCACAGGTACGCAACAGCCACTACGAGACGTATCAGTAAACGGGTTTTTTCAGTGATGAGGAAAGAAACCAAAGAGGGCGATATACAACGGCAAATGAATCAATCTGAGATACGAAACCCTCAACCCAAAACGACTGCTTCCAAAGCTACGATGCCAAACATGTGTTGTGGAACAAGATAGTTTTATTTATTCTCTTCTATTTGGCTAACTAGAAGCTGCGTGCCTCTTTTTTCCTCCTATATTTTTTCATCTTTTCGTAGTATCTCTTTTGTCCATTGTCATATCACTCCACACTTGTTACTCTAAACTTGATATTCTAAATTTGGTTCAAATGGTTCAAATGGCTCTGAGCACTATGCGACTTAACTTCTGAGGTCATCAGTCGCCTAGAACGTAGAACTAATTAAGCCTAACTAACCTAAGGACATCACACACATCCATGCCCGAGGCAGGATTCGAACCTGCGACCGTAGCTCTAAATTTAACACCCTGTTCCTCAAAAGACCTTTTTCTGCTGCCACTTGTGCTGTTATGTTGTGTATTTTTAAATATTTTTAACATCTCGGGTCCAGCTTTTCGTTAATTTCTTTTCCCAGATACACTTGTGTAAATGTTTTGTTAGCTTTTCGTCATTCATCTCGTATAAATATCCATAAAATATTACTCATATTTTAGTCATCATGTTTGTTCTTTTTGGCTGTATTTCGCCATTGCCTTTCCACTTCCATGCTTCTGAGGTTGTTAATGGACCCAAATTTTTTTCATCGTTTTTCTCTGTAATATTTCTAGTTTGTCTATGTTATAATTCAGTGCAAAACATTCATTTGCGTTGAGAAGGTCTGATTTCAGTTTTATTTATTTATACACTTTTTTGGACAGCATGCACCATTTAATGTCGTGAAAACTATTCCATTCCGCATATCGCGTATTTTAGGTACGAATATGGTCTACTCCTGCCGAACCCAGTTATATAAATAAAATAGGAGATCTAGACTGTTTTGGATGGAAAATGATGATAATAGACACTGTTTTTCCTAGAGCGCCATAGTGGTTTCTTTAAAAGCATTTATCATAGTGTAAATTGATTTTTTAGCAGGACTCTGGGATATACAGATCCGGTGAACTTTTAGGCGTACATCACAAGAGGTGGAGGCAGGAAACTAGAAACATACGCTGCAGATAGTGTGACGTATGCACTGACGTCGTCAATCCTGATGTAGAGGACTGTGGCCCCTTTTCACAAACTGAAATGTGATTTCTATTATCCTTAGTGAAGTGGCATTTTTCTCGGGACACTCGACTCCATATACGGATATGCAAGAGGGTATTGTTGAAAAGCTAAATACCCATATAATAGGCACACGATGCACAATATGTGTCCGAGAATGTACCGACGTTTAAGTGAAATAAGAACAGTGGTGTTACAGCATAATGAACGAGGAGGTCAACGAACAATACGAACTCCCGAAATGCTCGGGTTATGAAGATCCCATATCAACACTGGAGCAATGTCACGTGATGTGGCGTACAACACTGTATGGGAAGTAACACAAAAGCAGCAGCTACGCCACTACCATTCATAGAAAACACAAGCTTCTACTCTTGCCGGCTTCTCACCTAGGCATCACGTTTAGCCAACGCTGAGAGTCGATCCTCAATTTTTTCGGCCGAGGCGGAATGGCTCGTAGTTGCAATGGTCGTTAGGGCCTCCATTGTAATTAAAAAGTCGATCTGCATGCTGTTCTGAAATTTATTTCCTTACTTTGCGAAGAGTGTGTGGCATAGATGTTGAGAGTCAGCGCGAGCGAAGAAAGTACGAAGCGCCATTCGGCAATCTCGCCTGAGTAGCGCGCAACCCGCGTTACGCTACTGCTTCGCCAGGTTGCATCACTCCGAGGAGGTGACGCGGTAATTAGCTGCGGATCAAAATTCCCTAAACTTAGAGCTACGAATGAGAAGCGAGGAATATGTGTGCTGTAATTACAGTGGTGTGGTAATATATTTACGTTTCTAAATTAGTGATTCGTCACTGTCTAAAAACACCGTTATACTAACTGTCTGACTATTCTTCTGATTTTTTTCAGTTTTGAAATTTCTTGCTTACACCCCTCTGTACGTTGACGACACTGGTAGCATGGCAGTGAAGGTCAGAGTTTCTTTTGATTGAGACCTTCTGTTGTTAAATTCTGTAGATTATAACATACTGAAAATTTCCTAATCTATTCCTAATCGAAATTTATAGTTCAAGCAAACATGCGTACAGTACGTTGTTGCCTCAGCCGCCCTTACAATAGCAATGACAAACTGAAACTAAGAATTCTGTTTTCTTGCCAGGCACGTATAGCGTTCTTTGACTTAAGTAATTGGCACAGATTTGTGCTCGAGTTTCCCGAAAAACGACTTGCTTCACCAAGTCTGTCCTGTTTTTTGAACCCTTCCCTATGCTGTTGGCTGAAAATCTCGAGCTAATATCTAAACTCTAACTACTGTCGTTAACCAAAGCAAGAACATTGTTTTGATTACGTCCTTTCTCCCAATTCTGAATCAAGCAAGTGTTCACAGCGAGGTTACTGAAATTTTTATTACTTGTTTTCATGTAAGGCATACTGAAAATCTAGCAGTAAATTAATAGCAATGTAGACATTTTAGCAAGTAACTGGCACTGACAGCAAATCATTCACTACCATCAGTTCTCAGTTAATTTAACTGCAAATATTTCTCTAAATTCAAGAGTGATGTGAACGTGTACACTATCTATACGCCGTGTTTAAAGTGGGCAATTATTTTCATATCTTTACATGCAATGTTTTCATTCGATTTATGGCATCTATCTTTCTGAAGAATTTGTCTTCAAAATAACACTGCAAGACACAATGTGAAAATAATGTAAAATTAAAAAGCACGATGACGAAAATACCCCCCTGAAAGGGCTTAGCGTCTATCTGAAAGGCTAAAAGAATCGGGAGAGTGAATGGCACGATGGAAATGTTTACCTCCAGCATTCATGCGCAAGGTGGAGATAATGACGCTATTAATGTGTAGGAACCGCCTTTGCGCGTGTTGTATAAAGAATGTACCTCTGAAACGGCGTCGACGTAAGCTACTCTGCTCTGCTCAGCGAAGTCACGTTCTGGGCACGCAGCTGGCTTTATATTCGAGCAGTGAAACTGCCAACAGAACTTTGCTTTTTAGTGTTCGCTTCGTGTAGTTTGGCTGTAATGTTCGAAGTGTGTTCTCCCCTTCCCCACCATCTCTACAGAGTCATCACAAGGCCAGAGTGAGTAATATTGCTCCAGAGTATTAACATGGTGCGTCGAGATGAGTGCATCTCTCGGTCAACTATGAGGATGAGCTGAATATTTTACGACCGGACGTGAGGCTGCTGTGAGCGTCCGCGTGGGGACGTCATTTGGTATCTCGTACCGGAGCGGAGGTGGGAGGCGGTGTGAACAACCGTACGTCACCGCAGCGCATTCCGCGCTGAGCAGCAGCCGTGTGGGTGGGTCAGTGACCCCGGCAGATACCGGGCTGTGGGTCACCTTGCCTCTGGGCCGACGTCTGATAGGCGCGCGGGCAGATGGACGGGCGCAGGGGAGGGGAGGGGTGGGGGCTGAGCGCCGGGTGGAGGGGGGCGCCGTGGCGCGGGGTGCATGACCGGCGCAAGGCCGCGGGAGCATCGGCCCGGAAGCCTACCTCCCCCCACCCCCCTCCTCCTCTGGCCCTGGCGCTCTGCGCATGCTCACCACATGAGTAAACACCGCGGAGCCCGCCTACTTGCACGGGACAGCCTCAAGTGGGCTGGCGAGCACGATTCTGCGCTGTTCCCAACCCAAAGACGTGCAACAAGTGCAAATGGCTTATCACCTGTTCGCTTTCTGCCTCCCAGCGCTGAGATATGCCAAAAGATTTACTGTGGATCGTTCAGACAGTTGAAGCTCGCACATTTCGAGAAGAAGCTTACTGATACGGACCTCGGCAGAGAAATCCTTTCGAAGTTCACTATCCTAGCACAAAGTTTGTTGTAGTTCGATATTTTCATAGTGTATGTAGGGACAAGTAGTTAGTAGAGATGGAGCTGTGCGTGAGTGAACTGAGTAGCACATGATTGAAAAATTATAGTGCTTTGATCACCCACACTCAATTTTCTTTGTGTGTGCGTGGTCATTCAGATTAGGAATTTTGACTCAAATTTCCATCCACCGCGACATTCAATGAAACTTCCCCGTTCGATTTAGCTGTTAGCTGGGGTACCATTGGGAGGTATTATAAAGAAATAAGAAACCTTCGTTGTCGCCTTAGACTTCATTATCCAGCTAAGCAGAGAAAAAAATAGACGGAGTCATGGCGCTACTGCACAGAAATATGAACTTGTTCATACTGCTTACATACCCGGATTTCACATGAATTATTAATGGCATCATGTGTTGTGACGATTACAATTTAATGAACGTTTTAAACTTAAATAGTGAGATATTGTCCCTGGCGTATGGAAGTTTTTCAAAAGTTACCAGAATCATCTCGCTTTTCCATGTTCACGAACGATTCGTTTGGATTTCTTTCCATTTTTTCTGTCAGTCACCCATAATGGAAGATACTGCTTCTGGCGTCTTTGCTGCAGCTTGAAATCTACGATGGGACTTCAGAAAGTGGCGTTACACAGTATTACAGCAGGCACAGTTATTTTTATTGTATGCTGCGCTTATAGTGGGAAATTTCAGCCACTTGCTCAATTCCTAAACGACATAAATCTGTTCCTTGGTCACGGAGCCGTTCGAGAACAGCTGTGTGAACGTCCTCGTGGTTGGAAAATCTCTTTCCCCTCAGATCTTCTTTCGGCTTGCCGAAAGAATGGAACTGTACGGCAGAGGTTTCGAAACTTCTCATCGAAAGTAATGAAGCAAAAGTCATGTGGAGTGTTTCATTTTCGTGCAGAAGAACAATGCATTTGGTAGATATTCCACGCCTCTTGTTCTTTACGGCGTCAGTGTCTCACGGTACGAACTGGCATCATTTGTGGTATTTGCCACAAACTATGTCTACACAACTCCCTCACAGCGGAAGAAAACAGTGGTCATTACCTTCCCTGCAGATGGCGTAACTTTGCATTCCTTCTGCGAAGGTAAGAAGGTGTGTCTCCATTCCACAGACGATCTCTTTGTTGCAGGTATGAAATGAAAGAGCCATGTCTCATTGCACGTAATGAAGCGGCTTAGGAAGCAATTGTCTTCCGCGGAGTAAGCCTCGGGGAAGACAAGAGAGGCCGTAAACTTTGCGCCTTTTGTGTGTAGGTGACAATGGTCGCGGAATCCAGGGAGAGAATATTTTCCGATACAGCAGATGATTTGAGACGATGCAATGAGCACTACCTGCTGAGATGTGCATCTGCTTTGTAGGGAGTGGCTAAATTTAGATCACAGAATACCGAGTAAGACAAGTATCCTGTCACCATTGTACACGTAGCGTGTCTTGCTACAGACGAACATGGGCCTGAGTGCATTCTACACAGGGCTTTATAGGGCACGCATCCTTACTGAACATGCGATTGGGGCAGGACAGAAAACGGCTCATATTGTTACGAAATGCCTTCCGCAGGGTTTATATGTAGGATTCAGAGCCAGGCCGAGCGGTCAAGCGGCGCAGGCACACACGAGGCTCGATTCTGCGTGTACGTGCGCAACTGCAGCTGCGGACAGAGGGGTGAACTCGCGAATGCGAGGGCGAGGGAGGCGTGCAGCCGGTGTTGCGTGGGGCTGGGGGCAGCGCCGCGGCAGGGGTCCCGGCCGGTCCACGGACCGATACAAGGTCGCTGTGCCAAGGTCACTCACCCACCGGGGGCCGAGGGCCGCACAAAGACGCCTGCCCGACTCGCCGACTGGCCGCGCCACAAATAGCTGCACTGTATCCGCCGCTGCCAGCCGCCCACTCCCGCACCAGCCGACCACTCGTGCCCGTCTCGCTCCGTCAGTTTCTCTCTGGCGAGGAATACGAGCTCTCTGAAGACTCGCAAGACACCTCGCCAGTTGCAGAGCGAGTGGTCAAAATATTCGTCACTCCCAGAGTCTCGTTTCTTAGGACGAGATGCAGTTCTTATCGACCCCACGATGCCCCTAGTACGTAATACACGGTTGCACACGTTAGGGAGGAGGTTTCTCCAGAATATTTGTACAGCCTTTGGCGACACCTTCGCTATCGTCCTCAGTGGACACAAATGCGCGTCCAGTTTCGACAATGGAACTCCGTAACTACCATGCGCGCTTGCTTGCCGGTGATGTATACCAGTTTACTTTGAAACATTGGAGATACGTATTTGTATTTGACACACACAGTGTTATTGTAATTAGTGAAGAATTTACGATTGAAGTCTGAATAACGGTAACGTGCACAGCCTTAGGAAGACTCGAGTATTGACGATTCAGGTAACAGCCGGAGGCTGCCGAGAAAATTTGATGCAGTGTAGTCACTCACGTAAGGACACACGACAAGAAACAGCAATACTTGAAATTTTTCCTAGCCAGTCATGAAACGTTTAATGTGTGTAGGATAGAAATAAAACTGTAGTGCGCAGTTTCTATTAAGTTTCCTTCGGTGTATCGTACCTCGCCTATAGTATGAATGCACTGCGGCCCACGTTCCTTCTGTAGCAAGACACGTCATTTGTCTAATATATAAATGGAGAGACTGTGTCGCTACTTTTAGTGACACAGAAAGAAATCACGATGTCGTATTCTGTGCAGGTATTAAAAGGACTGTTCGTGCGCACCTGCTACTAATTACTTCTGTCCCTGAAATGACTGTAATTATTGATCATTTTCCTTTACTGGCGTGTTCCAGCAGCGATGTCGCTGTCAAGCGGTAGATGGCTCGTGTGATCAGACACCAAAACTGCTCAGCGTATGGCGGGTTGTGGTATTCAAATGGTTCAGATGGCTCTTAGCACTATGGGACTTAACATCTGAGGTCATGAATCCCCTAGAACTTAGAACTACTTAAACGTAACTAACCTAAGGACATCACACACATCCATGCCCGAGGCAGAATTCGAATTTGCGACCGCAGCGGTCGCGCGGTTCCAGACTGAAACTCCTGGAACTGCTCGGCCACACCGGCCGGCTGTTGTCGTAGTATACATTTTGTACGACTGTGGTACCTGCGATGTAAAGTAATTAGTTCTATCTATTGCGCATACTAAGGTATTGGAACTCCCTGGGATACTAAACCTGTGAGTAAAATACGATGAGGTCAGCAGAGACGCAGCACAAGTCTGCATTAGTGAAGGTTGGGGAAGCAAATCAAAGACACCATACGAGGCATTTGCCTATTTAGACTATCCACGGGAGATTGGAAACTCGGCGGATTGGTGATCTGACTTCAATCTGTTGACCACTGCAATATCTCTCTCTATTAGAACTTCTGTTTCTAAATAACGTGTAGCAGGTTTTACAAAGCTAATGCACGACACATTCATTCGAATTGGCATATGCAGTATAAAAACGCAGTTTGAAAGGTGGTTTTGGTAGGAGTAATTTATTATTTTGTACGTATTTGAATGGATGTGAAGTGTCCCGCAATTTTCCCGAAGGAATTTCGTAACAAAGCCGAGGCCGACGGCGGTTTTGCGCTCGACGCGCCGGTCCGTCCTTTCCCAGGGCCGCTACAAGGCAAACGACCGCCCAAAGCCGCTCGCGTTGTCTTCCGGGTCCGCGACAGCTTAGCAGCTCATACGCTGTATTATAACCCTGAAACTATCTGCTCCAGAAGCGCAAAATGTGAAGGCGCACCCAAAACTGCTCTGCTGATACACATAAGGAAATCTGTCCTCAACTCGAAGGTTGGTTTGAACCTGACGGACGTGGTATGACCGCTTACAGGCAGAACTATACATTAACGAGGGTCAAATTTGGGATTTTTCAAGTTAACGAAGCAACAAGTCAGAAAAAATTCTACGACCGTTCGGAGACTACGCATTTGTAATCCACCATTTACCCACTAGAATACCGAGCTCGCACAGTTACGTTAAGGATGCCGAGAGCAAATCCAGTCTTGCACTGTAGCTGCTTTGCAAACAGTGTAAACATATTTTGGGGAGACACGGAAGTATAGTGGTGTGATAGTGAACAGCCTTGGGATAGCCAGGGATGCTTTACTTGACACAGTTTCGGCCGAAGCGCAGCGAGCGGGAAGGAAGGAAGAAATGTTGGTGGCGAGCGTGACGTAACGACTTTCTCCGGCCGGCAGGCCGTTGGCTCTGCTTTCTCCAGTGACGCAACAGGTGCGCCGCCCGCGCAACGTGAATCTCCGTGAGACCTGCGCTCGTTGCACGGCATGTGGCGTACGTAGATGGTTGGCTCGTATTATTCGCGCAGTTCAGAAAGCAGCTTCAAAGTGAGATCAGAGAAGCCACGAAGAGGCGTCCTGCGATGGAATAGAAACAGTATTTAAAAAATGCTGTTGAAACTGCCGCAGTACACTCACCTTATAAGTCGAAATTACATTATGAAACTCCCGAAAGCATACACTGTTATGGAAAAAAAAACTAGCTTCGCCTGCTGGTTGAAACCGAAGTAGACCGGGAGACTTACTTTACGCAATAGCTTCAAAGCTAGTAGTATCGCTCAGGAACTATTTGTTTTTCGACGTCGAACCGTGTCTTTACGCTGCGGAAAGTTCCATTAATATTAGCGCAGCGGCAACGGACAGGCAGTTTGCTTTAGGCAAGTCACCATCACCCTGCGCAGCCTCGCCGAAGACACGATGCAGGTATATGATACTACGGCAATATAAACTCATAAAATTTTCTCGAGCTTTCGGATGTTTACAGTGGTTAAATATCCTCGAACTTCCTGGCGGGTGCTCCTCAATCGTTGTCAAGTGCTGTCCTTTACAACACCGAGAAAGTTTTAATTCTGCAGCAGTGTACTACGTAGTGGAAGCAACCAATATAGACTTACATGGGCTCAAAGGGGTCTACTCTGAAGGTCACCACTACCAAATGAATTTATCTGACAAGCACGCAGGTTCGCAGCATTCTCGTGTCAGTGGTCGTGCGCAACTTTTTCTGGCGGAGTGCAGCAATATGTCAACGAGAAGTTGCTCGTTCAGTGCCACTGATATTCTCGAATTTTACAAACCTTATCACGGGGTAAGGTCACAGTAAATGGTCGAAAGTGGGAATTTCTTTTTCTTTTGTAGCAGGGAAGCCGGCCGGAGTGGCCAAGCGGTTCTAGGCGCTACAGTCTGGAACCGCGCGACCGCTACGGTCGCAGGTTCGAATCCTGCCTCGGGCATGGATGTGTGTGATGTCCTTAGGTCAGTTAGGCTTAAGTAGTTATAAGTTCTAGGCGATTGATGACCTCAGAAGTTAAGTCCCATAGTCCTGAGAGCCATTTAAACCATTTTGTAGCAGGGAAGGATGTCCAGAAATGATACTTGTTTATCCCAGTACAGTGTATTAGTAGCACAATCACACCCGGACGGCAATACATGCAGTGGCTTCAACGTATCACCTGTCGGGTGTTAAAATATGAAAGGTGCGAATGATCAAGAGAGATATTTGTTCGTTACTGGCTCCGAACGTTGGTAACAGAGCAGCGCGTTGAGTTTCCAGCACTGGAAATTCGTCCCTGGACAGTCAGAGTAGTAAGCCGGAGCTCTATCACACGATAATGATTTTTCTGACGTCCACAGAGTTAAACACAGAGAGCAGTGTTTCGAGGCAACAATTAGAAGTACTGAGTTGTCGCGTGTTCCGTTTGCTGTCCGTGACCACGACGGGAGATGGAGCGAGGGCGCTCGCGCACTCGGGGTGGGATGACCTCTGCAAGGACGCGTCCGGGCCGACGACCGCAGCTCATCTCCCGCCGGCCAGTCGCCGCCTGCGCAGACACTCTACACGAACTCGCCCTCTGCCCGAAACCACACCGGAATGCGAATTCCAGCCATCACCGTCCGTCCCACACAGCTTTACCTACTAGCAGTATAATCTGAAGCCCAAATGAGACTAATCAGACGAATTATATAGTCATCTCAAGATGGGAAACGATATCTGGGGCTTAGTGACTCTACTGAATGAGGAGAGGATATATACGAACGGGAAGCGAGAGGCGTTTATTTACATAGTCTGTCACACGCTATCGAGTTTTTTCGAAATTCTGCCGTTGTCAAACGATTGCCAGTACGGGCTTTGAGGACCGTCTTGATTCAAAACACTTTTTCATATCTAAGCCACTTTCAGGTGGGGGATTTCTCCGACACCAAGGTGTTTTCATTTTTCTTCTTTGTAAATTACGGAAATTCAGTTCAGCCTATTATGGAAGCAAGTGTTCATTTTCATGTCCAAACATGTTTTCAGCACATTTTTGCCATCATCAGTAACTTCTTTCATTCATGTCTTATAGTTTACAATATCAGATTTTTTCCGACATTCTGAAGACTGCAAAAAACGTACTGCAGCATTTGGCATGAAAATGAATAAACTCCTGCATAATAGGTGGACATGAATTCCCATTACTCGGTCCACACTTTACGAGTACGCTACCAATCAAGCGATGTCTAACTCTTGCTAAGGTACGGCTGAGCCTATGTGATTGCTGCATTTCATATTCACAAAAATTGTTACTACCAGACGCTTTGATCTCAGTTGTGACTCATTGATATTGTTTCTGTAATTCAACTGTGGTGGAATGGGACTACGGCTACTCGATGATTTTAAGAAAATAGATACTAACAGCCGTAATTTTATTTAACAATTTCGTCAAGCTCCAAGTTTAGGTGCCTGATTGGCACCATCTTCAGGTTTCCACAGACGAAACTAGGTAAGTCATCTAGTCGTCTTAGTACAATGACCACAATCTCCAAATGGTTTCCGTAGGTTTCTTCTCGACAGACGTGGATCCTTCACACCTCTCTCCGGCTGACAGTTGCTGTTATAGGTGTGAAGCGTCCACGTCCGTCGAGAAGAAGTCTACGGAAACCATTTGGAGATTGTGGTCACTATATTAAGACGACTAGATGACTTATATAGTTTCGTCTGTGGAAGCCTGAAGATGGTGCCAGTGAGACAGCGAAACTGGTAGCTAAAAAACATTATGACTGTTGGGAGTCTATTTTCTTCAAGTCACTGAAATTGTACTCAAAGGACAGTACTGTTTTTCGTTTTCTGAAATACACAGTTATAAATTTGTCAACATTTAAAGCAAGTTGCCAGTCTTTGCATCAGTCTGAAATCTTTTTCTTCAGACAGTGCTTTATTATGTAGAGATGAGTGGTCTGCTGAAAGTGTGGCGTTACTGTTAATATTGTCAACTAGGTTATTAATATAAAAAACGGACGGCAGCAGTCCCAACACTGTGCAGTTACTCTTGCGTCTGTCAGTGAATCTCCATGCTGCTAATAACTTACTGCAGAAATCGAAGATTGTGAGAAATGAAAGGGAAGATTGAAGAGGGAGAATTTTAGCGATTGAAAGAATAAAGGAGGAGTCAGTGAATCTCCACCCAAGATAATATGCTGCTAATAACTTACTGCAGAAATCGAAGATTGTGAGAAATGAAAGGGAAGGTTGAAGAGGGAGAATTTTAGCGATTGAAAGAATAAAGGAGGAGTCAGTGAATCTCCACCCAAGATAATGTGCTTCTAATAACATACTGCAGAATTCGAAGATTGTGAGAAATGAAAGGGAAGATTGAAGAGAGAGAATTTTAGCGATTGAGAGAATAAAGGAGGAGTTGAGGAAGGAATGCTGCGGGTGCCGGGGTGCGGCGCGGCGCGGCGCGACGGCCGTGGCGGCGCGACAGGCGAGGTGAGCAGGAACGGACAGCCCTGAAGGCCGGCGGTGAAGGCCAGCGGCGCGGACACTCACCTTGCAGCCTTCGCAGGAGTGCACACCATAGTGGAAGCCGGACGCCTTGTCGCCGCACACACGGCACAGCACCGTCGTCCCGTCGAACTCTGCAACAGCCCAGAACACGCCGGCGTCACGCACTTGCGATACTACGGCCTCTAGTCACATACACACACTCAAAATGTCAGTTCGAGGGCGACCGCACTCGAACAAAGGAGAGCGGCCAACTCGAGCACAGCGAGGTGAGTACAATACAACGTGATAGAGTATGCAGAGACTTCTTCCCTCCCAATCTATCTGACCTTCAGAGTGAGAAGTAACTTCAAAAACTCTCCTTCGATCACATTTGGCTACAATGGTGATGCTGCCGTTAAACCGAAGGTTGAAATACATCACTACAGTGCCTTACTAAGCATGGTCTTACTGGTATGCCATTGGCTTCTTCCGAGCTATGGACTGACTTAACCAGCTAGTTATAAGGAGACTACCAGTTTAAAGTATTTTTCACCTTAATAAAAACTGCCAGAGGCGAAAGAAGTGATAAGTGTTCAGTCCCTGGACTGACTGAGTATCGAACCCGTGGCTGTTTTACAGCCCTACAGCTTACAGCCATGCACTGCTCAAAAGTCCCTCTCGTGTTCTAAAGGGCTCAAGAAGCTGAAGCATTGTCACTACAGTGAGCTAGTCTCCTTCGCCGCCCAAGCCGACACAGTTCATCATCACAGATCAGTACTGATCTACAATAATTAATGTTAAGGTTTCCAAAAATCACTTGGAACAAATCGAATAACATTTCTTTGGAGGCTGTGCGGTTCTGCGCGCTTCAGTCTGGAACCACGTGGCCGCTACGGTCGCAGGTTCGAATCCTGCCTCGGGCGTGGATGTGTGTGATGTCCTTAGCTTAGTTAGGTTTAAGTAGTTCTAAGTTCTAGGGGACTGATGACCATAGATGTTAAGTCCCATAATGCTCAGAGCCATTTGAACCATTTCTTTGGATATATGGCTGCTTCACAGAACAAAATACTTCAACGTTTCGTAAGCTACTGAAGATGGCCTTCGTCAGGTAGTCAGGTTGGAAAAGTACAACAGTACTAATCGTCAACTTGGAGAAGAGGAGGCTTCGAAAAGTTGTACTTTGGACAACTTGACGCAACCCGTAGAAGAAGTTGACCCAACTAACTGCCTCAGACGTAGATACGATTCGATCAGTCCCTTATCTTGGACCTCCACATGCAATAACTTCGCAGCCAGACTTTTCATAGACCATCATCTTAATAGACTTCATATCATGCAGCTATTCCTCCAAGCTTGATAGCTCTCTCTGCAACCAAATACCCTTCCTAACACCCACAGAATAGTGCGTCTGTCCGCAGCTCGTGGTTGTGCGGTAGCGTTCTCGCTTCCCACGCCCGGGTTCCCGGGTTCGATTCCCGGCGGGGTCAGGGATTTTCTCTGCCTCGTGATGACTGGGTGTTGTGTGCTGTCCTTAGGTTAGTTAGGTTTAAGTAGTTCTAAGTTCTATGGGACTGATGACCATAGATGTTAAATCCCATCAGAGCGAGCCAGTGCGTCTCCAACAAAAAAAATTACGATTTCTGCTAAATGTAGCCGGCCGGAGTGCCGTGCGGTTCTAGGTGCTACAGTCTGGAACCGAGCGACCGCTACGGTCGCAGGTTCGAATCCGGCCTCGGGCATGGATGTGTGTGATGTCCTTAGGTTAGTTAGGTTTAATTAGTTCTAAGTTCTAGGCGACTGATGACCTCAGAAGTTAAGTCGCATAGTGCTCAGTGCCATTTGAACCATTTCTTGCTAAATGTATTAAAAAAAAAATACATTTACAAAGACGAAACAAAATCGCAGCATGCTTATTGTAGTGATTACATAGCCCGATTAGATAAAGTGTAGGAGAAAGTAACGCGTGAGTCACTGCGAGTCCCAGCATTCACTCTTTGCGTCACAGCGTTCTCATACCTGATAACAATGAAAGGGTTGCTTGCTCATGCGGTCGTTGAACTCTCCAGGCCAGGGACAATGGCACGGCAGCGTCGCAATTTCTCGCAGCCTCCTCTGACACAGAAAGCGAGCAAAGTGCTTATCTAATCTCTGACCCGGATAAGTTCGTTCGAACCGTCACGAGGGAACAAAGACTGAAGCGCCATCGCAGTTTTTCAAGGACTTCTCGAATGCGGGTCTCTTTGCTGTCAACGACCACTTGCCAAGGTCACCGACTTGTCGGGGATTACGGCGCGGGCGCAGTCGCCTCGCGAGGACAAGGAGGACGTTATCTCGCGCAAAACAAAGAAATGTAGTAACTTACAGTGTATCTTCTAGTCGTGTTTGATGTTGCTGTTGGGCTAGTGCGTAAGAATAGGAATGTCAACCCCACTGGACACAGAGAAGTCTACAGTTTAGAGTTTCTTTCAATGTTGGATGCTGTCCTTCAAAAAGCCCTAAAAATTGTTATATCATTATGGATATTTCTTGTTTTATACTGATATCAAGAATTTAAATGTCACTTAATTTCTGGTATTTGTAAAAAGTCATATTTCAAAACCGCCCAGGGCTGCCGCTCTTTTACTACCTGCTTGATCATCTGATCGTATTGAGGTATCTTAAAATTACTTACAGCTGCCTACACGGCAACGTAAAGAATTTTATGATACCTCAAGATGATCAGGTGAACGAAATAGGTAGTGAATAATCAGATGTTATTAGTGGATTTGAAAAATATGATTTTCTTCTTAAATAGTAAGGACGATGAGGGACACCACCTGCACAGAATATTTCTTTTTGCTGCTTCTTTAATCGAATTAGGCAATAACGGGAAAATTCCTATTATAGCGAAGGACTCTATAAGTGCAGAGATAATGGAAGTCTCAACCGGTCTAGAGGATGATAACGTTGTAACATCTGGAGCGCAGATACTATCAGGAAGGCTTTAAAATAATTATTTGCGGTAAAAAAGGATTATCAAACCTGAACGTTGGTTTGAACATCAAAGTGCTTTACTAGACATTGTGCTGTTGGAAGTTGCACGCCGTCGGTTTCCTCCGATACTTTGAGCTGACTTACGAAGCCAGTGGCATACAGTTTAACACGGACTCCGAATGCGGTACAGCTAAGACAGGCTTCAGAGGTATGCCGTGTTGTCGCAAAACGCTATGTTAGCGTCCTCGAACGAAGATTACTGCACTTGCAACAGTTACAATCATCGACAGGTGTGGAGCGGTGTAAGAAACGTATGGAGAGAGGGAGAGAGTCGCCTGGAAGAAAAGTGAGAGGCCGGTGAAAGGTTGAGGCGGCGGCGGCAGGTGGAAAGTGAGAGAGCGGGCGGGCGCGCTTTACCTATGTGCAGCTCCGGCTCTCGCCGGCCGACCGCGGCCGCGTCCATATCGACGAGCATAGCGGAGGCGGGCGACGCAGAAGACACCGGCGCGTCGTAGGCGGCGCCCGGCGGGCAGCCGACGCTGCCGTCGGACAGAATCATCGCGTCCGCTCCGCTCGGCACGGTCCCGCGCACACGACTGCTGAGGGCAAGGCGAGCCACTGGCACTTCACACACGCGGACACACTGTTCGGGAACGACCGCACCGCACGACTGCCACGCGGAGAGTGAAAGTCGCAGCAGCGCCGCGCACGCACCACACCTGAAGGGCGACGGCAGCCTTGTTGGTAAACGGCCAGTGCCGCCCGCGGTAGTGGGGAAGGGGAAGGGACCTCGCAGAAAACCTGCGCGCCCACCGCGCCCGCTTATTCCTTTTTTCGGCAGCTCGCCGGCGCGGAGGTCATTGACAAACAATAGCGCGGCGGCCAATGGCGCGCGCCGCGGCGCCGGGCGCGGCCCGCGATTGGCTGCCGGCGGCCCCCCACCACCGGCGCGCTCTGCCCCCCACCCCGCGGGCCGAGCGCGCCACCCCTCCGCGGGAGACGCAGGGGGCTTCGGCCGGCCACACACCGGGGTAGTTCAACGCCCCCGAACCTTGACTGAATTACCCAGACTGGAAGCGGCCAAGGCCACCCGCCGGAGCGGCGAACGCCCCGGCCGGGCGGACCGAGAGCGCACTGCGCATGCGCGGCGAGGCTCACCACGCCGCTCCTTTCACTGGCGCGCTCTCCCAGAACTATTTACATCACTTATCGCCTCACCGTTATCAGCAGGCCGCTGCGCGGGTCATCGAACCCCACCTGCCACCGCGACGGAAGTCGAAATCTGCTCTCCTTCTCATTTGACTTCCATGCACCAGCCCTTCTATTAAAGACATCGACTGTACTCAATCGTTACGTAACGATCGCTGTTTAAAAAAGAAAGTGCTATTAACCTCTGACCGATTTGGCTATTCGCCCAACCTCCTCCCACCTTAAGCCTATTCAGCGAGTTCGGCGTAATGTGAAGGCATTTCCGCAGCCGCGTAATGGCTCAGAAAATGTGTTGTATAAACGTTGAATTTTTTCCCGGAGTAAACCTAAGAGAATCCATGTGTGATGAGGTCCTTCGGGCGAGTGGTGTATCTCATTACATTGAGGACGATGAACTCTTGTTGCCGTGGTTACACAAAGCCGCGCAGCCATCGGTGTGCAGTCCTTCGAGGTAGCACATAAATCTACAACGTAAGATTCTCACTCTGAATAAAGGCTGGGAACAAGGCAGGTGATTAACCTCTCGCGTTCGCCCGAGAGGTCACTAGGATGCTTTCATTCTTTCAGCAGCAAACTGTGAGAGTTAGATATTCTCTCAGGAAGTTACCACTGCAATAAGTGACAGCACTGAATGTACCCTTAACGTTTTCTTTGACACAATCGCAGAAAACGTTTTGTATCGTTAACCGGCTGGCCGTCGTCAGAACAACTGTAAGTGACATTAGATGGTCCAAAGTAATGCTTTCTCAGACAATGGCTAATCGACTGATACCTGTTAACCACACTCGTACAAAACATTTCCTGTAGCTGAGTCTACATCTACGTGTACATGATTACTCATCAGTTCACAATTAAGCAACTGGCAGAGGGCTTATCGAACCACCTTCTTGCTACTTTTGTACTGTTCCACTCTCGAACAGAGCGTGGGAAAAACGAAAACTTAAATCTTTTCTTCCGAGCTCTGATTTCTCCATTTTTATTATGGTGATCGTTCTTCGCTGTGTAGGTGAGCGTCAACAAAATCTTTTCACACTCTGATGAGAAAGTTGGTGATTGAAATTGCTAGAGAAGGTTGTGCTGTAGCGAAAAAACGCCTTTGTTTTAATGAATGTCACCCCGATTCGTATATCATATCCGTGACATTCTCTTTCCTGTTTCGCGATAATACAAAACGAGCTCCTCTACTCTGAACTTTTTCTATGTCTTCCGTCATCCCTATCCGATGCGGATATCACCCGAAACAGCAATACTCCAGAAGAGGGCGGACGAGTGTTGTGTAAGCTGTTTCCTTATTAGACCTGTTACGTTTTCTAAGTGTTCTGCCAATAAATCGCAGTCTTCGGTTTGCTTTCCCCACAACTTTATCTATGTGATCGTTCCAGTTTAAGTTACAGGTAATTGTATTCCCTAAGTATTTAGTATGTGATTTAACGTGTAACCGAAATTTATCGGATTCCTTTTAAGCATGGAAAATGTGAAGTGCATCATCGACAAAAGACAATAACTACCTCCACAACGAAGTCTCACTTTTTTCCCAAATGATACAGTATTGTGGATACTTTTTTATACCCAGGAGGTCACTAGAAGTTTAGAAGCATGTAGAGGTTAACAACTCATGGAGAACTCTGGAAATACTGCGTCTTATAAGATCAGAAAATGCAAAGATCTTTTGGAAATGTAATTATCAGAAAGTGGGAAAAACCAAAAGCAAGAGAGAAAGTTATCGAGGAACAGAGAGAATTAATTGGAGAAAAAAACGGATTTCTTTTTAACTCTTGAAGACTGCAATTAACTTCTGCTGTCTCTGAAATAGAATACATAAAGACGGACAGTGCAAGAAAAACATGATAGCAAATACTGAGCAACGGAAAGGACACTAACATCCAACAGTACAATTCTTGGAGCCAGAAGAAGATTCATGGAATCGAGGTTTGTAAGGTTCTAATGGTGGAGAGCTAGAAAGAATAGAAACAATTAGAAGCCACTGAAATATGTTGTTACTCAAAACATTTGCAGGCCACGCGGATTGGTCGAATAAGACATGAAGGCACGCTGCAACGTCTCGACGACCTGATGAATTAATCGCAGAGTTAGAATGGTGGGGCACATATTACGACATAAGTCGCTGCTGTAAACTGTATTTGAAGGGACCGTAGAAGACAGGCATAGGTATGAATATATAAAGAGAATCTGTGATAATCATGTAGGACACAGCAGTCGTGCTGAAATGAAGCGAATAGCGACAGAAAGAGATACGTGTATCAAACCAGCTGAAGACTTTATGGCAGAAAAAATGGTTCAAATGGCTCTGAGCACTATGGGACTTAACAAATGGTTCAAATAGGTCTGAGCACTATGGGACTTAACAGCTGTGGTCGTCAGTCCCCTAGAACTTAGAACTACTTAAACCTAACTAACCTAAGGACATCACACACATCCATGCCCGAAGCAGGATTCGAACCTGCGACCGTAGCAGTCGCACGGTTCCGGACTGCGCGCCTAGAACCGCGAGACCACCGCGGCCGGCTGGGACTTAACATCGGAGGTCATCAGTCCCCTAGAACTTAGAACTACTGAAACCTATTTAACCTAAGGACATCACACACATCCATACCCGAGGCAGGATTCGAACCAGCGACCGTAGCGGTCGCGCGTTTCCAAATTGAAGCGCCTAGAACCGCTCGACCACACCGGCCGGCGATGGCAGAAATAACTAGTCTTCTGACTGATTTTCGTTCCTTGTCCATGTTTTTTCTTTCTTTTTTTTCCTGCATGTCTAATACATCAAACTTTCTGAAAAATTTGTACTCAAACTCTATTCTGCCTTTTCTCCCAAGAGCGAAGTATTCCTGGATGCTATGTTGGACATCTTTTTGAACGGTTCCATCTCCTGGTAAATTCTGTCCATATACGTATTTTCTGTCCTATCGTTTCTTGCAGGTCTCTCCGCCGCACTTCACGTACTCCAAATCGATGGAGGTGGCACAGTGGTTACCATACTGTACTCGTCGACCATACAGATTTACCTTTTCCGCTATTTCTCTAAATCGCTAAAGGCAAATACGGGGATGGTTCCTTTGAAAGGGCACGACTCATTTCCTTCCTCTTGCTTCAAACATTGCGAGTGTTTGCTTGTTCTCTAATGACATCTATGTCGACGGGACGTTAAATCCTAATCTGCCTTCGTTCACGTGCTCGAAGTATTGCGCACCATCTTGGCGTTTATCAGTAGCAGTTTACAAAGCGGCAGACGGCTGGGCGCCTTTTGTCTGCTCTCCACGGCGCTTCGTGTGTCGCGAGGACGCTCACTCATTCCTTGAAACGAGTTCGTTGACCGCGGCGGCGGTGATCGCCTTGTCGCCGGTAACCATGAGTGTGGTGGGCCTGTCACTGTAGTTGACGTCTGGCGCCGTTATCCCTTGTGCCAGAACGAGGGCAAACTCATGATAAAGCTCTCACTGCGACTTATCTGTTCATATCGATTACAAAGAGTTGTTTTTCTCGATCTGCGCTATTACGTTTGTTAAATTTAGTCACCAGCTTTTGTCTGACTTACCAGCAATACGCTTCGTTAGTCCACACCGTTCTCTTCCTTTTTTTTGTTTGTGTAGGGACGATTTTATGGATTACGTGATGTGTAAATAACCTAACAATAACGCTATCTTTTACTGATATGTATAATACGGTTGAATCTATATGAGTCCTGTATTTTCAATAGCGCCATCTTCCCAGCGATTAGTTACGAGAGTGCGATGAAAAGCAATGGCTCCGAATTTTTTATGCGGGAACTCCTGAAGTTTTTTTTGTAAATAAAACAAACATATTATTAAGATTCCAGAATTTTATTTTTCTTCTGCCGGTAGAGGGCTCCGAACTGTAGCGTGTAACATGGCGGTGTGTAACGCGAGAAACGGTGTCCTGTAATCGAGTTTCCAGCTCGACGGGTTCATCGACACACGGGGAAACCTCTCCTGCGGCATGCCAGTGCCAGACTGCACACGAGCGATGCGGCATCTCGAACAGTCCGATGCCTTGGTTTCACTGCCACGGATCAGTCTCGCGTTGCCTCCGTTCCATTTTCATCTGTTTCCAAAACTTAAAGAGACCTTCAAGGACTTCACTTTGATGGGGACGAAACGGTGCAAACAGAGGTGAGGCTGTGCCTCAGTCAACTAAGTCAAACATTCCACAATGGCGGCAACAACAAACTGGTCACTTGTTGGGTGAAATCTGTTCTTCGCCAGCGTCACTATGTTGAGATGCAAATATTTAGACATGAAGAACAAAGACGCAAAATGGTAATAACGTCTGTTTTATTTAAAAAGCTTTAATAGTTTTCACATTAAAAATTCAGAGGCATATCTCTCCAGCACGTCATCGTAGACGAAGTTCTTGAGAATATCTTCTATGAGATGACTCGCAAACTGATTAATGAGCGAATAAAAAGTTTTAAGAGTATTATAAATCGTGTGGAAGCAGTTTCCGTACAAATTACCCGCTACTATAACAGAAAGATTTTAACTCGACAAAATATTTGTGAAATTGTGTACTAAAAAGCATTGTATATCTATAGGGTCAAGAGAATCTGCTATTAACATTCTTTACAACACTACACCTGTTAAGGAAAAGATTTAAACTTCCTCTAACTATCCGCATTGAACTTATGAGTGTGGAAAGAGAAAAGTGATATACCACTGCTATCAAGCGACGAGTCAATAAACTCGCATCAGGGAGAGATCAACGATGCTATGAAAAAATATGTCGATTTACTCACAGGTAAAAGCAGGTTGTTGTTCACGTATACGAGTATATATAGACACTACACCGCAATCCAGTGTACCGGGTGATCAAAAAGTCAGTATAAATTTGAAAAGTGAATAAATCGCGGAATAATGTAGATGGAGAGGTACAAATTGACACACATGCTTGGAATGACATGGGGTTTTATTAGAACCAAAAAAATACGAACGTTCAAAAAATGTCCGCCAGATGGCGCTTCATCTGATCAGAATAGCAATAATTAGCATAACAAAGTAAGACAAAGCAAAGATGATGTTCTTTACAGGAAATGCTCAATATGTCCACCATCATTCCTCAACAATAGCTATAGTCGAGGAATAATGTTGTGAACAGCACTGTAGAGCATGTCCGGAGTTATGGTGAGGCACTGGCGTCGGATGTTGTCTTTCAGTATCCCTAGAGATGTCGGTCGATCACGATACACTTGCGACTTCAGGTAACCCCAAAGCCAATAATCACATGGACTGAGGACTGGGGACCTGGGAGGCCAAGCATGAAGAAAGTGGCGGCTGAGCACACGATCATCACCAAACGACGCGCGCAGGAGATCTTTCACGCGTCTAGCAATATGGGTTATTTTTTGGTTCTAATAAAACCCCATGTCATTCCATGCATGTGTGTCAATTTTTACCTCTCTATCTACATTATTCCGTGGTTTATTAAGTTTTCAAATTTATACTGACTTTTTGATCACCCGGTACATTGCATTCAGGAAGACATTTCGTACCAGTATTAGCGAATTTGTCTTATTACATTCGCCTTTTGAGCGAGGTAAGAAAAACTGTTTAAATTTATTCTCAAGTTCTTTACGCAAGATATACAGTGGTGGCTGCACAAGCGTCCAATTCTAACTCAAGGGCTTTGCTAGTGCAGTAATTTCGTGTACCACTACAGTTGGCGAAAGGTGTCTCTGTCTTTATTTGTTTCTTCCACTGGCGGTATGACCCCTGCAGAGAAGGGTTGTAAGGCAGATGGAGGAGCTCACACGGGATACGAAAACGAAATCGGTGCGGCAGATGCGGCTGGGCTATTGTTCGTTTTCCGCGGGCCGTAGGTATATTCCTGTACGGGTTCGTGGCGCGTTTCCCGAGGGGTGGACACCGAAGCGACGGAAACGACTCAACGGGGGTGTCGGCCTTGGAGCGCTCCACAAAGGCGGGGGAAATCGTGGGCCGGGGTGAACGTCCCAGAGGGCGTCCACCCCTTTCTGGCAGGGTCGCACAAAGGAGAGCGAGGCGGCAGCCCTCAGACATCCTCCCTGTCGCTTTCACGGCAGAAATTTTCAGGGTCACGGTGCCCCTTCGTGGCGCGTGAAATTTTTGCAGATGTCTTCTCTGATGTCACGTAGCCATAGGACTGAGTGTTTGATGGCCAGCAGGAGTAGGAAGTGACATGTAATTGCCACCTTAGTACAGGTGATATTTAAAATAACAGGAAAATTGGGCCTAGGGACCACGAAAATGAAATTCATACGAAATCAAGAGTGTAGGAGATATAGATAACAATACTAGTCCGACGGTAAGACGTTTTGTGGAAACAAAAAGGTCACTAATGAGTGACTGAAAATTGTGGGGCAAGTATCCATAATGGAAGACAGCCACATGCTCATAAAGAAAGACATACTACCTCCACACAAAAAAAGATGAGAGGGCACGTATTGCTTAGTAAACATGTGCTGTGGCTCGTCATTTCTTTTCTGTCGAGTTTAACTCAGATGATGGAGAGAGACATAAGGTATTCGCGATAAAATTTGTCACAAGTTCTCAATATATAATACTAAAGCTATCTAACTCTTAGCTGCATTTAATGGAAGGATTAATCAAGCACATTAGGTTCAGTTATACATTTTCCTCCTCTGTTTCCTTCCATATGCCTCCACAGTAATAAAGCACTCAGCAACCAAAAAGACACTCCTGCTGCTTCTTCCCAATGACAGAAACGAGGCGGCAAGATTTCACTCCCTGCGTTACTGAATTATGAGAAGACAAGACAGAATACGTTTCTTTCTAAAATATATTTTAATTCCGATTCCGTTGTTCCCATTAGACATCGCATGAGTCTATAACAAATAAACTAGTATATTCTACATCTATCTACACCTACATATATATTCTGCAAGCAAATGCATGGTGCATGACAGAGGGCTGCTATTGAGATGCGAAGAAAAAAGTGTACCCTGCTCTAGAGATCCCAACTGATATGTGTTTGACTTTAAAAAATTTTAAGCAGATGACTCACGAATGGTGTTCGCCATGCAAGGTAAATTGGGTGCATTCATTTTTACATCTGAATGCCTTTAGCATGTGATCACGTAGTGCTTGGCCCTGACCAACAACGGCACGAAAACAAAAGAAAAACATGAGAGACGCAATCTTATGTAAGACCTGCCACCTGAGATTATTCTGTAGTATTAAAAAGCCTTGGCTCAAACACTGTGTGAAAACGCCAAGGAGGGGACAGTGGAAAGGGAGGTGGGAGACACCATTAAGAGAAAGATTGGATGGCAAAGAATGGATAAAGAACACTCAAAAAACCATGTATCTTCGTCTTCGAGCTGTAATTCAGATAAGCTGGTATACATGAAATTTGACATTCCTGTTCTTGTTACGTTCATTCACCACGATTACAGGTCAGATTTTTGTGTAACATATACAACAAATTCTTTGCTTATTATGGCTAGTAAGCCTGCATTCCATGTTATAAAATCTGATACAGGTCTGCGACATACTTTCCTGTTTCAAATACCACTGTAATCTTAACGCGTTTCTGCGGTATGGGGAAGTACCAACGCCTTAAGGTTATTTCTGGAGGTGAAGCTACTATAGTTACGAAATCTGCCGTATTTATGTTGAACTGATAAGTATGACACTGCGTTAAGGCAATGTGGATGATCAACTGCGTAGCCTGTAGAATTCACAGAATGATTTCTGAGGCCTGCAGTCGACAAGTATCGGAATTTTCGGGGACATCTCAGTTTACGGCACGGATTTTCATACCTCAAATACGAGCATTTTAGGTTAGTTATAATGGTGAGCGTTATAGATATCGTCAAAAATTCACAAATACCTAAAAAAGCATTTTTAATTCACAATTTTGCGATGGATTTCAGAGTATTTTGGACTTTCAATTCACAATTTCGCGATGCATTTCGGAATATTTTGCCTCCATCATGAGGTCGACTTCATTAATGTGAGTGGATCACGAATCTTGTTTTGTACACGACTTAGTGAGTACAGTGTTACACCTCTACACATAATATTAATTGCAGTCCAAAAATACGCACAGGAACATATATGAATACTTTCACAGTGTGTATGATATAACAGAGCGATATGAAACTGAAAAATACGGAACGCTACAGTGCTCAGTGGCGTTTCTTCAGTTTCAACTACTTTTACTGTTGCATTATTTTTCACAAAGTAACTGTACACACTTTGTAAAATTTAGAGCGGACAGAATCAAGATAAGCAAAATTTGACTGACAATGAGTGTAGTAAAGGGCTACAGAACTTGTGAAAGGTCAGAGTCAAGCAGGCAGAGTTGGTACACTATTTGGCAAGCTGCGAACAGTGTGTAGCCCGTCCGAAGATCTGCCTCTTGGTGCAAAGTGGATCAGAAGTGCATTGGTGGCTGGTGGCTGGCTTCACTTTTACGTGCGGTTCGACTTGCGGCCTGCGAGGTGAGGCGAAGCGAAGCCGAGCGTGGACGAGGTTGCTGACCGTGTCGGCTAGCGTCGGGCGCCTTCGGCAGCATTCGGCCGCCTTCGGCTCGGGGTCACCGAGAGTCACTTACCCCCGTGGTACACAAACCGGACGCAAAACCTGCCGGCTGAATGCACCCGCTCCGTCGCATCTGCACACATGGCAGCTATTGTCATTTATGGAGGATTGGGCTTTTTATCCTGACAAAAGTATCTTCCAGTCCTAGTAGAACCAATCTGAGGTGCTATACTCGACGTCATAATGATGACGCACCTACCAGAAGCATAATCGTAATAACGATGATTCGTCTCGTACGTGTATTGTATCTGAAACTATTACAGATTTTTTTTTTATTTCGAATACATTACTTGAATATTCATCACAGACCCATATAAGAGAGCGTGTTGTCATAAAAATATCACTGGGTGGACAGCTGTCATTTTTCTACTTTGCCACCATTTCTCCTGTAGTCTCTGGGTTAACGTTTTTATGGCAATCGTGTCATCATGTTTTCGGTTACAGCATCACCAGCGATTCAATACTTCGTTGATATACGAGAATTTAGAAAGTAATGCCTGAGATTTTTCCGAAATGAGAAGGTATCAGTTTGGTCCAGAAGGATTAGTTTCTTTACAGTTCAGGATTGACTTGTGTTCCCATCATTACCGCACAGTCACGATGATCGTACCCCTAACAAAAATGTTCAAATGTGTGTGAAATCTTACGAGACTTAACTGCTAAGGCCATCAGTCCCTATGCTTACACACTACTTAACCTCAGTTATCCTAAGGACAAACACACAAACACACTCGAACCTCCGCCGGGACCAGCCGCACAGTCCATGACTGCAGCGCCTTTGACCGCTCGGCTTATCCCGCGCGGCGTACCCCTAGCACATTCATTGTAAATTCATGCACTGAAAAAAAATTAACCCTCTGTAGGGTTGAAGGAAGGATTTTCGATTTTAAAAACATCTACAAACTTATTCAGATGAGTTCCAGAAATGTAGGAAGCCTCATTTTACTACCAAACGTAGCCCTATATACCTTTTCATGGAACATTCATGCGAGGCCAATGTATAAACTGTTTTCAGTAAGCCGGACGTGCCACTTTAAATCAATTCATTGCTACCGAAAATATTTCCTAAATTAGTCCCTTCTCGACAATTATTTCTTTTATGGGGTTGAATTCAAACGCCTCATGATTACCTATTGCTGGTAGAAATAGCCAACAGGCTAGCTAGCAAATCATTAATCTAATCCTTTCTTCTTAAACTTCAAACGTCTTACATATTTTCCTCTTTTACACCGCAATGTACAAGCTTGCAGGACTTGTAGAGGGGAGTGAGTACATAATATTTTGAGCAGGGATCCACTCCCAGAAACGCACCATTTCCATTCCGATTGTTTCAATTCAGGTATGTAACGCGTCCATATCTGATGAGGGACAGATGGGTAGGCCGAAGTGATCCAACTGCGTGGCCGCAGCGATCGCCACATTCAACTCATATGGACCATTTCCTGTGGTGTCGTACGCAGTTTAGTTTACGAATTTACGAGACTCCCGTAGAGACAGAGGAAGATCTGCTGGCGCGAGTTCTGGCCGCTGCACTAAAAGTTAAAAAATGGCTCTGAGCACTATGGGACTTAACATCTATGGTCATCAGTCCCCTAGAACTTAGAACTACTTAAACCTAACTAACCTAAGGACATCACACAACACCCACTAAAAGTTAAAGAGACGCCAGTTGGGATGGAGACTGTGTACCGGGACATGCTTCGTAGATACAATGTCTGTAACGACGTTGGTGGTCGCTACATCGAGCCACTGTTGTAATGCGTCAGTACTCTTCTGTACGTATTGTATGCTTAAGTGGCAAATGGATGTTTCGTTAAGTTTCCTTTCGAATTGTTACCTAATAACTGTACTGCGTCACGCCTAATTCAGTTCCTCGAGTAGAAGTAGATGAGTTAAGCATCTGAATTAAAATCGTAGTAGAACGGAAACTGTACGAGTCCAGATATGAGTTCTTGTTCAAGATATTGTGTACGCTGCAAGTCCTACTAGCTTGTAACGGGAATTTTCGAACACCTTGTATGTTTCCACAAACTTAGTCTAAGGTTCTGTGGTCAGCATTGCACAAGTCAACACATTTTAAAATAAAATATATAAAAGCCACACGCGGGACTTTACACACGATATGTAGCGAAAACGCAACCCGGTGATTCTGTACTTTATCAAACTAAACTTTTATAAGTCCCCCATCTAGTTCAAACTATTCTTTTGACACTCTGTGCTACTATTGACAAAATTGATAATCATATTTTTTCTCTCCTACTTTCAAGTTTGTTGGAAATAGTCGTTTTTATGAAGATTTCCAGAGTTCCAGCACAAAGAGTTTGGGTTCGTGATTTGCAGTGAAACAACCATTTACCGAGTGGCGAAAAACGTTCTTGACTATTGCTTCGAACAGGCAGTCTCGGTTAGGGTCTTTATTCCATGTGCAGTGTCCTCTAGTGCTGACTAGAATGGACTGCTAGCAAGTAGTCGGTATTCCTTTATAAATGAACCACTTTTTTCATCCGATTGCTTATGCCGCTGCTGCGCGGCACACTTGCGACCTGCATAATTCATGGGCCTTTGTATGCACCCTGTGCGAAAACCTATTTGTAATCAGCGGAAGTTACGCTTCATTCACTGTTCTGAGCAGTACAGTTTACTGCCTGCGAAGCAGTCCGCGGTGCAAGTAATCGCGTAGGCATCATCCTCCAGAATACTGAGCTGCATACAAAACTCGCTTCCTTCTCCGGCCCCACGTCATGCACGAACCGTTTCCGAACGACAGGATGGCTTCGACCATCTCTAAATGGCCTTAAACGAGAGCAAACATGAAATCAGTCACAGTGACGCTTCGGCAAGCACTTTACTTACCTGTGTAGTAAGTAGTCGGCCGCTTTCTGGGTCACTTCTAACTTAAATGTTCCATCTCATTTAGTACAAAAATTACATGAACCTTTAGATGCCAAAGAAATGCACAGACTTTTCCTCGCCTTCTTTCCTTATCTCGAGCAGTATTCTGTTATAATATACGAAATTTTTTGTAAGATACCGAGCTACACTGACAAGCCACTAATCTGATAATACTGTACCGTAAAACGAAGTAGCGATGTAAACAATCTTAAGCGTTTACTTGTGTGGGTAGCGACACTTTATAGTCTATGTCCAGTGGGTTTGTAAGCTGTAGTGTCAGCAGAGGAAAACTCCTCGGTATTACTTAAAATATATCAAGATACTATTTAAAAAGTTTTTGAAATCCAGTGCTACAGTAGGAAGCTGAAGGTCAGGTGGGTAGATCGAGTAGTTGAAGGAGAGGTACAGAATCGAATTTGGGAGAACTGACTTTTGCGGCACGCATTGACTAAAAGAAGAGACAGTTTGATAGCACGCATGTTGAGGCATCCGTGAATCTTAAGTAGGAAGAGTTTATGGTAAAATGTGTAGAGTGTGAGCAAAGCTTAAATATGGTAATGAGGTTTAAGTGTTGCACTTGCAGTTGTTTTGCTGAGAAGAGACTTGCAGAGAACGGGCTAGCGCGAAAGACTGCAACAATCCAGTCTTGAGAATGATGAATACAACATCTTGCTCAGAAACGTCTGTGACATAATTAAATCAAACAGTACTTGTAGACTTTTTTACCTTCTAGCACCTAACACAATCTAGGAGCTATTAAAGAGTTTGCTATGGTGTAGTTTACGAGCCAAGTATTGTTAGAGCTAGTGCCTTTCGCTTGTCTTATAACGCTAAAGTAACACAGAAATATCGCAAGCTCAACAGCAACTGTTCTTAAAATTTTTGTTGTATATTTTTTCAGTTTATAGACTTTTGGGCGATGTTCATTCAGCTATCTTAAGAGTAATGTCAATTACGACGATACGAGAGTAAGGACAGCACAACATCCAGTCCTCGAACGGAGGAAATCTCTGACCTGGCAGGGAATCGAACCGGGTACGCTTCGCTTAACAATCCGCCGCGCTGACAACGCAGCTACCGAGGTGGACCATTTTTGTTGCACTGACGTTCGAAACCCACGATTATTTTTTCAGTGGGAAGAGTTTTTGTTATTTTTAATATAGAATCTGACTCCCAATTTGTGCTCTTGTAATACTACAACTAGTATTCGGGACACACCCACAACCGTTTCGTTGTTCCCATCTAACCCGTAGTTTGATTGCTTAAAAATGTGGCTACAAATCGTCGTGGCGATGCACACACACACACACACACACACACACACACACACACACACACATATCCATGCACACATATACAGACACAGGCAGACATACGTAAATGCTAAGAGGTTGGGCAGAAATATATATCTGCCTATGTCTGTATATATGCTGATGGATATGTGTGTGTGTGCGAGTGTATACCTCTCCTTTTTTCCCCATAAGGTCTTTCTGCTTCCGGGATTGGTATGACTCCTTACCTTCTCTCTTAAAACCCACATTCTTTCGTCTTTCCCGCTCCTTCCCTCTTTCCTGATGAAGCAACCTTGGGTTGCGAAAGCTTGAAATTTGTGTGTGCGTTTGTGTTTTTTTATTGTTTCTGTCAACATACCATCGCTTTCTCGTTTGGTACGTTAACAGCATCTTTGTTTTTATATATATATATATATATATATATATATATATATATATATATATATATATATATATATATGATGGGACTTCATTTCCCATGCTTCTTGACAGAGCTTAGGGGAACCGCCGTAGTAGCAAGGTCCTAATGGAGGTGGTTTGCCGGGCCTTCTCCGACCGTAATGGGGATGGGGATGATGATGACGCCAGAAGAACACCCAGTCATCTTGGGGCAGGTGAAAATCCCTGACCCTGCCCGTGCTCGGAGATCACGAGTTGCGGATATATTTTCCACTGTAAAACGGTAAGTTCAATCTGGCCTACTGCACGGTAGGATAATACGTTTTCAGACTGATTAGTAGTTTGAATTTTAAATCTTGTGTTGCAAGCATCTTGCCCGTTCTAAACACCTTTCGAACCATGTACTCACTTTGTTTATTTACAAGTGCTGTCTGTTCTAATTAACGCTGTTACTGCTTCGCACATTATTCTCAAAAATGTCTCTGAGCACTATGGGACTTAAATTCTGAGGTCATCAGTCCTCTAGAACTTAGAACTACTTAAACCTAACTAACCTAAGGATATCACACACATCCATGCCCGAGGCAGGATTCGAACCTGCGTTCGTAGCGGTCGCGAGGATCCAGACTGTAGCGCCTAGAACCGCTCGGCCACTCTGGCCGACCCACATTATTCTGGTTTCCAATACTTTCTTTCTCTTTCTCTCTCTCTCTCTTTATCCACATTTCAGCCCCCGTGCGACTGAAGAAAAACAAAAAGGTTTTCGCAAATTTTGACCATATCTTTATTTTGACCATATCTTTGTAATACCGCCCTGCTGCGTCATTGCAATCGATTTTGCCGTCCGTTCGGCGTACGTGCAGAACGGCCGGCGCTGGAGCACCGCTAGCGATTTGGCAGTGACAGAGGCCCCGAAGGCGGTCGGCGCCGGGTTCATCGGCCCCTCTTGTAAACAGTGCTCGCAGTTACGCGCGCGTGACGTCAGCATGGCGGTCGCGTGGCATGAGGCGGCGCTTCCGGAACGCTATACGGCCGCCGGCTCTGCTAGGCCGTACATCACTCACTCCAGGAAAACCGCGTCAGGAGAGTCCAGGAAACCGCCGAGCGCACGACCAGAATGTAGGTCGACAGGGGGCCCAGCTTTTATTAGTTCCGCATAAAGAGCTAAAGAAAGGATTCCCCAGAATTTATTAGGACAGCCCAAGTAGTAGATACCGCTGCTTCCGTGAGCAAAAAAGCATGACCGCGAAAATACCCGAATCTGTCTGAACCTTATGAGGAAAACACTACGCACCGTGCGTATCGAGTGGGGAGTATTGAAGAATTACAGTACCTAGGACACATAGCTCAAAACTTTTTGCAGTATATAACGCACAAATACATAAGTTCCCAATATAAGGCACAAAAATACATCAGCTTCTCTTATCCAACAGAAGAGAAGTCTAAATGGGATGGCGGGGGGGGGGGGGGGGAGGGGGGAGGAGGGAGGGGGGCGGAATAGTACAGTTCGCTATAGAGAAAGCCGTAAGAAGAAAGCCATAATTTAAAAGAAATCTATTTGTCGAATGGTATCTGGTATGTTGAAGTGTAAAGTAGATAAGTTATCAGTTACTAATGTCTTTAAGGAAGCAAGATTAAAATTTAAAGTGTCGTCTACGATCAGGTCGTTAGAGTCGGAGCTCAAGCTTGGAATGGGGAAAGAAAGCAGCAGAACCGTATGAAACGAATCGTTCGGGAATTTGTCTGAACCGTTTAGTGAGGTCTCTGACAACCTAAAGGCTTGCCAGACGGCTATATGAACCTATCTCCTCCCGAACACTTGTCTAGCGTCGTACCACGGCGCAACTGTGCACGGTAATATTGTGATGAGGTACGGTACTTTCCTTGAAGGAAATTTACGGTCTAACATATGCTCGACGTCGGAGGAGGAGAATGGCAGAAGGAAGCAGAGCTGTTCATCCTCCTTGACAGGGCCACAAATTGGTCCAGTTCACACCTAATCCTCAGAAGCTGGATTTCGAACAATGGTATTAGAGATCCTTACTGCTGGTTCCTGAATCTGGAAGGCTGCGTAATAATTCGCCAAATGATGGTTCAGCAAAGAAATCCCGGGTAGAATTATTGCATTAAGTCTTCAGAAGGTGGTGTCGAAAGCTCGTAAATACTTGAAGAACGTCATGATTATAGGCAAGATCCGCTGATAAAATTTCTTAATTGAAAACGAGTATCGGTCCACAGACCATCATCAGGTTCATAAAAGCATTAACAACATCATATTTGGCGATATAAAATCAGTGGCGTCAGATGATAAAATCCGTGAATTAGTTACTGTTGTCACATAGAAGTATAAATTATATAGTCAGTCATAAACTGTGGTAGACAGTGCACCCTGTCACAGTTTATGACTGACGATGTAATTTATATTAATATATGACAAAAGTGACCAATTCACGGATTTTATGACCTGACGCCAATGATTTTTTATCGCAAAAAATGATGTTGTTTTATGAACCTCATGACGGTCTGTGGACCGAAACTGGTTGATCAAGGAAGAAATTATATTAGAATCACTTGCCGGTAATCATGACGTTCTTCAAGGGATTAAGGTCCATCTCGACCGCGACCGTTCGGAGAGTTGGTTGTAGCAAGAAAGCCTATACAATACAAAAGTGATATGCGCGATGGTGAAGGGGGAAACCTTGATAGGAAGGGGAAGAAACATGGAGATAAATACGCAGCGCGTTCGGTAACTAATACAACACATGTCCTTTCTCGGTCAATTTTGGTTGAAAAAAAGGCAGAATTGGTGATGGTGGAATATTCCCGGTTCAGCCCGTATAGTAGCATGAAGTTCCGATTAGTGCCGGCGCTACACGTAACCTTCAAAATGGCGTTCCAAGCAGAGAACTGTCTTTGAGATTGGCCATAAACCAGAGCATCGTAGGTATTCGTAGATGCTTGCAGAATGTCTACGGAGATCTGGCAGTGAACAAAAGCACGCCGAGTCGTTGGGCGAGCCGTCTGTCATGGTCGCAACGTCTCCTTCTCCATGACAATGCAAGGTTTCGCACAGTTCTCTTATATCGGATAACTTTTAAGACCCCCAGTGGTTTAGGCCAGATACAGCTGTGGCATTTCACCGAAATAGGTAACTGGGCGATATTATGGAGGAAGCGCGGTCAAATTTTGCTTGCGGTCACCCGGACGTACAGTTCCAATGGTTTCCCCAAAATCACCCATTTATTTACCCCATCTTTATTCACTGCGAAGTCTGTGAATGTTGACCTGGTTTTGTCACATTTCATTCGAAGTATTTTAAGAGGTGTCGTATGGGATTTACGTGAAGTGTTGTTGTGGTGTCGTTACTTCGAAGTTTCAGCGACCAAGCAGAGGTGGCTGGTGGCTGGGTGTCGTCTACCTGCACGCAGCGAACGCCGGAGAACGGGACGCGCGGGGGCGTGTGCGCGGGCAACGACCCGCGGCCGGCCTGTGCTCGGGCTTGGGCATCGATTGGGCGTTCTGGTCTTAACCCTGCAGGCGCGCGCCGTTTGTTTACGGGCGGGGCCCGCTTCCTGGGACTATTCCCGGAGGCGGCGGTGGAGGCGCGGGCGGAGGCACGGCACAGCACTAACCCTGGCAATCCTGGCGGGCACGCGGAAGTTCTGCCGGACGCCTTACATGGCGGCCCGGCGGCGGTCCGCCGCCACATCACGGCAACAGGTGCCACTGGCGGTCTGCCCGCCACAGTGGCACACTCAGCTCTCTCGCCTTCTTCTCACTCTCCTCCTCTTCTTTCCGATTCTCCTTCAGATGGTTCAGATGGCTCTGAGCACTATGGGACTTAACACCTGAGGTCAGTCCCCTAGGCTTAGAACTACTTAAACCTAACTAACCTAAGGATATCACACACATCAATGCCCGTGGCAGGATTCAAACCTGCGACCGTAGCGGTCGCTCGGTTACAGACTGTAGCGCCTAGAACCGCACGGCCACTACGGCCGGCACGTAGATACACTGGAGCGCCAAAGAAACTGGTCTAGGCATGCGTATTCAAATACAGAGATATGCAAACAGGAAGAATACGGCGGTACGGTCGGCAACGCCTATATAAGACAACAAATGTCCGCCGCTGTTGTTAGATCAGTTACTGCTGCTACGCTGGCAGTTTATCGAGATTTAAGTGAATTTGAAGCGGTGTTACAGCCGGCGCAAGTGCGATGGGACAGAGCATCTCCGAGGTAGCGATGAAGTGGAGATTTTCCGGTACGACCATTTCACGAGTGTACCGTGAGTATTAGCAGTCCTGTAAAACATCAAATTTCCGACATTGCTGCGGTCGAAAAAAGATCCTGCAAGAACGGGACCAACGACGACTACAGAGAATTGTCCAATGTGACAGAAGTGCAACCCTTCCACAAATTGCTGCAGATTTCAATGCTGGACTATCAACAAGTGTCAGCGTGCGAACTAATCGACGAAACATCATCGATATGGGCTTTCCGAACCGAAGGCCCACTCGTGTGTGGCCGAGCGGTTCTAGGCTCTTCAGTCCGGAACCGCGCTGCTGCTACGGTCGCAGATTCGAATCCTGCCTCGGTCATGGATGTGTGTGATGTCCTTAGGTTAGTTAGGTTTAAGTAGTTCTAAGTTCTAGGGGACTGATGACCTCCGATGTTAAGTCGCATAGTGATCAGAGCCATATGAACCATTTGAACCCACTCGTGTACCCTTGATGTCTGCACGACAGAAAGCTTTACGCCTCGCCCGGGACCGTCAACACTAACATTGGACTGTTGATAACTGGAAACATGTTGCCTGGTCGGGCGAGTCTCGTTTCAAATTGTATCGAGCGGATGGACGTGTACTGGTATGGAGACAATCTTATGAATCCATGGACCCTACATGTAAGCAGGAGACTGCTCACGCTGGTGGAAGCTCTGTCTGTGGCGTGTGCAGTTGGAGTGATGTGGGATCGTTGATACGTCTAGATACGACTCTGACAGGTAACACTTACGTAAGCATACTGTGTGATCACCTGCATCCATTCATGTACATTGTGCATACTGAGGAACGGGCAATTCCAGCAGGACAATGCGACACCCCATTCGTCCAGAATTGCTACAGAGTGGCTGCAGGAACTCTCTGCTGAGTTTAAGTACTTCCGCTGCCTACCTAACTCCCCAGACATGAAATTTATGAGTATATGTGAAATGCCTTGCAACGTGCTGTTTAGAAGAGATCTACATCCCGTCGTATTCTTACTGATTTATGGACAGCTCTGCAGGATTCATGGTGTCAATTCCCACCAGCACTTATTCAGACATTAGCAGAGTCCATGCCAGCTCGTGTTGAGGCACTTCTGCATGCTCGCGGGGCCCTACACTACATTAGGTAGCTGTACCAGTTTCTTTGGATCTTCAGTGTAGTCCATCTAATGGTTTTAATGAGTGAGTTTGCGAGGATCAAAATATGTGACGTAACTGGCCGTATCTTTTGTCAGAGTTGGTTTAGAAGGTGCATTGTTTGCAGTGCCAAGAGACCATAGGCCTTAATGATTGGCAGTAGGCACACGCAGGACAGCTGCCTGTGACGAGGAGTGCTCCTCTAATTGAGCTATCGCCGCTGGCCTGAGGGACGGAACGAAAACCCGAACGGCGGGCCGGCTGCTCCGCATTCCTCTCGCTGCCGGTGGACCAGGAGGTGTCGGCCGCCCTCTTACGCACTCGCGTAGCACGCAGGGCAGTCATCGGAGGCGGCGGCGGCGGCCGCGGCGGCGGCGGTCGCGGGTCGACGACCGCGCGCGGCGCGGCCGCTGCGTGTCGGTGCCGTTAGCGCTCCACTCACACACACGGCCGGCACCCCCTCCCCGCCCAACTTTCACTGCTCTCGGCCGCAATCTGGGGGTCGTCGACTCGCCGCCCATACACTGTGTGTGTGTGCTGCGCGCGCCGGCTGACCCCGCTGACCCTAGCCGCAGGTGAGGGCACGCGCTGGTCATTGTACTCTGCCGGCTTATCGCCACCCCGTCTCCCTTTAAAAGCCTCGGAGTAGTATAACAGGAGCGAGCGTCGCCCGCTGTACATTTGTAACACGAGTGCCTCTCTCTCTCGCCAGTCTTTCCCGTTCCTTGTGCGCTAGATTACGTTTCCTTTACACAAATAAACTACCGTTAAGTGTCCTAAATATTGAAGAACCCATGATTACCGCCAAGAGCTGACGGTAAAAAGTCTTTCTTTGAAGGACAGTTTCCGTCTTCATCAGGTTCATAAAAACATTTACAACATCATATTCTACGTCTACATCTACATTTATACTCCGAAAGCCACCCAACGGTGTGTGGCGGAGAGCACTACGTGCCACTGTCATTACCTCCCTTTCCTGTTCCAGTCGCGTATGGTTCGCGGGAAGAACGACTGCCGGAAAGCCTCCGTGCTCGCTCGAAGTTCTCCAATTTTACATTCGTGATTTCCTCGGGAGGTATAAGTAGGGGGAAGCAATATATTCGATACCTCATCCAGAAACGCACCCTCTCGAAACCTGAACAGCAAGCTACACCGCGATGCAGAGCACCTCTCTTGCAGCCTGCCACTTGAGTTTGCTCCGTAACGCTATCACGGTTACCAAATAACACTGTGACGAAACGAGCCGTTCTTCTTTGGACCTTCTCTATCTCCTCTGCAAACCGACCTGGTACGGATCCCACAATGATGAGCAATACTCAAGTACAGGTCGATCGAGTGTTTTGCAAGCCACCTCCTTTGTTGATGGACTACATTTTCTAAGGACTCTCCCAATGAATCTCAACCTGGCACCCGCCTTACCAACAATTAATTTTATATGATCATTCCACTTCAAATCGTTCCGCACGCATACTCCCAGATATTTTACAGAAGTAACTGATAACAGTGTTTGTTCCGCTATCATATAATCATACAATAAAGGATCGTTCTTTCTATGTATTCGCAATACATTGCATTTGTCTATGTTACCAATAATTAATTTTTCGATATAAAGTCATTTTTCATCATATAATAAATTCCAGGAATTCTTCGCTGTTGCCACATAGTAATACAAATTATTTCGCCAATCATAAAGTGTGCCCAAGTGTACTGTCTGGCACAGTGTATGACTGACGATGTAATTCATAGCACTATGCGACTAGTATGAAGTATTCATAAATTTTATTATCTGACGGCAATGATTATATCGCCAAATGTGATGGTGTAATTTTTCTTATGAAATAGCCTGTGAACCGAAATAGCCTGTTACGGTATTACGGTAATATCAATAACTAATGCAAAAAATTTTTTTCGTCCTGTTTCGATTTAAAAAAGGCAGAATTTGTTGTGGGAGATCGTGGGATATTCTCGCTTCAGCCCCGAAGTTCACGAAGTTCCGCTAAGTGACGGCGCTACACGTAGAGCCTTCAATTGCCGTCTGTAAGGATCTGTGTTGCAGAGAGCTTTCTTTTGGAGGAAAATGAGAGCATTCCGGATAGGCGCTTGCAGAATGTCTACGGATATCTGGCCGTGAAGTAAAGCGTGCTGAGTCGTTGCGTGAGGCGTCTACCACCAACCCAGCAAGGTCGCGCAAACCTGTCCGATCTCCCGCGTGCCGGTCGTTCGCACACAGCTGTGACTCCTGCTGTGTCGGAACGTGCGGACACTCTCACTCGACTTGATGGACGAAATCAGTCAAACACTTGGCTGTGTTACTGGACGTCTCTGATGGTAGTGCTGACACACTCGACTAGCAGCTGGGTGCAATTCATTGCTCATTACGAGGCTCGTCGTGGCAACAAAGATCTCAGTATAATGGATTTGAGAATGGATTTGAGGGTCACGAAATAAAATTTATTGCTTCCAGTCACGATTTTTATTAACTTGTGTTTTTTTCCTTATCAGATGGAATTAAGTTTTCAAAGTGCGTTTTTAGAGTATTATGACAGTTTCAGGAGTGAAGTTTGCGATGGCTGAGATGCTGCGTTATTCTGTTGTATGTACTAAAATATGAACAAGAGTAGAACAGACTTTTCCTTATTTCCATTTCCACATTTCAATGGCGAGCGGTCTACATGCATTCGTGTGTAATGTTGACGATAATAACATGTACGTTTCGCTTCTTAGTGGTATTTCTTCCTTTTGCCTCCTGTATTATCCACATACTTTACTAATCCAGATAATGTTACGTCATTCTGGCTCTTATTTAGTTATCTGTTTTAAGAAGAAAGCTTTCGTGTGATTAAGTAGTGTAACGAAGGCGCAACTCTACGTACTGATTTCACGAAGCCCTTCTTTTCTTCAGTACCCCTTTCCCCCCCCCCTTCCGCCCCCTTTCCCACTACCGGGTAGCTTTCACAGCGTCAATTATGTAACACCATCCTCTTGCAATGCCTTTGTGCAAGGAATCCTACTGCAGGACAAGAAATATGCTAGGCGCAAGGAGTTTGACTAGTAATATCTGACAAGGAGAGCGCATTATCTAGTAAGCTTCAGGAAATAAGGCCAAACGCGAAGTCTAAACATCATCAGCTACTGGCGGAACAATTTCTAACAAGTGAAAAGCAATGTAGAAAATGAAACTGAAAAAGTGCGTAAGTAAATGCTCGTTGATCATCAGAACAGGTCGAAACAGACGCGAGAAACAAGGTAGGAAGAGAGTAACTTGAAAGTCTATTTTTTGACCCAGTACAAAGTAGAGGAACTACAGGAGTGGCTGTTGACTGTGAGGCAATCCGGAAATGCTGCCAGAGAAAGGCGCAGCGCGAGATTTAAGAGGATGACTCGTGAGCGCTCACCCTACCGGACACGTGCCGCGTTGGTCTGCTTCCGTATGCCGGCGCATTAACATTTCAGGCCATCCTTTCCACCAAATGCTAAATATCAGCGGCACACACGTGTTGCACGTGTTGCAACTTTGGGAAGCTGCACCAGCCGCCGTCTCCGCTCATCACTATGCAACTGTCACATCGCTGTATTAACTTCCTGTGTCGCGGAGAAGCGGCGTAGTCTGCCAGCCCGTGACAGCTGCACCACCTGGCCCTTAACAGGCAAAGCGAGCCGCCCTAAGGGTCCGCACACTGGACTCAAATCCCTGTCAGGCCAACCAGATACAGCACTGTCGCGGTTTCCCCAAACCACCTAAGTTGAATGTTGGGAGCGAAAGTGGCACGGCCAGTTTCTCACAACACCCTTCCCCAATTCGAGGTCGGGTTCCCTTTCTAAGCCTTCTGCCGGCAACGAGGCATTAAGTTAATACCCTTCTTCCTTTCGTATATAATCACTCACTGTTCTGCTAGACCAATAATTCTACGTAGAACATGTACCTAAACACTCCAGTCGAAAAGCAAGTATGATGCAGAAAGCAAAAAAATGGCTCTGAGCACTATGGGACTTAATTTCAGAGGTCATCAGTCCCCTATAACTTAGAACTACTTAAACCTAACTAACCTAAGGACATCACACACATCCATGCCCGAGGCAGGATTCGAACCTGCGACCGTAGCGGTCGTGCGGTTCCAGACTGTAGCGCCTAGGACCGCTCGGCCACTCTAGCCGGCGTAGAAAGCAACAGATGTCAAAAGATAGTTCGAAGCTCAAGCTACTAATTAAAGCGGTTATCGGAACTATAATTATAATTTCTTACACAAGAATAACAAAATAAAAATAGCATGCAGTAGACATAATACGGTGGAAATAAACTAATGTATCAAACAAGGATGTCCCATTTCATCCACTCATTTTAATGTAATGATCACGAACAGTCAGGAAAAAATTCTTCAAGTGTGTGTGAAATCTTATGGGACTTAACTTCTAAGCTCATCAGTCCCTAAGCTTACACACTACTTAACCTGAAGTATCCTATGGACAAACACACACACCCATGCCCGAGGGAGGACTCGAACCTCCGCCGGGACCAGCCGCACAGTATATGACTGCAGCGCCGTAGACCGCACGGCAGCCAGGAAAGCTTGTAAGGTTCTTGCAGGGGACGTTGTCGGGCGATATGTGTCGCCATTCGCTCGGATTGTCCAGAACGTTCTTCAAAAGAATCGCAAACAATTGTGACCCGCCGACATGGTGCCTCATTATTTGGGAACTTGAAGCCCATGAACGGCTGCAAAACTGGCCTGTAACTATCCGGACATAACCATTTCCAGTCAATTATCGGTTCAGTTGGACCGGAGGACCCAGTCCTTTTCATGTACACACAGCACACAGTGTTATGGGGCACGGTGAGCTTGCAGTTCCTTGTTGACAGTTTGTGTCCATTGCTTCCTGGGGTCTGCGCCACATTCGAACCCTAACATCAGCTCTCACAGATTTCTGGGCTCACCTGACTAGGCCACTGTTTACCAGCCGTTATGGTCAGGAGCCCAGGAGAGGCGCTGCAAGCGAAGTCATGCTGTTAGCAGAGAGACAAGCGTCGATCGTTTTCTACCATAGCCAGCAACTCCAGATTTCGCCACACTGTCCTAACTAATAAGAACATCGTACCTTTCTGTGGTTATTTCATGCAGTGTTGCTTGTCTGTTAGCACTGGCAGCTCTAAAGAAACGCCGCTGCTCTCGGTCGTTAAGTGAAGGCAGTCGGCCATTGCGTTGCCCGTGTGAGAGATAGTGCCTGAAATTTGGTATTCTGGGCACACTCTTGACACTGTGGATCTCGGAATATGGAATTCCCTAACTGTTTTTGAAATGGAATGCCCAATGCGTCTATCTCTAGCCACCATTTTGCGTTCGAAGTCAGCTAATTCTCGTCGTGCTGCCATAATCACGACGGAAATCTCTTCACATGAATCATCTGAGCAGAAATGACAGCTTCGCCAAGGCACTGCACTTTTACGCCTCGTGTACGCCATAATACCGACATCTGTTCACGTGCTTATCGCTATCCAATGATTCGTCACCTCAGTGTATAATTGCCACTAGTGTTCAGTAGCGACTCATTTTACAATATGTCTAACGATTCTATGAGATCGCGTTGTTCTTTACTAGTCACTCTCTCTCGTTAACTCGTTGCGGGATGTCCTCAATCCTTAAATGGTTTAACAATCTGATCAACACTATTCTGTAACATCGTATGCCTCGTGCGCCTATAGTTTTTTGTGTTAACAGCTGGTTCTTTTTCGGAAAGCCGCTTTGCATTATGCAGCAGTTGCGGCTACGTCTTTCTTCTATCTTCGGTATTCATTTATTTAACACTCATCCACCTCTTTAACAGTCCCTTGACCGAGTTAAATTACCCACAATGTGCACCTGGCACTCCTCATCATTAGATGCTGTAGAATACATTTTCCAAGTAAAAAACTGGTCATGAAGTTTCATTACATCAATATTTCGAGGTAATTTGTAATCGGTAGCTAATTTTTAATTCAACACATACGTAAGTAAATCTGAAATCGTTGAAAGTGAAGTTCTAGGTAAGGAACCATGTATCTCATTTATAGAAGAGAGGGGCTCGGTGAATTGTTTAACCACGCAACGATGTTAATTTGCTCCTCCACAGGCATTAGAAAAACCGAATTCGTGAATCCAAGAGCAGAGGTGCTCGACATAACTGTGTGTTGGGTGTCGCTTCAATTCGTTGCCTGCACTTTGTAATGGTTCTTTATTTACGTGACCAGTACGGCACTCCAACCCAAGCTCTCGATACCAATAACATCGTACTACTTTTCTGCGAAGTAACAGACATATTTTTGTGACAATATTCACATTTGGTTTTATTAATGTATAGGTACTCCGATGTATCGATATATTACAGTGATATGGTTCTTGTCTGTATTCATTTCTGCAAGATTGTCATAATCTTTGACTTACTTGTAACCGTTTTGGCGCGAATGCGCACAGAGCAGTCTTTGTTTCACTTTGCAGAAGTTGAGTTGTTATTTCGCTTTGTAAAAGAACAGTCTTGTGTTTGGTTAAAGTGGAAATTAAATATATGAAGAATGATACAAAAATGTTTTCTTGATGATGTGACAATTAAGAAGAAGTATGTGTGAATTTACAAGAAGTTTAATAAAAATGTGGATCGTGAACACCAAGTCAAAAATTATTTCTACCATACCATTGTTCTGATCTGGGATTGTTTGATCATTAAGAATTTCCTGAAAAACACATTTGTTAGGTCTTCAAATATTGCTAAAATACAGATCTGGACCTTCTAGCAGTCATAGTGGAATCACCCTAGAATCAACAAGATGAGGCAGAACAACTTCGACGAAATCTACGTGGGAATCCATTCAAGATAAGTGCCAAAATTAATGACTTTTTTTACAGTGGCTTCATTATTTCCATTCTGACGATACCATCCACAGTCAATAACTTTGTTATTGCCCGATAAAGCGAACATATGCTGCGTGAGCAACATTATTAATCTGATTTCTAAACTACTTTGCAAGTGGTGGTATTGTTAGAACTTGACAAGACGAATAACGAAAGATTTCTTGCCTCACCGTCTCGAATCCGCGCTCCGTACACCGTAACAATACAATAGCGATTTTTCTAAATATTATAAGGAGTGAGAATGAGAATAGCCTCTACTGTTTGCGAGAACGCTGTTCGTACAGTGACACGACTGCAACCGGTTGCTAAACCTCGGGCGAGGAAAACATGTTATTCGCGAGTGACGAAATACTTTTTTTTTTTTCGTGCGTTTCTTTTCTGGAAGGGTGTATGGAGGGTAAGAGTGGAGGGTGGCCACCCCCTGGGAGTCGCCGGCAGCCACCCCCGCAGCTGCAGAGGCGGCTGTGGCTGTTTGAATGGAGCGTTGACCCGGTGGCGCGCGGAAGTGGCCAGGTCAAAGGACTTCCTTGAACCGCGCGCCACGGCCGCGGCAGAGCAGCAGCGCGCTCGGCCACCTTCGGCAGCACTCGGCAGCGTTCGTGGGCCGCCAGGACGATGCTCCCGGGAGTCAACGGCCCTTCACAACACAGGAGCATCGGCGCAACCCCTCGGCGCTGCCCATCTCCCTTTGAAACTCCGCAGACGGCACACCGCGGCTCATCCCACCTTATTGTTGTGTTCCCGAGGTCAGCAAGCTTCCGTCACCTGCTCGATACTGCGTCATCCGTAACACTATACTCAACCGGCCAAACTGAAATACAACCGTCATCCTCTGGCGTACGAGACGCTCTTACAGACCAAAATACGGGCGCTAAATTCTGTATGTAGGTGCAAATGACAAAATCTACTTACGTTACTTTTCTTGCCCAAATCTGTTTCGTGACATTCGTACCATCATCGCTGGAGTCTAATTTACTAAAGTCTTAATTACTATTCGTTGAATGCTGAAATCATAGTTTCATTGAGGCGGTGAAGCTTTATGTCAAAAGTAACAATTTATTACGTTACACTACAACACTAATTGCCTGTTGAGTTCTGTCTCGGGTTTTTGGGCCGACGTTTATTTGATGATTTTTCTAACGTTTCTCCAGCACGAGTGGCTGGCATTGTCAAAGCTTCACCGTCCAATGCCGCAGCAGAATGTATGTATGTACCTGGCGCGAGAGCTCGACTCCAATACACCACCACCAACGGAAGCTGAAGCTTTGACAATACCAGACACTTGGCGAAAAGTCAGAAAAATCATGAAACTAACGTCGGCCAAAGAACCCGAGACAGAAACCAACAGGCAGTTTGTTAACATGTGTCCACGGAAGGCTTAATAATTTTGTTCCAATACAAGTCTGTGTCAGGTTTTTAAGTCATCATTTAGTGGAACTACATACGGGTCAAAAACATTTCTGCAATGAACACGTTTACATTTTCGCTTATACATGAATAAACAGACGCTTTTAACAAACGTAGATTCGTGAATATTTGTATCAATAAGTAATGTCTACATGGATTCATAAATCAACAACATAAGACCTAATTCATTTGCCAATTTTTCTGTAATATATTTCTTTGACAAGGCACAGAATCCTTGGCGACGAGTTACTGCCATTCTGTCTATCTTCAGTATATGGCGCACACAGGAAACATGTGTTTTCAATTATGTTTAGTTAGAGAAAGGGACATGAAACACATTCAAAATCTTCTGGAAACAGGCTGTATCTAATCTTTTATTAGGTTACACGGCTAGTAAACCTTTTTTACCTGCCGCCCACTTTGGCATCTCTGTTAGCGGTAACATTTTGTAACCGGCCAATGCTTTTCAGTAATGGTGACTTATAAAGCACGGAAGTAACTTTATCTTACGGAGTTTATGAAGAAGGTTAAGGTGTATAATGATAATTAACTAGCAAATATTTTATGTCAAAATTTTATGAAAACACAGCTGGAACGTCCACTAGGTGGGGATAGGGACCAGATTGAGTAACACTAGATTAGAGCATTGAACATTCTGTCTCCACCGATGCTAAGTGTCATCGCAAAACGTTTCATTCTTGGCACTGAGAGGACCATGGTTAACGACGCCATATATCGGGTCGTGCTTTCCTGTTGAAAAACTTTACCTTTAATATTAATTAATCAGCTACGACAGTACAACTTAGGAATACTATGACGTCCTGTAGTCAAATCATTTGCAATTTTACTGGGTTTAAGTTGCACAATATCAAGCAGTCTCGAGAGGAATATCAATACCTCATAAAAAAAGAAAAAAATAGAGTGATGGAACAAATTTGGTATACCGAACATTTACAAAATGCACAATAACAAATCAGGTTCATACTATAAGCAAAGCTAGTCTCTCGGTATTTTTGTGGCACGGTATACCAACTTAAGTAGCATTAGCCATTTATCTTACGTTCTCTGCTTCCTTGGGAATTCCATGAAGTACGACATTAGGCGACGTCTCGAAGATTCGTATGTAACACTTTACTGAGTGCGGAAACCAGTTAAGTGGCCTCGCGGCCGGAGGAAAATGTCAGTGTCAGCACGGCGCGTGAGTGGCCGTTTGTAGGCTACGCTGAGGTAAACCGAGAGAGAAATCTCCGGGCCGCCGGCACGCGGCGGAGTCTCACAATTACACTGTGAGCCATGCTCCACTCACTATTGCTGTTCTACTAGCCCTGTGCTCCAAAAAGATGCTTGAGGTAGTGGCTGCTACCCAAATTGCCTCCCAGTTCCAGAAAAAACGCGCAGCATCATGCCCTTAACCCGCTTACCTAGCTGGAGGTTCAAATGGCTCTGAGCACTATAGGACTTAACGTCTGAGGTCATCAGTCCCCTAGACTTAGAACTACTTAAACCTAACTACCCTAAGGACAGCACACACATTCATGCCCGAGGCAGGATTCGAAACTGCGACCGTAGCAGCAATGCGGATCCGGACAGAACCGCCTAGCTGGAGGAAGCCAGTCCATGGGCATAAATATCGCTTATATTTCTCCTGGGAGAACTAGTATCTTCATTGTTCACTGCAGCCGATAGATTATCGCATGAAATCGGCAACGACGTAGGCAAACTGAACATCTCGTGCAAGTCACCAAATTTATTGAGGTATACACATAAATAAGTATACTTAGACATACATTGCAGCTTCCTCTCTTAGTCTGGGGTGTACTGTCCCAGATATAAATTAAAAACAGTTGCAGTGCTCCGGCTCTGGCCAAGAAATTGAAATTCCGTGAATATATGTTTTGAAAAGAAACGGGTAAATGTTATTTCTTCCCACATACGAAGCGCCGAACAAACACAACGAAAAAAAAAAAGAACAGAGACATTAGAGCCAATGTGAAAGTTTACGTTCCTGCCACTAACCTTTCGCCAATATAACAGGGAAAGTGGAAAACTGGAAGCGTTCTCTGGCAGCGCGCTACTCACCTCTCTCTTAAATCACGTGTGACCGGCGTTAGCAAAGTCGTAATTTTTTTTTTGTCACGGTCGAACATCTTTTCTACAGGCAAGTCATTACAAATGGAGCACAACATGAGCAAGACGATTCTTAGAGGAGATGTTGGGTGTTGTGTTCGCCTTGTCCTAGTTTATTGACCCAACGGATACTCTTTGATTTTGATTAGCTTTGAAGATGTTGCGGTGTAGAGCAAAACAAGAGATACGTATTTTCTTATACGTGCCAATACTGCAGTGAAGGGGGTGAAACATCCCGCTGAACATACTGAGTTTATTATTTATGACTGAATACCCTCGAAACAATAACATATATATATATTAGTAACGAGAAAGAATTTTTCGGGTCAAAAAATGCTGAAAGCACTTTGATACAGAGATATTTCTAGCTCATTTTTGACTAATCCTTCTCTGGAATCATATGATTGAATTTCGTATAGCGATGATGTCTATACGTTATGCTGTTAGTCAAATGTCAAAATGAGAAACAAAATAGTGGGGAAGATGGGATTTCGAAAAAAATGGATTTTTTGACAAATCTGGATGCACCTTTGTAACGTACATTAAAATCATAGAACTTTTATTTGAAATTTTTGTTGTATCTGTTACCGTTTCGATGGTACTCCTTCACTTTTTTCAAGGCGGTGTTTCACTCCCTTAACGGCAGTATGGGCACGTATAATAAAATATGTGTCTCTTGTTTCCCTCTACACTACAATATATTCAAGTGGCAACGGCCTTGCCGCAGTGGATACCCCGGTTCCCGTGAGATCACCGAAGTTAAGCGCTGTCGACGTGGTCGGCACTTGGATGGGTGACCATCCAGGCTGTCATGCGCTGTTGCCATTTTTCGGGGTGCACTCAGCCTTGTGATGCCCATTGAGGAGCTACTCGGCCGAATAGTAGCGGCTTCGGTCAAGAATACCATCATAACGATCGGGAGAACGGTGTGCTGACCCCACGCCCCTCCTATCCGCATCCTCCACTGAGGATGACACGGCGGTCGGATGGTCCCGGTAGGCCACTTGTGGCCTGAAGACGGAGTGCTTACTACAATATATTCAAAGCCGATCAAATTCGAAGTGCATCCCTCGGGTAGTGTTACGTCTGGGTATCGTGTGTCAAACGTGACGTAAGGAGGAGGCAAGTGGCGCGTTATCAGAGAACTCTAGCCTGGCATTACGCCGGTAGTGATGGTCACCGCTGTTTGCCCGTTAACAGCGAGTACCGCGGCTGAGTGCGGGCGACTTAATAAGTGGCCGGCTGGCGCGGCAGCGCCCCGTCACCGCGTGACGCAGCGTTCTTCCCCCACTGCGGAAGTTGGCGCGGTGGCCCTGATCCGCGGACAAACGTGAATCACATCAGAATAAGGGCAGCGTGCAGTTCGGCGCCGACGCCGACCCCGGCTCACAAGGTGAACGGCCGGTCGCCAGGATCCTCAATAGTACTCCAGGGTGCTGTGTGTTACCGGTATTCCGAGGTGTTACGGTCCGTATTGGGCAACCCTCGTAAGCATAACGCCGGCTCTTATAACAAGCCGTGCTTGGAAGATTCTGCTGTATCACGGGGGAACCGCTCAAGGCTCAGAAACCGATTACCGGTTGGACTTACTCTTAAAATCTACTATCTTCATCAAAGTGTTCGATTTCAGGATAATTTACATCGATTAATGTGTAGACTGTGTAATTATTCTCGAATACGAAGTTGATGTGTGAAGAAATTTAACTATACGTAAAGGAATAAGGGCTAACGGCCTTGGCTATTGCTAACACCGGTTCCCGTGCCCTTCTGAGATCAATTGGGTCGCTACTTGACCAAGAAGTAGCGGCTCCGGTCACAAAAACTGACAACGACAAGGAGAGTGGCACCTGTTGGCTGAGCCCGCATCTCGTGGTCGTGTGATAGCGTTCTCGCTTCCCACGCCCGGGTTCCCGGGTTCGATTCCCGGCGGGGTCAGGGATTTTCTCTGCCTCGTGATGGCTGGGTGTTGCGTGCTGTCCTTAGGTTAGTTAGGTTTAAGTAGTTCTAAGTTCTAGGGGACTGATGACCATAGATGTTAAGTCCCATAGTGCTCAGAGCCATTTTTTTGTTGGCTGAGGATGACATGGCGGTCGTCGGACCGTTGGGCCTTCCGAGGTCTGGTCGGACGGAGTTAACGGGGTATTGTCTCAAGTATATACACGTGCTTCCATTTTACTTGTGAGACTGAAAACAGTCTTACTCTTAAGACCTTTCATGTACACAATACATATAAATCATTGAGACCGAGTGGTCTACTGATGGCGCGGTAGCTCGGTCAGGGCGCTAGCAAACCCCTGTAATAAAAATATTAACCGATTATTTTTAACGATTAAACATCAAGTCACATCCTTAGAGAGTCACTGACAAGAAACCGACGACGAAACAGTTCGAAAGAAAGAAGTGCCTGGAAACCGAGAAATCGCTTGTTAGAATCCCGGTCGGACCATGGATTTTTCGCTCTGCGCTGTACCTAGTATTCAGCTCTCAACAATGTGAGGAGAGGCCAGAATCGACATGTGGTTCGGATCACTCGCAAGGCTATAGGGTCCCTTTTCCTGTTTGGATAAGGGGGGAGGTTAGGGTCACGCAAGCTGGCTGGATGGCGTCCAGTGAAAAGACCTATACCAGAGCGTTGAGTCACTGTAAATTATCATAATCATTATAATAATGATAATGATTATTATTAACTTCGTAAGCTCCATCAAGAGCATTTTCGCCGATGATGTTGTTGTGTAGAAAGATGGCTCTGAGCACTATGGGACTCAACTGCTGAAGTCATAAGTCCCCTAGAACTTACAACTACTTAAACTAACCTAAGGACATCACACACATCCATGCCCGAGGCAGGATTCGAACCTGCGACCGCAGCGGTCGCGCGGTTCCAGACTGTAGCGCCTAGAACCTCTCGGCCACTTCGGCCGGCGAGTTGTGTAGAAAGAAGAAGCGAAATATAGGAAGACCAGCAAAGGATCGACGCTTCGCGCAAGGTGAAAAAAAATGTAAGCTATTACGCACAAATAAGCAGAAAGACCCACTACTGCATGATTGCAAGCACTCATACCCCTTACATACCATGCAGTATGCATATAGACCGATTTAAAATGTAACGACAACATAAAACTAAACGCAGGTAAGGGAAGCGCTAGAGATTCATAGGAAGAATCTTCAGGAAGTGTAGTCCAGCCACCAAGGAGGTAGCTTACAAAACCCTACTTCGACCAGTGTTTGAATATTAATCGTCTGGATTCAGTATCAGATAGGTCTGATAGAGAAAAACAATGAAGATCCAAAGAAAAGAAGCTCATTTCGTCACACCTTGAGTTAGTTAACGTGAAAGCATCGCAGAGAAGCACATCCAACTCCAGTGGCAGATGCTACAAGACAGGCGTTATCCATCGCCATGTGGTTTATTGTCAGCTTCCTGCTACGTACATCTCGCGAAAAGACAACAAAGGTAAAACCAGACAGATTCGTGTTCACACGATGATCACCAACAGTCGTTTTTCCCGTGCCTCGTTCGCGAGTGGTGCAGGTAAAGTGTGGGTAAAGTACCCTCCACCATATACCATAAGATGGTTTGCGAAATATGTCTACAAGTAGAAGACTCAAGGCAACGGCCTTGCCGCAGTGGATACGCCGGTTCCCGTGAGATCACCGAAGTTAAGCTCTGTCGGGCGTGGTCGGCGCTTGGATGGGTGACCATCCAGGCCGCCATGCGCTGTTGCCATTTTCCGGGGTGCATTCAGCCTCGTGATGCCAATTGAGGAGCTACTCGACCGATTAGTAGCGGCTTCGGTCAAGAATACCATCATAACGACCGGGAGAGCGGTGTGCTGACCCCACGCCCCTCCTATCCGCATTCTCCACTGAGGATGACACAGCCGTCGGATGGTCCCGGTAGGCCACTCGTGGCCTGAAGACGGAGCTCTAGAAGACTCAGTACCCCGCTTTGTCATCCATTTCCTGTGAACATCTTATTCAGCGATCCCTCTTAAGAGTTTTTCTTCTGAAGATGGAAGGCATTTTTCCAGACTTATGTTAGTGGGATGGATACACGTCAGAGCAGTTATATCTGGACTATATTCTCCGGAGTCGATGCCTGGCGCGGCCATTCATTCTGCCTGCCAAGACGCTGGTTCTAGGCTGCCCGGCGGACCGGAACGGGCGACTTCTGGAGAGCTGCTAACGATACCAACTCCATGTGTGCAGAGCACTCGCTCTGCCGTGTGACCGCAAGCTGCCCGCCGAGACTCAATAATCCGCCCCGACATTGCCGAAACGCTGCAGCGAGTAACACCTGGTCGCCTGGAATGCGCCGCGCTAATGTAGTGTAATGGATGGGTGGACCGCTACATATGCATGGCTCATTTCTGGAGCAGGCCACATCCCTATGCAGAGCGCTGGCTCCGCGCATTATTTCCGTAACACCAGGCTCCGAGGATCGGCAAGTGGCAGGCTAGCAGTACAACAGCTACTACGAGAAACGTATTCACGCTCCGTCGTCAGGCCACGAGTGGCCTACCGGGACCATCCGACCGCCGTGTCATCCTCAGTGGAGGATGCGGATAGGAGAAGCGTGGGGTCAGCACACTGCTCTCCCGGTCGTTATGACGGTATTCTTGACCGAAGCCGCTACTAATCGGTCGAGGAGCTCCTCAATTGGCATCACGAGGCTGAGTGCACCACGAAAAATGGCAACAGCGCATGGCGGCCTGGATGGTCACCCATCCAAGTGCCGACCATGCCCGACAGCACTTAACTTTTGTGATCTCACGGGAACCGGTGTAACCACTGCGGCAAGGTCGTTGCCTGCGAAAACGTATTCGGAGAAAGAAATAAGTTATTTACAAAAGTAAGTTACATAGTACACCCTCGACATATTCCTAAAATCATTTAAGTTATTATTTTTTATCAGTATGATGAAGCCAGATGCGAAAACCAATATTTCAAGTCCCATCGACGATATTCTCGTGAGATTGGGGACGGAAATCTGCTGTGTGTTTTTCCAACGAACCAAGCCGGCATGTGCCTTTAAGAGATCTGAATGGTTGGAAGAGCATCTCAATAGGTGTCTTCCCAAATGTGTAACTCTTTCTACTGCGACAACTCGTTCGTTGTCTGTTCCCGAGGCGAACAGTCGAACATAACGTCACGAGTTCATGGATTCGTGAGGTTGTCTCCATATGCGTACACGTCCATCCGCCCGATGCAATTTGAAACGAGACTCGTGCGACCAGGTAACAAATTTCCTGTCATCAAAAGTCCAATGTCGGTGTTGATGGGCCCAAGCGAGGCGTAAATCTTTGTGTCATGCAGTTCAAATGGCTCTGAGCACTATGTGACTTAACTTCTGAGGTCATCAGTCGCCTAGAACTTAGAACTAATTAAACCTAACTAACCTAAAGACATCACACACATCCATTTCCGGGGCAGGATTCGAACCTGCGACCGTAGCGGTCGCTCGGTTGCAGAATGTAGCGCCTAGAACCGCACGGCCACTCCGGGCGGCGTGTCATGCAGTCATCACACGAGTGGGCCTTCGGCTCCGAAACCCCATATTTATGATGTTTCGTTGAATGATTCGCACGTTGACACTTGTTGATGGCGCAGCACTGAAACCTGCAGCAATTTGCAAATGGGTTGGACTATAATCACGTTGCACGTTCTCTTCAGTCGTCTTAGGTCCCGTCCTTGCGGGATCTTTTTCCGTCCGCAGCGATGTGGGGTATTTGATGTTTTATCGGATTCCTGATAATCACGGTACACTCGTGAAATGGTCGTACGGGAAATTCCCCACTTGATCGGTACCTCGGAGATGCTGTGTTCCATCGCTCGTGCGCCGACTATAACACTACGTTCAAATTCACTTAAATCTTGGTAACCTGCCATTGTAGCAGCAGTAACCGATCTAACAACTGCGCCAGACTCTTGCTGTCTTATATAGAAGGCCGGCCGGGGTGGCGGAGCGGTTCTAGGCGCTGCAGTCTGGAACCGCGCGACCGCTACGGTCGCAGGCTCGAATCCTGCCTCGGGCATGGATGTGTGTGGTGTCCTTAGGTTAGTTAGGTTTAAGTAGTTCTAAGTTCTAGGGGACTGATGACCTCAGAAGTTAAGTCGCATAGTGCTCAGAGCAATTTGAACCATTGTTATATAGACGTTGCCGACCGCAGCGCCGTATTCTGCCTGTTTACGTATCACTGTATTTGAATGCGCATGCCTATACCAGTTTCTACGGCGTTTCAGTACATTAATGTTAATGGGATCGCGGTGTTAGCGGTCAGCGACACCAGTCAATAGACTACCGGCCCTAACGATGGTAACCCAGTCTCAGTGAGCTAGGGCAAAGGTTAATTGTGTGTAGGTTCTTAAGTCTTATACAGGTGTGATGTTGCAGGTTCTGCAGTGCCTTTTGTAGCAATCTACAGTCAAGCGTCGGGTGACCGTGAGGCTAGAAGACTGACGCTGTCATAGCAGTATTAGCGGCGAGAAACAGCGGTGCCCGGCGGCCTGGCTTCTAATATTAAATGGGAAGTGTCGGGGTGGCGCCGTAACCCAGTTCCTGGGCGCACGTCAGCGCCGGCGCCGCGGCGAGTGCATTGACTCTGGGGGAACTCCTCGTGAGTAATGTTTACCGCCCCCCCCCCCCCCCCCCTCCGCCGCGGGGGAGGACGAACTCGGCCGGGCCGGCGGGTCGTCGACCTGCGCCAGCCGTGACTTCCACGTCCCGCGCAACGCGGCGCACGCCAGCGCGGCGGAAGGGAAGCCGTGCCGTGTAGCGTGGCGTGGCACGGCGCGCGCCACACACTACACGCGGCCAGAGCCTTCTACCGGCGCCACGCGAGAGTGGATCCCACAGAACCGGAGTCGCCGCGGCTTTCGCCTTTACAGCGCCTCGCCTCAACTCGCGCTCCCATCTGATCAATTTCGCTGCTCACGAGCGCCTGCTCAACTGCGCTACGTATCTCGTGGCACGGTGACTTCCAGACCCGTGAATGGACGTACGGTACGAGCGCCAAACGCTTGCACGACTGGCAGTTAAGGAGATACGTGATCCGTAACAATTCGCTGTATATTTATTTGCTTTGAGCGCAATGTGGTTCAAATGGCTCTGAGCACTATGGGACTTAACATCTGTGGTCATCAGTCCCCTAGGACTTAGAACTACTTAAACCTAACTAACCTAAGGACATCACACACATCCATGCCCGAGGCAGGATTCGAACCTGCAACCGTAGCAGTCGCGCGGTTCCGGACTGAGCGCCTCGAACCGCTAGACCACCGCGGCCGGCGAGCGCAATATAAAGAACCATTTAGTCAACTGATTTCAACTGAGAAATGGAAATGTCAAATGTTCTAAGTGCTGAATCTTATATCTGTCAGGAGAATAAAAAAAAAAAAAACATTGTATCTCTTTTTGTATATAACTTATTTGTATACAAAAAATTGGGAACGTTGCATGAAACCGAGGAATTATGCTACTCATCTCACCACTGCAAACAAATAATGAGACAAATTAGAAAATAAATAATACATTAAGAATGGTGCTATATCAGAATAAAACCGTCTGGTTCTAAGTGCCTGTAGGAAAGATTTGTTTCAGGTGCCATTAATACTGAGGAACTACTTTTTATTTGTGATGATACAAGCGCATAACTACACCAGTAATGTTTTAACTAGTATAAGTTTAGTCAACAAATACCATTTCCCATATCTTTTCAGATTTTTAAAGGAGAATAACAAAATTAAATTCGTGGAAAAAATCTCTCAGTATTGACTTATGTTTCTTACACAGACCCATTCTTGGGAGATGAAATTGTAGAGTTTACTGTAAAACTCCCACTGCTGTTGAGAAAGAAATGGTTAGTCTGCTCACCCCTCGAACATTTTTTTTACTATTTTTGAAGCCCAATTTATATCTTTCCACTTCGAAGATGCTTTATTGATACAAGGAAATGCTGACACGCACTCTGCTGACCACACAAATTGTGCGTCAGTTAAATGGAAAGAGATCTTGACTCATGGCACTTGGAACTCGGGAGGGAAGACCTACTTCGCACCGAGACCGAGCGCCATCTAGTAATAAATGTTGTATACATTTTGTCAATGGTTTAGCACTTGCAACAAAGTACGGAGCACACACCGTAACTAAAAATGCGTTTTGTCAATAAATGTTACTGAGAAAGTTTGACATTTTAAAATTAAAATAAAAATGCAACTGATGTTGTCATTTTATTCTAGATTAGGATATGGTCTACGTTAATAACGAGGTAATTGGAACCGAACTCCAATGGGGTAACGACTGGGGAGGGTTTCAGCCTTGTCTTTTTCAGACGAAGCGTCACAACATTCGTCTAAGTCTCCTTAGTGGGACCACGAAAAATCTCAATCTGGATGACCGAGCCGGTATTCGAACCCTGCTCTTGTCGTACGCGAGTCCATCGACTTGGCCACTACGCCAACTCGCTCGTTGCACAAACCACGCAACATGAGAGACAGAAGAGCGATCGGGACGATTTTCCCCTTATAGAGTCAACCAACTGAGAACGCCGTCGAGCTCCGAATCCGGCGTGGAGCTCCTCCCACGCGGAAAGCGAAGCGCTCGCTGCAAGGGCGGGTGAGTGACCCGCGGCGCGGCGATGGCGCAGCAGGCGCCAGCCGCGGCGGGTACAGTTAGCGCGCCAGCCGCCATTAGGGTTTCCTCGCAGCTGCCGCACACGCCGAGGCCCGCCTCCAATTAGACGCGAAATCACATTAACCGCCGCCCTGCCCGGCATTAGCATACGGAATGACACTCCGTCCGTGCGTCAGCGGCGCCCCGAATGCCACATGGTGAGAAAAAAAAGGGCCTGGGTGGCCGAGCGGTTCTAGGCGCTACGGTCGCAGGTTCGAATCCTGCTTCGGGCATGGATGTGTGTCATGTCCTTAGGTTAGTTAGGTTTAAGTAGTTCTAAGTTCTAGGGGACTGATGGCCTCAGAAGTTAAGTCCCATAGTGCTCAGAGCCATTTGAACCAAAGCTTCGTGCCATCTCTCTGCATGGACGTTCCATGTTAATATCTTAATCAGCTACCGTTCTAAACTGACCTCATTAAAACATTCATAACAGTTTTATTTAATATATCTACGAAATCGCACAAAAGTGCTATTGTCAGGCTCACGACTTGCTGTAACAGTCTGTGGTGTAGTCCAGTGATCGCGGAGCCGTACCAAAGCCGGCAACACATATCGATACTACAGACATTAGTGAGGAGTCGCTGCAGTCCCTTAACATCCAATGGGAGGCACGCCAGAAGACTACGCCTCTCTTTCAGCATAGCAGTGCCAAAAATGGTTCAAATGGCTCTGAGCACTATGGGACTTAACATCTGTGGTCGTCAGTCCCCTAGATCTTAGAATACTTAAACCTAACTAACCTAAGGACATCATACACATCCATGCCCGAGGAAGGATTCGAACCTGCGACCGTAGCGGTCACGCGGTTCCAGACTGAAGCGCCTAGAACCGCACGGCCACACCGGCCGGCATAGCAGTGCCCTCACACTGAGATCGATATAGGTCGAGCATGCAAGAGCTCAGGCCAGTAGATGACTTCATCTGAAAGACTCAGTATTATAGAGTAGGACCAACGATAGCAAATATCGATATACCACAGACATTAGGGGGGGAGGGGGGGGGGGGGGGAAGGGGGCACGCTGCATTCCGAAAAAAAAGTGAGCCACTGCAGAAGACAAGGCCTTCCTCTCAATAGCAGTGTCCTCATACTGACGTCAACGTAATGCCGAGCATGCAAGAGCTCAGGTACGTTCGTGACCCCATCTGAGGAGTCAACATTACAGTGTAGGACCAATGAGTTGTAAAAGCTTCTGATGAATTTGTACGTCAGTAAAGATTGAACGTTGCACTTGAAGAGCATAGTTTGTTAATTACTGAAAGTGATGTTTTGCTAATAAATGACAGTTGTACATTATCCAGCACTCATGTAGCAAAAAGTGTGAGACAATTAAGTAAATCTTTTATTATTTATATAGTAAAGTTCTGCTCAGTCGAAGGTAGTTTCGTATGGTAACAACATTTTCTTTTACAAAGACCCTATCGTACTGATTGGGGTGCGACTTACAAGCTCTAGCAACCAAGTATCACCATTATCATCATCATCATCTCATCCATCTAATCATCAGTGGAACACAAGACAACTACAGATTACTGATCCAATGCAAGAGCTATACTTCTGTCGCTGAGACTTCTTCAAAGCAATCAAAGAACCCACAGTTATGGCCAGACGAAAGTAATTTCGTGGCAACACTGTCTTCTTCAGAGACCCTAACGTACTGATTGTGGCATGTTTTACAAGCTCTGACACCCAAATATCATCGTCATACCATCTATTTAATCCTCCGTACAACACAAGACAAATTACCGATACAAGGAAGGAGACTTAACTTCTGTCATTGTCTTGCAACTGCTCTAAATGATTTTTCTAGGTAGTGTTCTTTCACGGTACCCAGAGTCCGTAACTCTTTCTCTTACCATTTGGGTCTCAGTCGAATAGATATCGGAGAACATCACATACTGCTTTTACGAGAGTAATTCCAAACTAGCACCATTTTCGCTCTATCACGGCGTTTTACATTGGTCTAGTAAGCGAGTTTCCGGAGATATTAACTCCCTACGGAATTTTGACGATCTCACATGACCACGAGAACACAGACTTTTCTTGGTAATAGTCGTTAGTTTCCTCCACAGTTCTTTGGCTACATTCCACTTCTGCAGCCGTAAAGAAATTGTGATTTTCGTTACTCTGGAAGATCCTGAGTTTCATTCGTTCTGTCCCACAATATACAGTTTGCTTGCAGTTGTTCGAAGGCACCTCGTGCTTTTGTCGACTCAGTACCACACATCTCCATCTATTGTGATGGCGACCAATCTTGACTCCTTAGAAAACTGTTTTGTGCAATCGAACATATGCTTACTGCGTCTTGGGTACTACTGTAGGTAATCAGTAGGAAAGAATAAACAAGACTAATAAGGACGAAACGGGTTCTAGTATTGGTAACTGTATCATGCGAGTGGAATAGTGAATAAATTCTGTCACATACTTGGCTGTCTCTGCTTGCTCACAACAGACATTACGTCTAGAATCGTAAAATATTTTAGCTTTGTGTCCGCGTTACCTATGTAGCACACTGCCTGTAGTCCATGCAGAGCGACAGTATGTATTATATTTCCTATCGCTCTCTGTGGGTCGACTAATTCGTTTTCTTTTTACCTTGGTCGCCAGTTGGGTTCCTAACTTACAGAAAGAAATGATTAAAATTGTTTCCAACTTCGATACTAAATAGCCTTCCAAGACTGGCGTCAGCGGTTTGAAGGTGTGTAGTACAGTTCTTCGCAATGCGCAGTTACCAACGCAGCTTCCAGTCTTTTCTCTCGGGAGCTACTACGAGACGCTGCTCAGAAGTGCGAGTAAGAATTCCTATCGTTCCAGCGGCCAAAGCGGCCTTCTGCCGACACTCGAGTCCCGGCGACCGGCAACCTGGAACGGCACAGGTACGGAAAAGCATTCGCTGTCGCGATCTGCTTCCTGGAACGGAAATATTCCTGGAAGAGAGCGCATAGCGCGCTGCATTCCAGAAACTGGCTTGCTGGAGTAGTAGTTAGGACAGTCGCCACGGTCCACCCGCAGCGCTAGCGGCGGAAACGCTCTGATACGGAAAGGTTCCAGGGAACGCATTAGCTGAAATTCCGAAGAGAACGCTTCGAATTCTTAATCGGGCAGGATTCTCTCAGGTAGTCACGTGGACGATATAGAGTTACTATAGTATTTCGAGTGAAGAGAAGCGTCTAATTGACGCGTAATGTTAGAAAGAACTGTTCGCTTCTTGTCAACGTCGTGATTAGTAGAGGCTGGAGCGGCGGGTCAGATGGGTAAGGATGCAGAAGGAAATAGACAACCGTGCACTTACTGATGGAATATTTCCGGCAGTCTTGTGTAGTGATTAAAAAAATCATTCAGAATGTCCGAATGTGGATTTGAACCATATAAGTGAACACATAACCATAGCAACCATAGCACTGCTTCGCCGACACAGGAGATGCATCACTAGCTACGTTAGATAAAGACAATCGCAGGGATCGGCCTTTGTTTAAGTAGCGGAAAGTGAGACGCCCGGTAGGTAGACACTGAGCTCGTATTCGGGAAGGACGGAACTCAACTCTCCGTCCGGTTAACCAGATTTATATTTTCCGAGGATTTGTCCCTAATAATCTAGTCGTCGACAAGACACCAAAGTCCTAGTCTTCCTTCTGTTTTCAGTAGAGATAAGCAAAGAGAAACAACGAGAAGCGTCCATCCATTCTTTTACCTAATGCATTAAGCATTCGGGCACAAGATACTATTTCGTAACTTCTACCTAGAGACTGTCGGTCTTGTACTGTTCAATAGGACGCTTTATTCGGTTCTTCGGTGACAGGTTTTTTTATTTAACTCCTCAGCATGCTATTCCTCGTCTTAGAGACATCTATCGCATCAAGAATCGTACTTTACCATGATTTGTACCACACGTGTTATTAACAAGAATAGTTCAAGTCACACAAGAAAGCAAAATGAAATCCATAGTAGGCTGTTGAAGGGAACCTTTGTAGCAACATCCGGGATTGATTTGAGGAGAAAAATGAGTATTTGAACCCTGTTATTCCCGAAGAATACGAACCTGTGTGGTACAAAACTTTGCCTCAGGAATCCACACCAAACATGGCCCCCCTTCTCTGTATCTCATAGTTGGACAGCCATTTTCATGAATTGTCACTCTGTGGCAAAGTACGCTCTGACCTGAAACTCCCTGGTAGATTAAAACTGTGTGCCGGACCGGGACTCGAAGTAACGATCTTTGCCTTTCGTGGACAGTGCTTTCACCAACATTTTTTTTTCATTTCCTTACCTCTCACCAAAAATGATGCCTTCTATGGCTAGGTTCTCACGCTATATCCCTCATCTGTGTTTTGTAAGGCGTAACGTGTAATACTTCTCTTCGACGTAATATAACAGCTACGGTTCCTTTTCGAAATAACTTTATATGTTATCCGTCTCCGTAGCTGCGGGGTCAACACGGCAGATTATTAACCGAAGAGACCCGGGTTCGATTCCCAGACGGGTCGGAGATTTTCTCCACTCGTGGACTGGGTGTTGTGGTTTTCTTAACTTCGTATCATCAAGGCTGACACTTACCTTAAAACACACTTTCGTATCGTCTTTCCTCTACTGAGCTGAAGCAAAAGCCAACAAGTTAAAAAAAAAGCTTTATATTTTAACATTTCTCGAAGACTGAGCTATCCAAGCATGTTCATGATCCACTCTCGCCGCTTTACTTCCTCCAGTTCCTCTTCTACTACCCGCAACTTTCCACGAATGGCTACGCCCAGTTTGAAGTCTCGGTCCGACACAGTTTTAATATATGCTTGACATTATCAAGTTAGTAGGTGATGTAATTAACGTAGAAACAGAAGCTGAACTTCAAACAGATAAGATCGCTATCGCACATCATTTATTGTGATGACCTGTTTCAGCAAACTACGATGCCATTATCAGATCTTGTCCACTACAGTTTGCTGAAACTGTTACATAAAACAACGTTCATATTGCATTGGTTATACAATCTCATTTTCGTACATTAGCAGAATGAGTCTTCATTCATATTGCACTGATTATACAATCTCATGTTCGTATATTAGCAGAAGGAGTCTTCATCTGTTAATGTAAAAACATGATTAGTGCAATATTTACGTTGTTTTATCTAATAGTTATTTTATTGTTCACTTGCTGATATACTATTGTTCTCATGGAAAAAATCGAGACCGGCCGGTGTGGCCGAGCTGTTCTAGGGCCTTCAATCTGGAACCGCGCGACCGCTGCGGTCGCAGGTTCGAATCCCGCGTCGGGCATGGATGTGTATGATGTCCTTAGGTTAGTTAGGTTTAAGTAGTTCTAAGTTCTAGGGGACTGATGACCTCAGATGTTTAGTCCCATAGTGCTCAGAGCCATTTGAACTATTTTGAAAAAATGGAAATTTGTTGGCTGGCTCTGAGCACATGGGGCCTGCTGAGGTCATCAGTCCCCTAGAACTTAGAACTACTTAAACCTAACCAACCTAAGGACGTCACACACATATCCGAGGCAGGATTCGAACCTGCGACCGTAGCGGTCGCGCGGTTCCAGACTGTAGCGCCTAGAACCGCTCGGCCACCCCGGCCGGCTTGGAAATTTGTGGTAAGTTCCTATGAGACCAGACTGCTGAGGTCATCGGTCCCTACGCTTACTCACTACTTAATCTAACTTAAACTAACTTACGCTAAGGACAACACACACACATTTCCATGGCCACGGGAGGACTCGAATCTCCGACGGGGGTGGCCGCGCGAACTGTGACAAGGCGCCTGAGACAGCGCGGCTACCCCCCGCGGCTTGTTCTCATGTCGATGAAGTATCGTTCTATGGTAGGACACGCTATAATATCCATTTGAACGACAGCGAAATGTACTGCAGATGATCTGATGACGGAAACGTATCTTGCCGAAAGCAAGAAATAAATGCTGTACAATACACATTTTGGCTGTTGGAAGTTGTACTCAGTTTCTACTTAGTTTTGATCTGCCAGGAAGTTCCAATCTACTTTTTCCTTAAATTTTGTTATGTAACTGATTGGGGACGACATACGTCGACCGCATACACTGACAGGTAACTGTATACCTGTCTGTTTCCGTAAGGAATGGAGCTGTAAAGAACCGAATTGTGTTAGATCATAGGGTTGATCGTGATATATGTCGGGTTCATGGCATCGTATTCGTGTCCATTTTCCTTAATAAAACCGTTTTGAAATGAGACACGTGACCTGTCTTCCCGTGAGTGGGGTCGATTCTAGCGGGCGGTCGTGGAATACGCCGAAGAGGACGTCATTGGCCGGCACGCTGCCGGCTGACGTCATCGTGTTTCCCCCTCGCTGACACTTCCGGGGAGCGGCCGTGACACTGGCGCCGCAGAATCTGGGCGCGCGCCGACTCCGGGAGTCATCCGCCGGGTTCCGAGGAGCGCAGGGGGAAACGGCCGGCCGCTCTTCCCCTTCCAGGACGGGGTCAAGGGCAGCAGTGGCGGAGGGGTGGGGTGCGCCGCGGCCGCTGCCACTGCTGCATTCCGCATGCGGCGCGGGTCCGCCGCCTCGCCGCTGCAGTGCTGCAACGGGAAACCGGCGCACCTGCCGGCTGCAGCCGGCGCGCGACACCCACGCCGCTGCGCCGCGGTCGTTCACTGCCGCCGCGCACGCCGTATATAGCCCGAGAACGCGGCCGAGCTTGTGTGACGGAAAAACACTGCATCGTAGCGGCCATTAGCTCAATCCCCTTCGTCAGGATTGAAAGCTTAACTGAGAAAAATTCACACTTTTCTTCTTCTTCTTTCGCTTACGCCATAGTCCCGCAGCGATCGCTCGGTCAGCGTGGTTAAAACGGATTTGGCAGTGTTAGTGCCGCCACCCCATAACCCCTAGGACGGAATCAGTGTACCCCAACTGTCTGCGTCTAGTGTAAATCGTGTAGTGCGGACGTTTTGCAAATGTCTGTGACGCGTGTAACTGAGGTGGAACGTGGGGACCAGCCCGGTATTCACCTAGTGGGATGTGGAAAACCGCCTAAAAACCACATCCACGCTGGCCAGCACACCAGCCCACGTCCTTAATCCGCCGGACGGATTCGATCCGGTGCCGACGCGCCTACCCGAGTCCAGGAAGAAGCGCGTTGAATTTGTTAGCGAAAAAGTTAAATTCCGCCTTCATAGATAAACAATGAATAACACGACAATCAGCATGCACTACGTCCAGACGTGATATTAAAGCTCCATCACCTATAGCAAATTCGTTAGACACAAATATGACCAAGCCACGGTGTTTTATAACGACGCCTGGTTTGTTCTTCACATTAACAGTGAATTTATTAGCGAAAAAGTTAAAATGTAATTGCTAACTCATCAATTCTTTCTTGACTGGTAGGAACAAGGAAGGCAAGGCGTAGGTCGTCCGGGTAATTTCTTATATGGTCCCAGTTGCCATAAAAAAACGCCAACGCAGACATTAGCTGTAAACAATAATCTTTATTCAGAATGTTACTGTTCCCTTGCGTTTACAAAAGGTCATATAAACTCTATTTCTAACTACAAAGGTTAAATATTTCACTTCACTTTGTACTACATCATTCTTAGCCGGTTCATCTCCAGCAATTTGCAAACCAATATAAAACGGAGGTGACAAAAGTCATGGGATAGCGATATCCACATATACAGATAGAAGTAGTATCGCGTTCACAAGGCATAAAAGGGCAGCGCACTGCCATTTGTACTCAGCTCATACGTGTGAAATGGTCTCCGAAGTGCTTACGGCAGCAAGACGGTAATTAACAGACTTTGAACGCCCCATTTCGGAACTCGAAGGGGAGTATTCCGAGATCCAGAGTATCAAGAATGTTCCGAGAATACCAAATTTCAGGCATTACCTCTGACCACGGATAACGCAGTGGTCGACGGCCTTCACTTAACGACCGAGAGCAACGGCGTTTGCGAGGAGTTGTCGGTACTAACAGACAAGCAACACAACGTGAAATAGCTGCATAAAGCAATTTTAGACCTACGGCGAACTTATCCGTTAGGACAGACCAGCGAACTTTGGCGTTAATGGGCTATGGCAGAAGAGTATCAACGCGACTGTCTTGCTGACAGCACGGCATCCGCCGCAGTGCCTCTCCTGGGATCATAACCGTATTCGTTGGACCCTGGACGACAGGAAAACCGTGGCCTGGTCAGGTGAGTCCCGATTTCAGTTGGTAAAAGCTGATTCGAGTGTGGCGCAGACCCCACGAAGCCACGAACCCAAGTTGTCATCAAGGAACAATGCGAGCTGGTGGCGGCTTCATAACGATGTGGGCCGTATTTAAATCGAATGGACTGGGTCCTCTGGTCCAAGTGATCATTGACCGGAAATCGTCATGTTCGGCTGCTAGGGGACCATTTGGAGCCACTCACGGCCGTCATATTCCCAAACAACGCAGTGCACTTCCAACGACTTGTTGAGTCGATGCCTCGTCGAGTTGCTCCACTACGCGGGGCGAAACCATGTCCGACACAATGTTTGGAGGTATACCATGACTTTTGTCCCCTCAGAGTAGTCACTCCCCTTCGAAGTGCTTACTGGTGGCTTTGGGGGGTATAACTACTTAACTACCACTGCTACAACTACTTAGCTGCATGCCACACGCACACTTGTGTAAAGAGGACATTATAATCTTACAACCGTGTGTAAATCTAAAAAACACCGTCTTTGTCGTTTTTTCAACTCGCGCGTCACATTGTCTTGCATGTCAGTTATGTCGTCAAAGCGTTGCCCATTCATTAAAATTTCTGCATTTTTTAAAATTCTTTTTTCATTTTTTGCAGAACTAGATCTAACGCTGGTCACTTTGATGACCCATTTACCCAATTTCCAGTCTTCGTTTGACAATGAAAAATAGGACAATAATTCAGTCTGTTATTTTCAGGCAAACAATTAATTAATTTTCTCGGAATTATTCTGATAGTTTCAAGCAATTCAGTATTTTATTTTTATTTTTTTATACAAAATTAGGAATTGTGCTGGTCAGTTTGGTACCCCGTTTCTCACTCTTCGTTTCGCTGTGAAGTTTCGGACAAAACATTTCCCTCAAGTCTCTAATGAAGTTTTAATTTTTTAGCTGAAGTTGGTACTTCAAAGCAATTACATCTTTCTTTGTAAAGCTAGACCTCACGCTGATCACTTTGACACCTCGGTTGTAATTATCCCACTCTTCGATTGGGTATAAAATTCCGACAAATGTCCATCGTGTAGCTTCTAGGGCTTTTTTTTTTTTTTTTTTTTTTTTGCTCCCCTCAAACTTTTGACCAAAAGAAAGAGGATCTGGCACTGAAGACATGTAACGTGTGTGGCACTTATAGTGAGCGAGAGTGCGCGGCGGAGGCTGGATGCGCCGCAGCGGGGCATGCAGATGGGCTGACCTGGAACGACGGCGAGTGTGAGGCGCGACCCACTGGCTGGCGGGCGGCGCCAGGCCGACCCCGCAGCCCAGTTTACGCGGAGCTGGCCTCGCCTCGCCACACCAGGCACCAGCGTCAGCCACTTTCGGTTACCGCCTCTTCAGCAGGCCGACCCCCGCTGACAGCGCAACTTAAACCTCGCCGTTTGTAAACAGCAACCGAACTGTCTCTGCGACATTGACATGTTTTTGGGTAGACCCAGCTGACTCTTGTGTGTAGTAACACACCCCCTTGTAGGTCACTGTGTCAGTAACAAAATGAGTCGTAGTGCTTGAGTACAACTACGTGATCTGAAAGTTACGTCACGTTTTTAAGAAGAGCGAAGAGTGGATCCTCTTCCTACTCCCTTATGCCTCGAATAACGCCACCTTCGTAAGACAATTAATCCTTAATCTTCCTTCCTTTCTTTTCTTCCCATTCCTTTGCAACATTCGTACACGAGTTAAAAACTACCAGCTGTTGCAGTAAAGTGAAATTTCGACTTAGCCTGAAATCGATAAAAAAGATTTTTTTTGAAATGCGCTGCTTCTGACGTTAGAAGGGAATTCTAAAGAGCTGGGAAGAAGAGGAAAATTAAACAAATTAAAAACTAGACATCAGTTGAAAATCTTACCAAACGAATATGCACAATGTGCTGTGGTTTTTACAAACAGTGCCGTTCTCAATTAAAATTTTCGACAGAGTAATGAATCAAATAACTGATTTCTAGAAAAGCAATGACTACTTCATGCTATCCATACGAATTGCTTTTTCTGAAAAATTAAGCCCAGTAGGGTAAAATGAAAATGGTAATCGCTGATATCGATTACAAATGTATGACCCGCTACTGTGTAACTTTTCATAACGATGGGGACATGGGAACTGAAAATAGGACTAAATATCGTTTATTTCTAAAAATGTACTCATGTAGATATGATCAGTCCCCCCCCCCCCCCCCGGCCCACCTCTCTATCTCTGCAAAATGAGATTCACGCAATCTTAGAGATGGATCGTAAATCTCCCGGAACATCTCCATCAAGAACTCTTGTAAGTGTCTCTTCCACCGCACAGTATGCCAGCAAATCCAATATCGCTTAAGCAGGATTTTATATAGGGCACAACCGATTTGAAGGAAGGAAGATTTGGATTTAACGTCCCGTCGCCTTCGAAGTCATTACAGAAGAACTACATGCTCGAATTATTTCAAGGAGAGGGAAGGAGATCCGCCATGCCCTTTCCAAGTAAACCATTTCGGCGTTTACCTGGAACGATTTAGGGAAACACGGAAAACGTAAGTCTGGATGGCCGGACGCGGATTTGAACCGTCGTCCTCGCAAATGCAAGTCCGGTATGCTAACCATTGCGCCACCTAGCTCGATAATCTCTGGATGGAAAGACAGTTATCCTCTGATCGACGGTACTCGGTGGTGATTGCAACTGAAAATTACAAATGAAAAGAAAAACCTTTGAACACTTACAAGCGACTGTATTAGTGATAGATTCGTAGGTCATCCTTCCTACCTACTATCGACGACAGAGCAGAATGAAAGATGAAAAAATAAACTTTGATGTTGTCTTCCACTTGTGCCAGTCCTTTCGTCTGTGCACTTCTACGAGATCAAAATGTTAAATATGTATTCCAAGGATGTTTTCCTCTGCAGTTTCCTTCATATCTCGTCCTCAGCTGTTCATAGAAACTAAAGACAGCTCGTGGTCTCCAGGTAGCGTTCTCGCTTAACGAGCACGCGGTCCCGGGTTCGATTCCCGGAGGGGTCAGGGATTTTCCCCTGCCTCGAGATGACAGGGTGTCGTTGTGTCGTTTTCGTCATCATCATTCATCCCCATTACGGTCGGAGGAAGGCAATGGCAAACCACCTCCACTAGGACCTTGCCTAGCACGGCGGTGCGGGTCTCCCACATCGTCCCGTACGCTCCGTTACGGAGTATGGGACTTCATCATCATCAAAGACCTCCTGTTGGAAAGTGTCCTTTCCCAGCAGAGAATCAATCAGTGAAACTGCACACCACCTCCAACTATCCCGGGAAGAATTACTCCATTATGGTTCAAATGGCTCTGAGCACTATGGGACTTAACTTCAGAGGTCATCAGTCCCCTAGAGCTTAGAACTACTTAAACCTAACTAACCTAACGACATCACACACATCCATGCCCGAGGTAGGATTCGAACCTGCGACCGTAGCGGTCACGCGGTTCCAGACTGAAGCCCCTAGAACCGCACGGCCACACCGGCCGGCTCTCCAGTATGGGGATGGCCCGCGAAAGAAGAAGAAACAAGCTAGCAGTTACAAAAACCGCCAACCAGTGCCCCAGAAGACCAACGAAACAGCCACCTATGCACATATAAGTAACTATAGACGCCAAGTCCGGCTTGGATAGACCTACTCACTTCTCCAGCCTGAAGTTTCAGTCGGTACCAGTGGTAGCCAGGTATCTCTCGGCACTTGACGAGAATTCTTACGCAGCAGCTCTACTGCCGATCTCTGGTGCCAGTGTTCGGCCGTCACCCTAACGCAAGCGACTGGACAAACCACATGTAGCTCCATCCAGCGGACATCGTACTACCTTCTCTGTAGATCCGCCGACAGTTTCCCTAGCAAAACAGTGTCCAATTGCCGCCGCCATACACTCCTTACGACGACAGTGCTACTGCCCAGGACGTAACCACGCTGTTGGGCATCACACCAGACGATGGTCTCTGCAGGATTGTCAGAACGTGAGCTTCCGAGCCTCGCGACGGTCCGTAGGTCTCTGCAGTAGACGCACCACCTCGCGATTCCCAGAGCGGTGGGGCGAGCTGTTGTGGTGCTGTGCAGACCCTCACAAACAACGACGGTTGCAAAGTGGATCAAGAAAAGTGACTGCGACGGGAGCGGGAAGCGGCTGGCCGCGGCGCGCCGCCCCGGCAGGGCTGACCGCGTTCACCGGCCTCGCCGCTGCTCCTCCTCCTCTCCTCTCCTCTGGTCTGGTCTGCGATAACGGGACGCTGCCGGCAGGTCGTTGACTCGGCCACGGCCGGGGCTCTCGCTGCAGACGCAGCGCCACGCCGTGGGAAGTGCCCGCCCCGGCACGACACGCCGTGACTGGCATTTCCGCACCCGCCGTCCGCGGTTCGGCTCCCGTGCGGCGGACTCAACGTGTTCCTCCCCTCAGCCGCCATGTGTGTAGTACAAACATCCCTCCTCGTACTTGACCCTTCTCCTGCAAACTTTGCCGTTGGACGCAAACATCGCTGCGACCATTTCTCAAACAATAACTCAGTGACAAGCCGAATTTTATTGTGTGACTGAATACCGTCAGATTTGAAACTCTAATGTCTACGTGACTAACAATGTGCAAACAACGGTTGAGCCCGCTAGGCACTCCACGCTACAGATGCGGACTCGACAAACAAATTTCACATATGACGTTATCTACATATCCGTAAGAGACTCAGACAAATGGCAAAACCTGAACACAGCCACTGATAATACGTCATGTACACTTTATGCCGAATATATAGAAAGAAGGCCGTACCGACGTACCAGACAGGCAGTTACCCGAGATGAGCCCGATCCGCGGCAAGTATTTTATAAATAATGTTGGGAGAGATCGGGATCGTGTGGAGGATGTGTAAGGGCTTCCCAGCGAAACTTCTGCAGAATTGTCGAAACAGTCTTAGCAACACTTGGGCCAGGTCGCATCCTCCATACAGTCCTGATCCCTCCCGATGCAATGTCCGTAGTTTTGGAGCTCTAAAGAAGACATTCGTTGCCAGTGATCTGCTTCGGACGAAGAGCTGCACTCCTGCCTTCAATGACTGTTCTGTAGACACCCTTCCATGAAGGCATTGACGGCCTTGTCACACATGGCAATTAGTTTTGAAATAATAGACAGTCTAGTTACTTTTTAGGATTCTGTACCTCAATCGGTAAAAAATAAACCCTTATAGGATCATCTTCTCGTCCGTCTGTCAGTCTGTCTGCCTGTCTCCCGATTGTTAAGAATCCTTCCCCAGGAAGTGCTAGACGTATCAGGTTGACATTCATGTCACTTACTAAGGTCTTATGTCGGGAGGCCATGTTTATACCACCATTTATGTCACACATTTTTATACTCGCAAACTTACTGATCAAAACTATAGCGTCTTCCCGTTGACACAGAATCGCGAAATTTGGCAGGAAGCAACTTCCCACTGATAGAGTAAAGGAAAAATCCGATAGCAGTCGATTTGTAATTATAATACTTGAAACAATTTCTTTTCTCATCTGTTATCCGACTGCCGGCCGGAGTGGCCGAGCGGTTCTAGGCGCTTCAGTCTGGAACCACGCGACCGCTACGGTGGCAGGTTCGAATCCTGCCTCGGGCATGGATGTGTGTGATGTCCTTAGGTTAGTTAGGTTTAAGTAGTTCTAAGTTCTAGGGGACTAATGACCTCAGATGTTAAGTCCCATAGCGCTCAGACCCATTTGAACCATTTGTTATCCGTCTGTGTGTCTGTCCCGTATTAAGACCTCTTTTTCTCAGGAACGGACGGACCTATAAGTTGAAATTTATGTCACACACTTAGGTCTATGGTCCCTCGGCAGTGTAGCAAATTTAAGCTTCCAACTCAATGCAAAGGAAGGATACGCCATATATTTTTATACCCCCGATCTCACCCATCAGTACCTGTAGGATACTTCCTGCTGACATAGATCCTTGAAATTTGGTAGGGAGCAAGGTTCCACTGTACACGTAAAGGAAAATATACGAAAATTGTTAATTTCTAATTATGTCAGACGAAAAAAATATTTTATTGTTATGTTATCCTACTGTCTGTCTGTTCGTCTGTTAAGAACCCATTTTGTCAGGAACGGGTAGAGGGATCAAGCTGAAATTTATGCCACATACTAAAGTCTACGGTTCCTCAGGCGGTGTAAAAAATTTCAGCTTCTACGTCAGTCCAATCAAAAGATACGGACATTCGTGTCACTTGTTTTGATATTTTGCCTGTATCGATATCTATAAGAGGCAAAAGTCGTCATAATTCTCGATTCCCGGGATGGATGAACTCTCTAAACACTTTATTAAGTTCGTACGGAACCCACAGTGCGCGAGTTCTACTCCCAGTTTTCCGGATTTTTTTTTTTCTGCTCATATGTCACGTTTTCGCCAATGGCCTTGCCGCAATGGTAACACCAGCTCCGCTCAGATCACCGAAGTGCTGTCGGGCTTGGTTAGCTCATGGGTAGGTGACAGTCCGGTCTGCCGAGCGCTGTTGGCAAGCGGGGTACAGTCAGCCCTTGTGAGACCAATTGAAGAGCTATTTGATTGGGAAGTAGTGGTACCAGTCACGAAAACTGACAATGGCCTTAAGAGCGATGTCCTGATCACATCTTCTCCATGTCCGCATCCAGTGACGCCTGTGGGCTGCGGATGACACGACGGTCGGTCGGTGCTGTTGGGTCTTCGGATGGAATTTTTAGTTTTTCCGTCACGTTTTTATGTAACTGTCCCTTCCACTTCAGCGACCTGACTAGACCGATTGCACACTTGAGAATCGGCTAAATACGAGAAACAGTTGCGCCCAAGAGAGTGCGGAAGACTCGTGTGGAGGAGGCATCTTCCGGGTGTGAGCGTCCCCGGAGATTCCATTAGGCAGGGTAACTGGAACGATGGCTGGGCTGGCGCTGACACGGCCCGTTAGCGCACCACCGCCGCTATCAGCTTTCAGCCTCGGCCCGGCTCGGCCGATCCATCACCGGCGCCCGGTCGGCTTTTGTCTCGTGTCTAGCGACCCGGCGCCGAATTAACCCCCCCACCCGCACTCACGTGTGTCTGAACACCCGGAATGCTCCTGCTGCGTACATTGACCTCTCACTAACTACTGGCACACGTCTCCAAAAGAAAACCCACGTTGACTGATGGTACTGCAGTGGTGTGTCGTCGACGAGACGTTACAATCTAATGTTCTTTTTTTCGCTTGTACGATTTGGTTTGGACTGAAGTCTGTTACTTCACGATATCAGCTGTCCGGCTTGGCTAGCATGTGGATGGGTGACCGGCTGGGTCTACCCAGCGCTGCTGGCAAGCGGGATGCATTCAGCTCTTGTGAGGCCAATTGAAGAACTATTTGATTGTGAAGTAGCGGCTCCGGCCACAAAAACTGACAACGGCTGGGAGATGGGTGTACAGGCCTCATGCCTGTCCATACCCGCGTCCAGGACGCCTGTCGGGTGAGGGTGAAATTGCAGTCGGTGGGTACCGTTGGGCCTACCGAATCCTGTTCGGACGTAGTTTGGTTTTAGTTAATTCGCGATCAGTTTGGATTTAGGAAAGATAAAGACACAGGAGAGGTAGCACTGACGTAACGCCTGATAACAGAAGCAAGTTTTAAGAAAAATCAAGAAACTTTCGAATAATTTATCGAGTCTGAAACAGCATTCGACAATGTAAAATGATGCACGATATTCGACATTCTGTGGAAAGTAGGTCTACGCTATAGGGTAAGACGGCTTATTTTAGAATAAATACGAGAGTACCAACAACAAAGTGCTCAGATTAGAAAAAGTGTAAGACAAGGATGCAGTCTTTCGCACCTACTGTTCAATCTATACATCGAAGCAGTGACAGAAACAAAACAAAAGTTCAAGAGTGGGATTAAAATTTCAGGCGAAAGGATGTCGATGATAAGATTCAAAAATAGCTCTGAGCACTATAGAACTTAGAAACTACTTAAACCTAACTAACCTAAGGACATCACACAAATCCATGCCCGAGGCAGGATTCGATCCTGCGACCGTAGCGGTCGCGCGGTTCCGGACTGAAGCGCCTAGAACCGCTCGGCCACCAGCGACCGGCTGATAAGATTCACTGATGACATTACTATCCTCAGCGAATGCGGAGAAGAATTAAAGGACATACTGAATGGAATGAACAATTAACGAGTGCGCACTATGAGGTGACAGTAAACCGAAGAAAGACGAAAGTAATGAGGAGCAGCTGAAATAGGAATAGCGCGAAACTTATCAAATTTGGAGCCCACGAAGTAGACGAATTTGATAAATTCTGCTTCCTTGGACAGTCGGGTAACATGACGAAGGAAGGAAGACATAAAAAGCAGACCAGCACCGGCAGAGAGTGCATTCCTGGCTAAGTGAAGTCTGCTTGTATCAAACCTAGGTCTTAATTTCAGGAGGAAATATCTGTGTGTCTGTAGCGCAGCGTTGTATGATAGTGAATCATGGACTTTGCGAAAACCTTAAAAGAAGACTTCGAAACGTTTGAGATGTGGTGCTATAGAAGGATGCCAAGAATTAAGTGGACTGATAAGGAAAGGAATGAAGAGGTTTTCTGCACAATTAGTGAAAAAAGTAACGTGTCTGAAATGCTAACAAGAAGAAGGGACAGGATGATGAGACATATGTTGCGACATCAGGGAATAACTTCCGAGGTACTGGAGGGAGTTGTAGACGGTACAAACTGCAGGGAAAGACAGAGACTGGAATATATTCAACAAATAATTGACTACTTTTGGTGCAAGTGTTACTCTGGAATGAAGAAGTTAGCACAAGAGAGGAACTCGTGGAGGACCGTGCCAAATCAGTCAGGGGAAAAGAAATGAACACAAGCTTGGACTGGAGAAAGGTAAGGAAATCATCCGTATCCTCTTTTGAAGGACCATACTGGCATTCGCCTCAAACGACCTAGGGAAACTACTGGAATCGTAAATGTGGATGGCCGGATGTGAGTTTGAACCTCGGGGTTGGCAGGCTCTCTGTGTTAATGACCTTAAAGTTACGCAGTGAATTCAATCACTTCAGCGCATGCTACTTTTCCTTGTATAGTTCAGCTACCAGCAAAGGGCTGAATATGTTAGGGACGGAACGCGACTTTCTGTACCTATCTTAAAGGCAGTAGTGTTACATGAGCTACAGTAATTAACTGGTATTTGCCATGAGAGGGGTTTGGGGGGGGGGGGGGGGTGACCATGGCATTTACCTCTATCTATAACACCACAGGTCGACATATTTCTCCGCCGCTGACTGACACATACGGGGGCATAAATTTGGATCAACGCGGTAACGCTCAGAGGAGCACAAAATTTCTTCGCGGAACGGGCGGCAGAGATGGGCAGCTACGTCAGAGCACGTGAATCAGTCGGCAGCCAAACGGCGCATCTCTCGTAATTGTCCCTTCCTGGCAACAGCCCTGCATGTGGGTCACCGCGATTACGTGGCAGCCTGACTCACTCACTACTCACTACTACAGCATCTCGGCGAGGCCGCTCACCCCGCTGTGGCTATATACCAGCAACAAAAAAGTTAGATATCTATACAGGTTTTTAAATGATCATTTCAAAATTCAAAACACTATGAATACGGAATAGATGTATAGTTTCAGCACTGTTAACACTTAGAGCGGTACTTACGTTGCCGATGAGCCGACAGTCGATGGAAAAGTAAGTGTAAAATATTTATTACTTACCAACTGGAGCTTGGCGATGTTGGAAGACGATGTTCAATCCGCATACAGTATGCAACCCTTAATGTTGTAGCTGGCCTTCATAAACCGTGCGCGAGATTTTCATATTCTCTAGCTCGCTACACGCTATCTATTAGTACTACAGAAAAAATGCACAGGACCTTTCCGTAGGAAGTTTAATGTAGTTGAATTTTGTACTTGGATATGTTTTCGCTGGAGGTTGTAGTTTTCGAATTATTCAAGAAAATCGTACGAAAGTGACCTTCAAACGCATCTCCCAGTCCCACACACAGTCCCCATCGGTCAGGATTTCTAGTACGTTGTGCGTAGGCATACCTACTGACACTATACAAATATTTCCTACTGCACGAATTATTTCTGACATTGGGCCGTTTTTGGTCTTCATTGACTACCCTTACAAAACGTAAAATTGAAGTTCGTGTAAATTTTACCTAACAATTTTGTGAATTTTAATAACATAAAATAAACACTTGTATTGTTGTATTCGTCAGGCCTTCTGACTACGAAACCACTGTGATTGTAAGGATTAAGTTGGGTCAGAATTAACGTAATTAGTTTTGGCGTAAGTCGTTTTTCGTTCATTACCCTCATGGGCCGTTTAAATTAGTAATGTTAACGAAGTAGCTGACTGTGCTGGTGGCGTAATAGCCCAATATATAGAGAGCAAAAACGGTATAATCTCGGGAATAGTTCGTGTAGTTGGAATTTTTTTTACAATGGTAAGAGGGAGTGCGTTGAACATAATACTAGAAATCTTGACTGATGAGGGATGTGTGTGGTGGGTGGAGCTGCGTTTGAAGATAACTTTTGGACGTTTTTCTTGAACAACTCGAAAACCGTGGCCTCCGGCGAAAAACAGACCAGCAAACAAAAAAAGTCTTCAGTACATTCGATACGACAATTTTAGATTGTTGTCGTATGTCTTTTCGCCCTTGACGCACGCCGGCCGGCGTACCACTACACCTGGACCCTTGTTCCTGTATGTCGCTCACTAGTAAACACACGTCGGTGCACCGTTCCACGGAAGACTGAAACCATCCATGAACACGCTCTATCGCACGGAAACACACAACATTCACCTGGCGCTGACGTAATGCACTGTTAACAATGTGCATGCGGCAACAAAAGGAATGAGGCGGGCGAATCACTTTAGGGAGCGGGTGTGACTTGAGGTGTCTGATTTCGTGACGGCAACTTTTTTAAGGGATATACACATCCGATAGTAGCGCTAGCTGTGCGAGAGTATTTCGTAAATAGTGTCGGTTACCGGTGTCTTTATGGGTTCGGTTTTATGTTGCTCAATGTGTAGGAGAGCGTGGTCAGTGGTACAGCCGTTGACTGCAGAGCTTGTACCATGTACTAGTGCTGCGCTGTGGTACTGAAGATGTCAAAGGGTTGTCGGGCGCTGCCGCAACGCCAGCGCCGCTAGGCTATCTGTCCCCGCGCCACCTGCCATTAGGCGCTCGCTAATGGCGGGCCAACAGCCTTCCAGAATGCTCGCCGACCCACAACCCGCCCGAATCTGCTTCACAATGCCTCGCACCGCTAACGAAAGCCAGAGCTTTCCGCGACAAGCCCGCGCAGACTCTTCAATATTTATATAACGGCCGCGTTACCACGGGCGCCAAGACTCGATTCGGCACAGTTTTAAATGAGCTGGCGGGAGGAAAAGCCGACTCAGTACAGGAAACCGAGACACTATTTCATCACAGTATCGGGAAGTGACTTTTCTTGTCTGCTGCTTCCCGTTAAATTATTCTTAACGTGTCGGCAATGAAACGAAAAACCTGCATTGCTTATTCAAAATTAGTCACCTTACTAACATAGTACCTGGTACAGGTAGGCTGGATTCTTTTTTGTATCCAAGCGATTGGCCAGTTTCAACCTTTGGACGTTTTCAAGCACTATCTTAAGCTTGCAGCTTCATTTTACATTTTAACATACCGCGGGTACATGAGACCAGGAATACATCTTAGTATTGTGCGCTTGTGGCCTAACTGGAACATGTTTTCATTCTCTGCGTTAACTGTCATTTTAATGCGTATTTTATATGTATAGCTATTACTTCAATTTAGATTCTGAACAGATAAAATTCTAGAGTCCTTATTTTTTCGTTTACCTGTTGACTTGCAGTGCCGTGTAAAATTGATACAGACTTTGTTTAATATATACGTTAAATTTCCTTTACTTTACTCTACGCTCACAAATTTTTTGTGATCAGACTACCGGTTTCGGTCTATAATGACCATCTTCAGATCTGCAGCAGAATATGAGAAAAACACAAATACACTAGCAGACTGTCTACAGCTTAAAACAATAAAATAGACCATAATGAAAAGTATTACTGACATACAGGAGCATTTGTGCTCTTTAAATATGAAGAGGCATTCCCGTTTTATAAAAACATATCTTAATATACTGGAACCGTAGTGGTATCGTCAAATGCTAAACGCAAAATCAGCGCCAGCATCGTCATATGTATAAGAGTCATCTTGTCAGCGGCACTACTGTTCAAAACAAACTGCCATACAGTAGCCACAAAGTCTTTGTGTTGCAAGTACGTCAGGTGTCGCTATTGTAAGCGTACACACATTCTTCAGTGATTAATTGTACGATATGAAATAATGGGGGATACAATCAGTAAAGTCTGTTATGGGCTTATAAGGTGAAAGAGGCCTTACATTAATAAAAAGCAATGAAATAAAACACGACAAAATGTTAGATTGTATCCCTCATTATTTTACATCGTGCAATTAATCATTGAACAATATGTGTACGCCTACAGTAGCACCATCTATCGAACTTGCAATAGAAACATTTTGTGGCTACTGTAGGGCAAGTTGTTTTGAACAGTAGTGCTGCTCACAAGATGACTTTGTACATACTATTACTTATATATATTTGACGATCCTGGCTCTGATTTGGGCATTCGGGAGGACGACGGTTCAATCCCGTCTCCGGCCACCCTGATTTAGGTTTTCCGTGATTTCCCTAAATCGCTTCAGGCAAATGCCGGGATGGTTCCTTTGAAAGGGCACGGCCGATTTCCTTCCCCATCCTTCCCTCATCCGAGCTTGCGCTCCGTCTCTAATGACCTCGTTGTCGACGGGACGTTAAACACTAATTTCCTGCTCCTCCTCTCTCTCTGATTTGGGTTTAGCGTTTGACGATGGCACTATGGCTCCAGTATATTAAGTTACGGTTTTATAAAACAGGTATGCCTCTTCATATTTAAGGCGCACAAATGCTCAACGTATGTCAGTAATACTTTTCATTGTGGTCTGTTTTATTGTTTTAAGCTGTAGACAATCTGCCAGCGTATTTGTGGTTTTCCAATATTTTGATGCAAATCTGAAGATGGTCGTTATAGACCGAAACCGCTAGCCAGACGTCTAAAAATTTGTGACCATAGACGTGAAGTAAAAGAAATTTATTCTATATTCGGGTCACTGTTCAATTCGCGACCATGTCACAACTTGTAAAATATATACATGTATCTTTATTTACATTTGTGCCTCTGCAGCAATTTTTTTCGTTAATGTTGTTAGACTTGTATGTAGTATCATCAATTTGTGGTTTGTACTGAATACCTCTTACCTAACTTTTAGATGGCTAAATGGCCACTAGCACCCGGTGGCCAATTAAACAAATACGTAAATTAAATATAAAATATACAGCACTCTACGTGCTGGCGATGGCAATGCTATCGAAACGAGTAGTTGAGGAATAAAAAAAGGGGTGTTGCCCTAAGGCATTATCGGCGAGATATGCTTATAATTTATGGGAAGATTTTTTTTTTTTTTTTTTGGGAATCGGCAGGGTAAGCGTGGGGTGCTGGGGACGGGGCTCGGAGCGAGCATCGGCGAGCGACCTATTATCGAGCAGCGAGTGCGGTGTGGCGATGTGTGCCGGTAGCGCGCTGCCCCAAATACGAGCTACGGTACAGTTGCAGCGGTGGCGTGGCGCAGCGCAGGCCGGCCTTTCTGGGACGGCGGCGGGACGCGGCCAGCGGCCTTGCTGCCCTCCGCCGTCTGGAACCTCGCTCCACGCCACTACGCTCTGGAACTGCCAAGTTCGCGTTGTCGTTCACCTCAAAGAGTAATTTATCTCCAAGACAGACAGTTGCTCATGCAACTCCGGTGGCAGATATCGCAAGAGAGGCGCTGTACATTGCGGCGCGGTTTACTGCTGTTATTCCCGGGGAAATACTTTTCTGCAAGAGTCAACTGGTATATTGCTTCCTCCCTCGTAGGCTACATATCGCCAAGAGACCATGAAACTAAAATTAGACAGAATCCAACGCGGAGGCTTCCAGCGCACAATTCGGCACTGGAACACGGATAGGGAAAAGCGACAGTGTTACACCAAACAACCCCCCCCCCCCCCCCAATCCTCTTACAGAGATCAAATATAGAATCTACCTGACTCAAAAGTTATAGATTTCTGGTCGCCGAGTTCTCTCAAAGGCATAAAACTTTGAACATAGCTGCTAAGGTTCAGTGACCGTGTCAGAATTATATTAGAACAAATAAGCCCTCGGTCACAAATATTAAGTCAAAATTGACCTGGTTTCGTCGCTACTATGAGCGTCGTCTTCAGAATTAAATTAACTGTTCTAAAGCATATTAGGTATATAATACATTAATACAATTAAAGTTCGTACTGACTGGAAAGAGATTAAAAAAAAATCTAAGCCGGAAAGGCGACGTCATGAATAGTTGTAAATAAGATGGCGAGCCGCTAAGGGCTGCTCGTACTTGAGTCAACAAGGGTTCCAGTCACTACAAACTTTAATTTTATTAATGTATTATATACTTAATATGTTTTAGAACAGTTAATTTAATTATGAAGACGACGCTCATAGTAGCGTCGAAACCGGTCGATTTTGACTTAATATTTGTGACCGAGGGCTTATTTGTTCTAATATATCTCTCAAAGGCTGTTTTCCAACCTTTGTCTTAGTCTTATCTGCATCCAACATAATCCCAAAAGGGAAAATGTCGACATGGCCTCGGTGTTCTAGTAAATCGCCTCGTTTTGTTTTAAAGCACTGACACCCAAAGCACCAGATGTCAGACACTCAGATCGGTACCAGAAGTTGTGTGTCAATAGAGCATAACCAAAACACCGATTTAGTTCGTGTAACGTACTGTCGTCCAGTAGAATATGCGTAAACGGCAATTAAAAATAACACCAGAACTACAGAGGAGCGGAAAAAGTTTATCTGAGAGTATTTGTTTTGTAGATCTCGGGTGGGTGACTCCGCAGAGCGCGAGGTCATCTTGCGTAAGGTCCCGTGTTCAAATTCCAATGAAGACAATTTTTTTTAACTGCTTACGCGTGAAACAGTTAAATGGGAGTACGTTTCCTGACATGTAAAAGGATTTTTTGGAGTTTGTCTCACATGTCCGATAGGACACTACACCTATACATACAAATGTACTCTATAGATTTGCCACTTTGAACCAACTAAGCTTATTTGCTTCTTCTCTCCTTTCCTTGAAACCCCTGAAAGTTAATTTTGTTCTGAGTTATTCTTTGTTTTCAATATCTCCATTGGAAATAGTCATCTGTCGTAAGTCCTTATAGACTTACACGGACCAAGGATTTCTCTGTTGTTCAAGTATTACGCCGAACAAATTCTGCAAATCAGTTCATAAAAAAGAAGCTTTTCCAGGCCAAGTCACCTTTGCTCATTGGCCTTGGCAGGTCTATTGTCACAAATTAGTTGATGACTGACATGAGGACTGCCAAGTTGAGTAGACGAGAGCTGGAGAAACTCCTTGTTGTCTAGAGTTTCCTATCTCTCTTCTGTACTTTGCTAAAAGTTCTTTTGTTGGAAGCTTACACCCTCTACCATGCATAAAAATTAAATGCCAGTTCTCTAAATTTACTCAGTAGGTTTTCGAGGACACGTTAGGTTTTTTTTCCAGAGGATCCCATTTAAGTTCCTGGAGCTTGTACGTTGTATGTTTATAGAGGCTGTATTGGGCCGTTCCATCTCAGCAGAGTATCTCTATATCGTTCGGTGTCTCCTGTCGCTTCAAAGTTGGTCGCGCTAGCGTCTTGTAATTTTGTTTGTCACGGTTCACATCCTTCTGTAGCATTGACCCTACATAGATGCCAAAAGGTAACCACTTATCTTGTAATCGAACACTATCGGGTGAAGGATCGTCAAAGATTTGCGATATATCCTCAGAATTGTTTGTAGCTAGTGTTGCCAAACATATTCCTTTCCAGAATTTTATGAGCTACATATTCTTTTCTCCATGCGTTGTATTCCTCTACTACATTTTATTTTAGTTTTTTTCCTATATTAGGCACAACGTATTGTAATGAGGTACAAAATTAGTGCGTAATTGCTATAAGCATAATATTCTTATGAGTAGATACTCACGGTCTTTTTTATGTGCCCTAGGACAGGACTAAACGAAGAAAACTAAAAATGCGAATTATTCATACGGATCAACCCCTATTACAGCGCCACTATACTGAATAATATCTCATTTTATTTCGAGCCCGTAAATTGCAGACACTTAGCATGTAAAGAACTAGCTTAGCATTGAAGTTAAAATCTTCTAAGTTGAAAGGCCGCGTTATGTTTCTTCAGAAAATCGACGTGTCAACTGCTCTGCTGGGATCTTCTTCAGGATCTTGTGGTGACAACCGTAGTTTTCCTGATCTATAGTGGACATCACAAGATCCTGAAGGAGATTCCAGAAGAGGGGTCGAAACGTCGATTGTTTGAAAAAGTATGATGCGGCCTAACAATTTGTTATTTTAACTTCAGTGAAACCGGCCACGAAAGCCTGCAGACTTACATAAAATAGCTTAATATTCTTTCCTTTTTTGTCTTATCTGGCGGAAAGGACAACGTCAACGGGTGAAACTAACGTTGTGCTGTCACTAAAGACTACGCATATATTTAGTGGAAGCGATACAAGTTGTGTATAAGAATCCTTGTCGTACTTAGGCAGAATAAGATGTAAACATTGTGCGCAGCACCGTAACTGGCCCTTGCGTGTTTACAGGTGTACACGCAGACAGAACGCTAATGAACTCTAGAAATATCCTAGAATTAGCTTATACTCTTCGATAGCAGTTTTCCAAAACTGGAGTCAGGTGCAATAAAAATGCCTGAAAGTCTCCCGCACGTAGCATAAAGTTTCAGTAAGGCAGCTGTTTCTCATCTTCAGGTGCTACCGAAGTCAGTTTCCTTGACGTAAAGCCCCAGAACCTTTCATATAGCGAGTACGTGGGGAAAGCCTCAAAAAGAGGAATAAAAATCCCTGGAGCGCCATAACCGTGTATAGTGTCTGGACGTTCACGTCATGAAGGTGAAACTGTTTACGCACGCAAATATTTCATTCGTCCAGATGCTGTGGAAAAGATGGGAAAAAATCGCAGTTAATTTAGCCGGTGGGTGAGATTTGGCACGCTTCGCAACCGCGTACGGAAATGTGCGGGAAATTCCGGCCATAATTACACGCGGCTTGAAGCAAACAGTGTCGATTCCACTTTGGGGCGAACTTCTAGGAAGCCATCAGTGTAGCTGTTAACAGATTCCGACACGGAATGAATGGGGTCAGGTGATATGTGGTCCATCTATTTCCTATACGGGTCCCGACAAATTTCTCGGCCAACTTTCAAAACGGGGCATGAAGATGGCGTCATGCTCGGCCAGCTTTCTCCGGCAGTCCGCTACTTTTCTCCGAAAACAGCGAGGGGTGAGTGACCCCTAACGGTCACCTCCCCCATCGTGGCATCAATACCTGAGATGCCGACAGCGCACCCCCTATCGCGGTATTAATACCCGGCGACGAACGGACTGGCCGCCCTACATGGCTGTCCCTGTTCACGGGCCACGTGCTCGAAATGTCTGTCTCTTCGTCAGAAAATTTTCCCAACGTTAACGCAGCCCACAGTAGAACACATTTAATTTACATTCATTAAAATCTTACATTTTCTTGAAAGCGCTGGACGCTGTATCACACTATGAACTCGTAACGAAAGTGTGAGGGGCGCTCAATAAGTACTGCGACACATTTCTTTTCTCGGACAATTTCGGTTGAAGAAAACGCGGAATTTGTTGTGGGACATTGCGGAATATTCCCGCTTCAGCTCCTATAGTTCCGATAGGTGATGGCTCTATATGTAGTCTTCGATATGGCGTCTGTAACGGAGGTGCCTTCTAAGCAGAGATCTGCCATTGGGTTTCTTTTGGTAGAAAACCAGAGCATCGCAGGTATTCATAGGAGCTTGCGGACTGTCTGCGGGGACCTGGCAGTGAACAAAAGCACGGTGAGTAGTTGGGCGAGGTGTCCAGCATTATCGCAACGAGATCGCACAAACCTGCCCGATCTTCTGCATGCTGCGACTCCTGCAGTGTTGGAACATGGGGACATTCTCATTCGAGGATCATAATGAGACACCTCGCTGAACAAGCAAACACGTCTGATGGTAGCGCTGACATACTCGTCCACAATTTGGGGTGCTCAAAGTTGTGTCCCCGCTGAGTTTTTCGCCCCCTGACAGGAGATCATAAAGAGCAACGAAGGACCATCTGCGCCGAATGATGCACTCCACGGATGACGAGGAGGTTATTGGTGCAGCAAGTCGCTGACTACGAGGTGGAGCAGTGGAGTGGTGACATGCGGACGTACAGACCCTCCCAGTAAGGTGGCGTAAGGCTGTCGCATTGATTAACCTACGTTGAAAAAAGAGGTTTTGAAGCCAAAAGAGTGGGGAATAATACGGTGTATTGGAATCCCGAATAAAACCAACTTGCTTTCAGAAAGAAAGTGTTACATTACTTATTGTGTGGCACTCGCACTACTTACGGGAAAGACTGTCAAAGTACAGGGTGAACCAGAACGCCACTGACAAAGTTTGATAGATGGTAATACAGACGAAAAAAAGAAATGGAAATGAGCATTTGGCGTCATTGGCCGGGATGCCCTTCACGGGCCGGATCCGGCCGCCTTGGCGCAGGTCTTATCACATTCGACGCCGCATTGGGCGACCTGCGCGCCGGATGGGGATGAAATGATGATGATGAAGACAACACAACACCCAGTCCCTGAGCGGAGAAAATCCCCGACCCAGCCGGGAATCGAACCCGGGCCCCTTAGGACGGCAGTCCGTCATGCTGACCATTCAGCTATCGGGGTGGATGAAAAAGAAGATAAAGTGTAGTAAACATGGGCTCTGAAATGAATGCCTTAAGAGTTGTGAGCGCTTGCTCTGTGGAAGAGGTGTGTTCTGTAGTAACGAAGATGAACAAGTGCTTGTAGCTCGTAAGGTATGCATTTCAGAGCCCATGCTTACTGGGCATGTTGGTCGATACCACCACCTCTGAAAGTTTGTCGGTGGAATTCTGATTCATCTTGTGCCGGGCCGTTACTGTCGGACACGTAAATTGACTACCCAGTGCAGCGATAGTCAACCTGTTTCCTACCGCGCACTAGCCGCCGTTACAGCCTTTATGGTGGACCATAGGTGACTGGAAGTTAAAGAAAATTGCATAATTTTTCCATATAATGTTGACATAAAGCATTCAGAACGTTAATTATTATTATATGCTTTAACTTCCTGCAACTCTTCTTTATAAATTTTGTATCATAAAGTTACTTTCTTAGTTCACAATTCACCTATACTGTAGAACTGGTACGCCGTTAGGAAATTTTGCTACTTACAGATATATAAGTGGGTGGTAGCTAAAAATGATTGACTACCACTGGTCTAATGGACAAGTCTACGAAGTTCTTCTCACACCCTGCTGTTGTCTAGGAAGCTTGCAACGCAGTAGCGAATTGCAGGAAGGCTTGTGGAGGATCAGTGGTTGGCGTAGGGACTGTGAACGAAAATAAATTGCGCATGAAAAGCGCAGAGACTCATTACTGTTTGAGTACATTGCTGGCGACAAATCACAGGAAACAGTAACAACCGCAAGATAACCAGTAGTAACCTTCCGGATCAAAAGGACCACATGAAACCAATGGCAGGAAAATCAGATGGCAGGTCGAGACTGATTCGAAGAATCTTAAGGAAATACACTTCGTACATGAAAGAAGTAACTTACAAACCACTGGTAAGACCGATTCGTGAGTATTGTTCATCAGAGTGGGACTTTTATCAGACTGGATTAAGAAAAGAGGTAGAGAAGATCCAACGAAGTGTGGCGTGTTTCGTCACGGGATCGTTTAGCAAGCTCCAGAACGTTACGGAGAGGTTCATGGACCTCCACTGGTAACTGCTGAAATTCCGACAGTTTACGTTCGACAAAAAGTCAGACAACTTATTCATTCCGCGTACATATATCTCTCGAAACGACTAGGCGAAAAAAGGAGGCAAATTAGAGCTCAGACACAGGTTTATTGGCAGTCGTTCATCACGAGCACCATTCGCGAATGGAACAGGCTACAAGGGAAATGAAGGTCCCATCAGAAGTACCCTCAGGCACACACCGAAAGATGGTTTACAAAGTATGGTTTTAGATATTGCTACGTGATCGTCTGGAGCCTATTTTTTACTAATGGAACCTAGTACTTTGTCCTGGACGACGAGGCAAAGGGAAGATTATGCGATACCTAGGGAAGTTTAATAGGACAGTCCCAGTTCTCTCTGTTTGTAAAGAATCAAGAAGGCAGTGCGGGGAAGCATTCTAAGACTGTTTGCTGATAAAACTGTTGTGCACAGGAAAATTGTCGTCGATGATAACTGGACAAAACATAAGAGGCTCATACACCACGTCTTCGAAGGAAAGACAAGGAAGAGGAAGAAGAATTCAACATCTGGATGACATGAAAGGTGGCTGGAGATACAGGAGATTTAAGTAAGCAGCTAAAGGCAGGGAACAATGGCGATATAAATTCTCCTTACGAAGTCATGGAGCTGCCACTAGGCATAATAATAATAATAATAATAATAATAATAACAATACTGTACCATTTGGAAAGTACATACTCGTATTGCACGCACGTGAGCTGTGAGAATTTCTTGTCGTGTTCACGTACTATTATTTCATAGACATCTCTTCAAGAATTTAGGCATGCGATATGCAGATTACCACCAGATAAAAGTATTACGCAGAGCAGCTGCGAAGAAAGTGAGAGAGAGAGAGAGAGAGAGTGGAGGAAAGTAGTCGTAGCTCTCCTCCGGGTCCCGAGCCGCAGGTACAGCTGGAGAAAGCAGAGCAACCGCGGTAGATGAGGTTCCTCACGAGGGCAGTGATATTGTGCGTACTCATTTCTGAAATAACGTACCTTAATAAAAGAACAGGCAAAGTAGACCACGGAAAATAGTATCGTGCGAAAGATGCAACTTACGCCGCCTAGGATTACCGTCTCAAACAGAACGTAGATCTAGACATTCGTGACATGACGGGGGAAAGCCAGTTTCTAACATAAAGATAGGAACCGTTGAAGAACTAGTTTGGTACTGCTGTTTTCGTGATAATAATTACGTTTATATGTAGATAATTACTTAAGCAGGATTGTACAGGAATGGTCTAGGTTAGTCAGAAAAAAATATAGATATGTTTGTGTAATACACTCTGCCGAAGGATGTGTTTGATTTAAAAAATAGGAGGTCCGAAATATGGTTTCTCACTTTTTATTTAATACCGCGGGAAGCTTTCAGTTCCTACTATCGATTGGAAGTAGCTCCAACATGAAAAGAAAACAGGCGTATTTTCCGTCGTGTTGGAGAAACGACGGATTTTAACCGTAACTTTTGAACAATACCTAGTTGATCGGTATGATTATCACGTCGCATATGCAACATCAACTCATTTTCAATAGTAATACTTTATTAACACTACCTTTTTCAGAACGCATACATTCCATCTTGCGACGTATACAGGCTATTGAGTTAGACCTTCTTTAAAAAGAATTTGAAGCTTTTGGTAACCGTTTAGCGCAAATGTGAGTGTGGAATGCAAATATACCGAAGCAGACTGCGTTAATATAAAGAATTAAGTCGCACGGGAGGCTGTATGTTGACAAAATATTCGAAGTGAGAATGTACTACAGCATGAAGACATAATGTATATTGTCGATGAAGCTCTAAAATTGCAAAAAAGTTCCCGCAACATCTAAGACATTCCGGCCGTGATTAATAGGAGCATCCAGAGGGGTTATTGTTCACATTTGTCGCAGAAACTGTCAGGATCACATATTTTTACCCGGCAAAATATATTGATTACTTAGCTTTCCTAAGGCCCAGCAGAGACAGATGTATCTACATCTATGCAAAGGAAGCCACCTTACGTAGTGTGGCGGAGAGTAATTTTCTAGGCCACGCCCATTCAGCCTCCACCAGTCGCGAACGGTGTGTGGAAACAGCGGCTGTTGGTAAGCCTTGAGCCTCCGTGTGGCTTCAAATGTTTAGCTATACTTTTCATGGTCCTTTCACAAGATAGATGTAGGAGGAAGCTCATTCGATGATGCGTCTGGAATTTGTTCCTCGTTGCGACCCAAAATCATTCTGAAGTTGCTGACATCTAGCGCCAGGGGTAGGTGACATGACTGCTTAGCAGCCTTGTGGGTGACTCAAGGCTTTCATCTACATCTGCATCTACATCCATACTCCGCAAGCGACCTGACGGTGTGTGGCGGAGGGTACCTTGAGTACCTCTATCGGTTCTCCCTTCTATTCCAGTCTCGTATTGTTCATGGAAAGAAGGATTGTCGGTATGCCTCTGTGTGGGCTCTAACCTCTCTAATTTTATCCTCATGGTCTCTTCGCGAGATATACGTAGGAGGGAGCAATATACTGCTTGACTGTTCGATGAAGGTATGTTCTCGAAACTTCAACAAAAATCCCGTACCGAGCAACTGAGCGTCTCTCCTGCAGAGTCTTCCACTGGAGTTTATCTATCATCTCCGTAACGCTTTCGCGATTACTAAATAATCGTGTAACGAAGCGCGCTGCTCTCCGTTGGATCTTCTCTCTCTCTTCTATCAACCCTATCTGGTACGGATCCCACACTGCTGAGCAGTATTCAAGCAGTGGGCGAACAAGCGTACTGTAGCCTATTTCCTTTGTTTTCGGATTGCATTTCCTTAGGATTCTTCCAATGAATCTCAGTCTGGCATCTGCTTTACCGACGATCAACTTTATACGATCATTCCATTTTAAATCACTCCTAATGCCTACTCCCAGATAATTTGTGGAATTAACTGCTTCCAGTTGCTGAGCTGCTATATTGTAGCTAAATGATAAGGGATCTTTGTTTCTATGTATTCGCAGCACATTACACTTGTCTACATTGGGATTCAATTGCCATTCCCTGCACCATGCGTCAATTCGCTGCAGATCGTCCTGCATTTCAGTACAATTTTCCATTGTTACAACCTCTCGATATACCACAGCATCATCCGCAAAAAGCCTCAGTGAACTTCAGACGTCATCCACAAAAGCAGAGTCTGTTCCTGAAGAATGAGTAGGTGTACCGGCGGCTTCCTGGGCGGGAGACGTCCTCTGGAGACAGGCGCAGCCAGCGGCCACCTGCGGCTACTGCCCGCTCGGAGGTCGATCACCCGCGCCACGGCGCGAACCTTCCAGAAGTCCGCCGCCAGAGCGCGGCGCGTCGCGTCGCTGCACAGCGCTCCCAGGCCGTCTTTCCGCCGACAAGTCTGAGCCGTACGGGACAAGTGCGTTGAACCTTCACTGTCGCTCCTGCTAAAGCGCATCCACTTTCGTAAAATATGGTTCTGTTACAAAATGAATACCGCCATCTTTAACGTACCCGAAACTAAACGCTACAAGGAAGGAGCTTGACATCTGGACTCCAGGAAACTGGAATAGCTCAAATATGGTGCTAGATACGTAAGTAAACGATAGTGACAAAGGCGGCAGGAGTATGCACCTAATAAGCGAGAGAACCCCTTACAATGTACAAGACTGACCATCATTTAGCGTGGCCATTATAAATAAATGATCTGGGTGCCAGCCGGTTTCTCTAATAATATCTTTCTACAACAGGCCATTACTCATGTAGGTAATGTACGAGTACCCATGCATATTCGTCATAAAAAACGAATTCCTTGAACAAGTCTTCGTCTTTTGGCGCCACTTTGATCACTTAATATACACTTTTCTGATAAGCTAAACAGCACACATTTTCATAAGAGGGCGGCTTCATATACCAAGCTTGAGTCCAGCTGTTAAATATGATGCAGTGAACACATGGTGTGTCGTGGGGCGATCGCTCTGTTTTTAAAATAATTGAAATGCCATGATCGCTTCAATATCGTTTACTAGCACCTTCAGAGTGCTTAAACCGGTCATCTAGTAAACGATATTGAAGCGATCGTGGCTTTTCAATTATGTTAAATATGAAACGAGAAAGTCTATATTACTAATGAAAATGTGCTATTCTGCCAACAAAGGATGCTGTTGACAATATAAAATTATAAAGAAGTGAATATTTGATATTTTGTGTTGACACATATTACAGATAGGGACCGAACACCTACTTCGTAGAACAATTTCAGGACTGACCACAATTTAGCGAGCTATGTAAGAGGGGCTTTCAATAAGCTATGCAGCACTTTTCAGTTGAAAAAAATGCTGAATTTTTTGTGGGATATCGTGAAACATTCGCGCTTCAGCACCTACAGCTTCATGAAGTTCCGACAGGTAGCGGCACTATATGAAACCTTCAAAATGGCCTCTGTAGCGGAGGTGTGTTGGAAAAGAGAGCAGTCATCGAGTTTCTTTTGACAGAAAACCAAAGCAGCGGAGGTATTCATAGATGCTTGCAGAATGTCTACGGAGACCTGGCAGTGATCAAAAGCACGGTGAGTCGTTGGACGAGGCATGTTTCATCATTGCTACAAGGTTGCGCAGACTTATCCTACCTCCCTCGTTCCGTCCGGCTACATACAGATGTGACTCCCGCGGTGTTGGAACGTGCAGACACTCTCATTCGAGCGACGGATCTCAGTCAAACACCTCGTTTCGAAACTGGACATTTCTGTTGGTAGTGCTGACACACTCGTCCACCAGTTGGTGTATTCAAAGGTGTGTGCCGGCTGAGTACCTCGCCGCTCTGACAGAAGACCATAAAGAGCAAAAAAGGACCATCTGTGCAGTGAAGGACGCACTCCGCGGGAAGCAGTACGCGGGTGATGTGTCAGACTGTCAGATCTTAGATGATATGTGTAGTGAAGAGACTGCCAGCTTTCTCGAGCTCCTAGAAACTGTTGAATCGTTTGAGCAAAGAGGCCTTCCAGTCTCCAGCACAAAGATGCACAATGATTTGGCTTTAGATTCAAACATGCTTACTGTCTTCCTTCTGCTACTGCTAGCATTTCTCTGCTAGATGCTGCCGCTCACGAGAACTTCGAGTGTCATCATTCCCCATTAACTTGTAGGGAAATTAGAACACTGCGCACAGATATGGAAATATATCAGCTGCAATGGCGTCCAAAGCCAAAAAAATTTTTTCTGAATTTACAATATTTGTGTTAAAATATCCTTTTATTTTGTATTCTTCACTTCACCTCAAATTAAGCTTTGTGGCCATTTTCAAGTGTCTCTGTAATACACACCATGTGTAGCGCAGTTAAAACACAATTATAAAACAGCCATTGCGTTCCTCGCCAAAGGAATGGAAAATTGAAATGACAAGATGATTTACTCACCAAAAGAACGTTTTTGAGTAAGAGTCAAAGCGATTATGCAGTCAAACATTACTAAAATGAAGTGAGTTGCTCCATTAAACAACAAAATCAAACAGTATTAGAATTGAAAAATGATAGGCAGAAACTACAGAAAAATATGATACAGAAAGAAGTACATTATTCGACTATAAAATAGTATTATAGTCGAAATTTTGCAGCAGTGGAGAATCCAAAATAGAAGCTTATTTCAAACCAAGTGTGGTAGATTCCAGTCATTCAGAAAAGACACAAGTCTTCTTCAGATAGTGCAACACGCAGTTCTCGCATCTGTGCCAGCTCTTACGCCCCACGGCGCCGTAATCTGTCGGTCCGGACGCAAATGAATGTAAAATCACTGCGCTAAATAAAATCCAAATTAGGTGACAGCTCTTTTAAACATTCATTCCTGTACGGTCACGGGTACGATATACAGTAACATCAGTGTCGTGGTAACACGGTTAGCGGTTGCGTGAGGGGGCAATGCAATCGTGACCATCACGTAATACGGATGGACCACGGTAAAGAGTAATCTCGACGCCTGCAGATCGGCAACCAGCAGCGCACCGCAGTTGGGCAGGCAGCGGCGCGCCAGGCGCAGCCGCCCACGCGGGCGCAGTGGCGGCCAGCGGACGGCGACGAAAGTGTCGTTAGGTGACCCAGTTGCAGGCCGTTGCTCGCCGCCAGCCGATATTTTGGACGCGCGGTCGTTACACCGCGCTGTGGCCGACATTCGTCGAACCGGGCCGTACAAAGGCCGCCAGATAGTGGTTACGTTACGTCGATCGCGAGCCGCACAAAGGAGCATTGTTCGGCGAAAGCACACACCTTGACCGCGCCGCCGCGGGCATTGACACCCGAACAGGGTGGGAAGACATCTTTTTGGACTGACATATTGGCGACGATTCCCATTAAGCGAGACAAACAGTCTCAGAAAGTCTGAACATCTGATAAGATGAAACGTCTGTGTCTTCTTCGTGTTACATATCTTGTACTGAACTAGAGTAATTTATCTTCAAGTGTGTCTCACTACGTCGAAGAAAATGAAATGGAGAAGGGGCTGACACAGGGACTGTAGCCTTTCCCTGGTTTTATTCAGTTTGTATTGAGAAAGCTGTGAAGAAAATCAGGGAGAAATTTGGGGATGGGATTAAACATCAGGGAGAAGAAATAACGACTTTGAGCTTTGCTGATGTCATTGTATTTCTATAGGAGACGGTTAAGGATTTCGAAGAGACATTGAGCAAAATGGCTAGTGCCTTGAAAAGAGGTTATGAGATGAATATCAATAAAAATAAAACAAGGGTAATGGAACGTTGTCAAATTATGATGATTACAAAATTAGATTAGGAAATGAGACACTGAAACTAGTAGCTGAGTTTTGCTAATGGGGCATCAGAATAACTGATGATGGCCGAAGCAGAAAAGATCTAAAATCTAAACTGGCACCAGAAAGAATTCATATCTGAAAAAGAGGAAATTACTAAAATCTAACGTAAAGTTAAGTGTCAGGAAGCCTTTTCTGCAGATATATTTTTGAAGTATGGCCTTGTGTGGAAGTGAAACTTGAAATGAAATTTGAAAGATAGGCACTTCAAACAATAAGAGAACAGATGCTTTTGAAATGTGGTGCTATAGAAGAATGCTAAAGATTAGATGAGTAAATAACAGTCGAGGAATTAGCGAATCGAAAGCCGGAAAAAAGAAATTTGTGGCACTACTTGACTAAAAGAAGGGATTGGCATAAAGGATATTTTCTGAGGTAACTGTCTGATAATGGAGAAAAGTGTGTGTGTGTGTGTGTGTGTGTGTGTGTGTAGAGGGAGACAAAACTTGAATAAAAGGATGCAGGTTGAGGTACTTATGCAGAAATGAAGAGGCTTGCACAGAATATACTAGCGAGGTCTGCATCAAAAAAGTCTCCGGATTGGAGGCTACAGCTAAAGTGTGTCACTACACGAGATGAGAGATTCTGACAGAAGTCGTCGAAGATTCTTGGCACTTACACGTCATAAAACCATACCTGTCTACGGCGTATGAGGGTGACAAACATTTGTATCACGTGATTCTGACGATTACATTCCTTCCCTGCGTTACTAGTAACCGAATTACTTGGACTACGACCGCAGTATAGTGTTAGAGCGGTACATACATGATGATGCGCCGGCAAACTTTCATTTGGTTGTCTGCGAGCACTTTGAACGAATCTTCGACAAGTATGTCGGTCGGTATGTTGTAGCTTGCCAATACCCTGGCATCCTAGGTTCGCCAACTTGAGCCCGTTGGATTTTTTTTCTTTTTTAGCCCTGTTGATAGTGTCGATGAACTCCGGGAGCGTAATGTGTTTATCCTCAAGTGCATATCTGTATTTTGGATTCTCGAAGGCTCTGTTACAACTGTTACAAAGTGTTCACGTAGCTCGCCAATACCTAGGTTCGCGGACTTGAGCGCGTTGGATTCTTTTTTTTTTTTTTTTTTTTTTTTAAGGCCTGTTGATAATGTCAATGAACTGCGGGAACGTAATGTGTTTATCCTCAGGCACATATCTGCAGTTTCAATCCTCAGGACTTTGTTACAAGGTGTTCACGTACTGAGTCATAATACGTCATAAGGGAAAGTTATTGGTTCCCATGCCTATACTTATTAAAATTAGTTGCTTATTTCTTTGTCCTCCCCTCTCCACTTTTTTAACTGCAAGATGTGACTGAAAGTTCAGTGAATGGTTTCAGAAAATACGGGAAACAAGAGTTACAGAAAAAGTAGCCTTTAAAGTAATCACTATTAGCTACAGTACACTTCTGACGTCGGCTGTAAAGCTGTTGGAAACTGCCAACGAACGCTTTTTGTGGAATCACTCGAAGCAGCAGGGCCTTGCGTTCTTGTATACCCGTAATGTCTTCCGTGTTCAGCTTTCACGCTCAACTCAAGGTGACTGTTCTTCAATACGCTCCTTATTCTCGAGATTTGGCGCCGGCAGACTTCTTCTCGTTTCCCCGCCTTAAATTAGTCCTGAAAGGCTTTCGCTTCGCGGACGTTGTCCGTGACCACAGTGCTTCGAGCGATTCCACAAGAAGCTGACAGGTTCCAACAGAAGTTGGTTGTAGCTAATGGCGATTACTTTGAAGTTGTAAAGGTATTTTCCTAGTAACTCTTGTTTCCTTTATTTTCTGACACCATTCAGCGAATTTTTCAGACGCAGCTTTGATAATAGCCGAACACCCCTTATGCGAGCAGCTCGCCGAGGCTGCCCTAGCTCGTATCAGTGTCCGCGTACACGAGGGACGACTTGGCGATAGGCGGGCCGCCTTGTCGGAAGCGACGAGCGTGAGGAGTGCTTGGGATAGCGAGTGGGCGTCCGTGGAGTACAGGTGTGAGGTAACGGTGCGTGACGCCAGGCCTTCCCGCTAGGCGCGGCCACGTCACCGCGGTGACGACACGGCGTGCGCGGGCGGCGTGCGCGGGGTCGCGGCCGCGTTGGCGGTCGTCGGCCCAGTCGGCGACTTTCGCTAATTGAGTCGCCCGCCGGGGTCGACGACCCCGCGCCACGCTGCCGCTCTGTTGCAATGCCCGGCAGGTGCAGCCCGCGGCCGACGACCCACGCAGCTCTTCCTGCAACACCCAGTTTGTTCGCAAATACGCGTCCTACACCTTCCGTTAGTCGAGGGCATCGTCATCCGTCCACATACACCCGCGTGGACGCTTACCGCAAACCGTTCACCAACTCAGCAGCTCCACTGCAAGACCGATGCCAAACAGGTCCATATTCAATATACAACCACATTATCTCCAATTATGGATATCAACATAGCTATATTTTACACAGCTTTTATCTTACAAAGTCGAAACTCGTTCGGCATGGGTATTGGTTCGATCACTCTTAGAAAACAACTGAATTTTGGAAGGAACTCGTAATATCGAATCCATCACGAACTAAATAATACATAGTACCCGTGACATATATGTAGTCTAGTGACAACTGAAGCAAAAAATCCGTAACGAAAGCAACAAAAGATGAAATTTCCTGGGAGATTAAAACTGTGTGCCAGACCGAGACTCGAACTCGGGACCTTTGCCTTTCGCGGGCTGGTGCTCTACCGACTGAGCTACCCAAGCACGACTCACGCCCTGTCCTCACAGCTTTAATTCCGCCAGTACCTCGTCTCCTACCTTGCACGCTTCACGGAAGCTCTCCTGCGAACCTTGCAGAACTAGCACTCCTGAAAGAAAGGAGGTAGGAGACGAAGTACTGGCGGAATTAAAGCTGTGAGGACTGGGCGTGAGTCGTTCTTGGGTAGCTCAGTCGGTAGAGCTTTTTCCCGCGAAAGGCAAAGGTCCCGAGTTCGAGTCTCGGTCCGGCACACAGTTTTAATCTCCCAGGAAGTTTCATATCAGCGCACACTCCACTGTAGAGTGAAATTTCATTCTAGAAACAAAAGAAGAACTTGTTCGGGTGGTTGATCTTTACATGACACGCCTCTCAGAAACTGATGACAAAGAGGAAACAAAACGATATAAACAACAAAATCTGGAAGTGGATAACATAAGAAGTTGCAGACTACTGTTTGGAACGTATACCAAATAAGATCCTTAAAACATATATGTCGGGCGATATAATTTGATTGAACTGATTTCATCTAACCAAGGAGAAAAAACAACTATGGCGTTAGCTCCCTGTTGCCTTGATCGAAACAAAATTTACTGTGAAGCTTCTCTCCCTGCCACTCTAGCGAATCCAACCAGAACCTTAAACAGTAGTAGGAGTTCCTTTATTACGTCTTTGTTAGCCATAATTTTTTAAGGAATTAATGACTCAATTTTTTTTTCTTTCGGTCTTCAGTGCAGTGGAAGGTTAAATGTGGTGCAATCTACTCCCCCGGTACCACATACACTGCACTTAAGGGCTTCTTTCACTACTGCCTTCGCGTACAGTTGTTTCTTGAAGTTCCCACGGCCAGTCATTCAACTTATCACGAGTTTAAACTGCCTCCTGTCCAACCAGAGAACCACAGACCTTCTCTTCGAACACGGTTTCGGCATCATTAGGCTGCCATGTTTTTGTTTTTGGGATTTACTCCTGTGTTCTACGTGCTGCATCGCGATACTGCAACGTAGTTCAGATTTTACCTTTCCCTTAGTGACAGTTAGGATACCGTGCGATCTAACAAACTGAGTCGTTGCCCCCGTCCTGGTTAGCCTATCGGTTTGTTCGTTGCCACGAATACTTGAGTGACCAGAACCGAGAGCAGGTTTACCTTGTTGTTTGCCCCTAGCCTCACAAAGGTTTCATGGCGTTCTGGAAAGATATTTGATCTCGTTGCAGGGGCTGATAGAAATATTGAGACTGCTCGGTTGTCTGAATGAATGTTAATGCTGTGATTCTCTTAACAACTATCTAGACTCTCATCCGTGCACACTCTGAGGGCGATATGAGTGGGTGGAAATTAAGAGCCCTGCTTCCTATAGAGATCTCATCAAAACCGACATCCAGTATAATAGTAATTATAATAAAAGACGTTGGCTAGTGACGCCCAGAAACGGCAGACTTAAGCGGTGTACAAGTTACAGTGTCGACAGGCAAAACACATTTCCACACACGGGACGAGGAATAGAAGCATAAAAGACAGTAGTAGAAACAGTTGCAGTGATTATGGAGTTAATGTGGATGAAGTTTTGTGCTGCATGCTTGAATTGCAGGAGTTTCTTGTACAGAACGTGCAACAGTGTTTACCCTCCCTTCTGCAAAATGTGGAACTGTTAGCTTACGTAATTTCCCGATTTGTTACTCTCGTATTCACTAACTGACAACACGGCTGAAGCTTCAGACCAAGAGATAGCTGCTGAAGAAATGTCCCTAGAAATGCTATAGAAGTGACTTTTGCCCATGGCCTACTGTCACTCGTTGCTTATAGCTGTGCTTCGGTTACTTCCCGTTCATTTACATGTATTCGTGATACATGCTACGAGTAACTGATAGTTTCGTCTAAAATCTCCGCTTTGTTCGTAATCTCGCATCGTTTAAAAATGCAACGTCTTGCACAAACACGACGTAAAAATCTGAGACAGAGCAGTTTATCAGCGATCTTACATATTAGCTGCGTAACAGTCAAGTAGGACATAATTGTAATACACGAGAAATATTTAGTGTATCAAATTGAGACGGTGGAGTGTTAGAATGAGCGAGTCTGAAGTTGGGCGTTCGAGCAATGTTACACGGTTAAAACTCTACTAGCTGGTCTACGTTAGCGTCTCTGTTGCCCGAGTGGACGGTGGCGCCGACACGCGTCCGCGCCGGGAACTACTAGCGCGCTGCAGTCTGCTTGTGAATGGATGCAGCGGCAGCTGGCGTAGGCTGCAGGTCAGTGTTACGTCAGCGGCACAGCAACAGCGTGCGTAATACGCGCGCCGGCGACTCAGCCACATTCTTTCTACCCGTTTGATTGTGTAACTTCTTGTTTCATGGGACACGCTAGAAACTCCCGTGTGGTGGACGTAATACAAGAATTCAGGATATCAGCTTTCGTTCATTGTAGAATTCTTTTTTTGTCAGAGTGACTATTTCGAAATTGTTACAGTTTCATTTTTCTATTTTTAGTTACCACGGTCAAGTAGAACTGTTTAAATGTTACACTTTCGCCATTTCTCTGATACATCATTTTCCCTGGTGATCATTTCTGGAGTTTCGGCTCTGCAGCCATTTTCAAGTAATTCATATTTTTCCTTTCGGAATTAGTTAAATTCTATACCTTTCTTGACATGTGCTATGGAATGCTATGTAACTAATTTCTAAAGGATAGTAATGAATTACTTGAAAATGGCTGCGGAATCGAAACTGCAAAAGTGTCCATCTGAAAAGTAAATAACAATCCAGTGGTGAGGGCATTATCATTTAAACTCGTACTGTATGGTTCAGACCTTAAGCATACAGTATCTGATCAGAATTACACGAGGAACAGGGTACCAATACCCCAGCAATCAGTACAATATTATCTCCAATCTAATATAAGTGACCTTAGTAAGGTGCTAATGTTTACTGTGTTAAATACATTAATTTTATGGGGACGCATTTCGAACATGATGTACGAAAACTGTTATGGGAACAATCTCTCAGCTGTTTGCGCAACGTAATTGAAGATGTGACAGTTATAAATCACTCAGTAGGTCTTTCACTGTTACCAACATATTTCAAAGTTAAAACGTTTGTAGTCAAGAAGAAAGATATGACTCTGTATTTCGTGGATATATTGTGGTAGAAAACGTGTTAGAGGAACTATACCTGCAATGAATCTATTATCCACGGTCATGTGTACGACTAGAGCTGGGTAATTAACCTAACCTAACCTAACCACTTAAGAGGTACTCCATATTTGGAAATTAAATTCCAAGAGAGTGTATATTTATTATCGAGCTTCAAGCAGAACTTCTACACTGTAAATAGGTTAGTTGTAAGCGGTTTTCTTCTATTGCACGCACTGAAAGTGATATCAACATATTTATTCAAAAATGTAAATGGATTAAAGTATTTCTTGTAACTTGCTTACGACCAGACTCCATGTGATAGCAACATCATAGATGTCGTAGTAAGACGTGGAACATAGAGATTTAAAAAGCAGACCCTCACTGATTATAGAGGACGCAAGTTTCCTGTGGTTCCCCAACTGATGCAATTCAGGCCGTTATGCAGAAAGCAATGTTGAAACTGGAGGTAGCAAACTTCCCCGAGAGCGGACAAGACCTTGAAATCGACTGCGGCGCCATCTGTCGGCAGTGGCCTGAACTCCGGCTGCCAGCAGCTTCGCGCTTTCGACGCCAGGTGCTGCTGCGCGCAGTCGATGCTCAGTTGCGCAACGCGCAAGCCGGCGCGGAAGATTCAAAGCTGTCACGTGGCACGCGGTTGCTTCCATCAACGTGTTACGCAATTTCTCCGATTGCCTGAACTCATGAATACGAAAAGGAATTTGAAGTTCATTACTGATAGCTGATGAGCCACCTGTTTGTTATTAAAGACAAAACTTACCTTCTAATGTGAATGGCAGCTAAATGGAATCCATTATTGCAGTTCTAAGGAACTAGAAGACATAATAAAAAGGAGCAAAGAAAGGAAAAGAGGTCAAATTGGTCTTCTCCTTGAGTCTATGTTACACAGGCTCTGAACGGAGCTTTCTCAGTGTATCTGTCAAAACCATAAGAAACTAAAAACTTGGGGAAAGCACACCAAACAATCTTCGTGTAGATTCCAAAAGTGCATTTCGGTTGCAAAGGGTGGGGAGAGATGTACTGGCGATGGGGCAACTGTACCAATGAATAAATGCATCTAATAGTGAGTAGGTTATAAATTTTTCGAAATAACTGTTCTATAGGCTTTGTCATTTTTGGAAGGCCTACGTGACCATTACTATTAAAAAAACTGAGTGTTAAGAAGTAGAAGCAGCCCCTGATTGATGCTACGGGAATGGATGGACGTTGCAAGATAGGCAACGCCGCGATACCAGCTGTCTAACGGCGTAGCAGACTTACAAGGCGCTACCGTCTAGCACCCTGTATATGATCCGAAACCTACCTCAAAATTTTAAAACGATTATTGTAGTAGTTTCAGTTGCAAACACCCATACTTGATAACTACTTTCGACTACATTTAATGATCATCTTCAAATATGTTTAATGACGAGTTGTGAAATGCCAAATTCTTTAACATTTTTTCGCCGACAGAAACCAGTTATCAAGTGTGACTAGTTGCAGCTGAGACTGGTACAATAAATATTTTAAAAATATTTAAACAGTTGCAGTACCTCTCGTGACAATACATCATCATCTCTTATAATCTAAATATTAATCTCTTTAATACAGTGATTACAGAGAGTAGTACAATGGTTAAAAAGAGATAAATCATAAGTTTAGAACGTCGTTGGCCACTTTGAGGCCGAAGTACCAGCTATGTAATAGCTTTGCGCCGTTTTTTCATTCCCATTTTGACGCTGCTCGTATTCGCTCGACACTGGACTTCTTCAGAATTTTGGATTCCATTTGACGCGAGCTTTCCTCTGACGTGCGTTTTTTTAATCATCTAGAGCATATTTACGAGTTGTATGATATAGTATATTTCATTATTTTGTAATTTTCAATTTAATACCGATTTTTACAGGTGAATATTTTTATTTTGTCGCATTTGGTCCTAGTAGTGTTCCGAATCAGAGCCCCAGCTAAAGGTGTTTCACGTACACCAGTTTATAACTTTACACAAAGCTAATTCTTAGCACACACGCGCATGCGCGTATGGTGGTAGGATGACGTCAGAGGCAAAACAAATACTGCGCGATAAACACGTACAAACCTTATCCTTTGTGAGTCAACCCTTGTTTATGCATTTTTAGTCTCGTAGTTATTAGCAATCCAAATCTGACAGTATTTTGTCATATAAAAAATACGAGTGGTGAGCGAACAGAAGTTTTGACTTCGATGAACAGCACAAGAGCAGGAGAAGCAACAAAAGAACAGTGATTTTCAGGACTTGTAAATTAATATGCGCCTTGGCAATCAGCATTAGCAAGCGTGATTCATAGACAAATTAACCATCTCATAAATTACATGCCAAAATTTAATTTTCTAAAAGAAACGATGAAGGAAACGCTATGTGAGTGGTGAGCGAACAGAAGTTTTGACTTTGATGAACAGCACAAGAGCAGGAGAAGCAACAAAAGAACAGTGATTTTCAGGAGGTGTTGAAATTGGAAGGCAGATGCAGTAACAGAAGAGGTGTGAAGTGATCTAAGGAATGAAAAAAGCGTACAAGTGCGAGTAGAACTATGAAGGTCTTGTAAAAATTTAATTATGTATAGAGATCTACACAGATAGCTCTTCTACAGGTATTGATGAGTGAATTTGTATCAAAATATGTGACATAAATAGCCGTATCTTTTGACTGAAATGATACAGAAACTGAATTTTTTACGCAGCCAAAGAAACGTAGACCTTAGTATTGGACATAAATTTCAACTTGATACCTCTACTCGTTCCATAAAAAGAGATATCAACAGAGGGACAAAGAAGTCGTCGTAAAAGGGTTCCGTTTTTACAGACTAAAGAGCGGAACCGTAAAAGGAGGTGTGCTGGATAGATGGAAGATACAAAGAAGTTAAAGATGCTGACTGCCAGTGGGTGTTGATATATATCAATGGCGCAAGCTGACAATTTGTATTCGAACCAAGATCTGCTTACTAGGCCGACGTCCTGACCACTAAGCCATCCGGACACAGTGATCACCACAACTGCACTGACTACTCCAGTACGCCTCACGTCACACCCAAATTCTCACCTTATACCGCACGCTTTTGATGTAGCGCCCTCGTTCATTAACCTCATTACTCGCGGCATATCGCCGATTTCCGTAAGAGTTCAAGAGATAATCGGCCCTCATCGCGTTAATTTTATACAGATATACGTGACGTCATATCTGTTCTTTCGCACATGTCCAAGAGAAGAGACACTAATATATACTACAGGAAAAAGTTAGAAGGAAATGCGATTGTCACATGGTCCATAGTTGGTTAAAAATGGTTCAAATGGCTCTGAGCACTATGGGACTTAACATCTGAGGTTATCAGTCCCCTAGAGCTTAGAACTACTTAAACCTAACTAACCTAAGATTCAAATGGTTCAAGCGGCTCTGAGCACTATGGGACTTAACATCTGAGGTTATCAGTCCCCTAGAACTTAGAACTACTTAAACCTAATTAACCTGAGGACATCACACACATCCATGCCCGAGGCAGGATTCGAACCTGCGACCGTAGCGTTCGCGCTGTTCCAGACTGAGGTGCCTAGAACCACTCGGTCACAACGGCCGTCTGGTTAAAATGGAAAAGGGATATACATTAAGTGAGCAGTACTTGATCAAGTACCGACCCACACATAAGAGTTCTCTCATGAAGTAAGCGAGAAGATCGGCAACGTTGTATGGCGTGGGTGTATTGGTTTGATAGGTACGAGAAGGATGTAAGCTGCAACTAGAGGGAAGTGAGTGTGCAGTACTGGACCTGAGTAGGCGGCAGCGGCGGCCCGAGGCAGTAGTCGGCCCCTGGAGAGGTCGAAGCTGACGACGGCGGCGTGGCTCATGTCGTGGCGCGGACTGAACCCCAGCGGCGCCGGCGGCCGCGCCGAGACACGTGCGCACGTGCGCCCGGCACGAGACCAGAGCCCGCTGCTGACGTCTGCCCGCGCAAATCTGGCCCCGGCTGTCAGCGGCATGCCGCCCTGCCAGCCGAAGCCGTACTCGATACCGTGCCCTCGCTCCCACCAGCCGTCTCGTGCAGCTATCCCAAACCCCCACCAGTCACTTGCCGAAGGCACGACATCTGCAGTTACAGGGTGGTTATCACCGCTACCTGAGAGGGCCGCCGTGAAAAACGAGTGATCGCAAGACAATGAAACTTTTCTAAGGACGTGCAATAGAGAAATAACAAACTATTAAAAGAAATACACTACAGGCCATTAAAATTGCTTCACCACGAATACGACGTGCTACAGACGAGAAAATTAACCAACAGGAAGAAGATGTTGTGATATGCAAATGATTAGCTTTTCAAAGTATTCACACAAGGTTGGCGCCGGTGGCGACACCTCCAACGTGATGACATGAAGAAAGTTTCCGACCGATTTCTCATACACAAACAGCAGTTGACCGGCGTTGCCCGGTGAAACGTTGTTGTGATGCTTCGTGTAAGGAGCAGAAATGCTTACCATCAGGTTTCCGACGGATTGTTGCCTATAGCGATTGCGGTTTACCGTATCGCGACATTGCTGCTCGCGTTGGTCGAGATCCAATTAGCAGAATATGGAATCGGTGGGTTCAGGAGGGTAATACGGAACGCCGTGCTGGATCCCAACGGCCTCGTATCACTAGCAGTCGAGATGACAGGCATCTTATCCACATGGCTGTAACGGATCGTGCAGCCACGTCTCCATCCCTGAGTCAACAGATGGGGACGTTTGCAAGACAACAACCATCTGCACGAACAGTTCGACGACGTTTGCAGCAGCATGGACTGTCAGCTGGGACACCATGGCTGCGGTTAGCCTTGACGCTGCAACACAGACAGGAGCGCCTGCGATGGTGTACTCAACGACGAACCTGGGTGCACGTATGGCAAAACGTCATTTTTCGGAAACAGCTATGCGACTGAAGCGTTGTTCACCTTGTCGAGACCCTTCTTGATACTCTGCAGCTGCAATGCACACTGATGCTCGTGCTTCAACTCTACGTCCCCGTATCAGCACCGGCGCTAAACTGCAATTCTTGATACTGCGGAGCACAATCTGAACATCTATACTGTAAAGGTGGGTAACCATACGGTAAATACTTTGCCGCCTACACTGGCTCAAGCAGCGAAAGTTTAATTATAACTTCCCTGCGTATTTATATGCCGCAAAGTCTCTTTCTGATCTGTGCCGGCAAGTGCTTTGTATGGACCCACCGCGGGCATTTCCCCCTTTTTCTGATTGAGACACCTGTGGTGCGCGGGGAGAGTAATTGTTGGCAAGGTTCTGTATGGACTCGAATCTCACTAACATTTTAACCAAATTTTTTTGATTTTAATGCTCTTCTTTCTTTTTGTGCATGCTGACAAATATTTGAGAGGTATCCCGCCTCATGCAAGACACCGTTTGTTTGTTTTTCTTTACCTAAACATGTTTCACCACGTTTTTTTTTTTTTTTTTTTTTTTTTTTTTTTTTTTTTTTTTTGCTAGCATGATGCTAACGTGTAACGTGTTACTTTTATGCTGGTAGCTTTGCAACGATCATACAATTTTATAGCCTGACTTGATTTTTGATTCTGTAGCCTTCTTTTCCCATTATTCTCAACGTGTTAACTTACTCATTTTCTTTTTTATCGGAAATTTTGATGCAGGTGCACTCAGTATTATTTACTTTGTGACAAAAACAGAATCTTTCAGTCGTCATGGAGCATAAAGGCTGTGAAAATGTATGGCATTTGTGAAGCTACCTGCATAAAAACGTGTTACAGTCATTTAAGACTGAAAAATAAAAAAGAAAACACTGAACATAGCAGTGAAAGTGCTGAAACATGTTTGGGTAATGAAAAACACACAAATGGCGTATTACATTAAGTGGGATATCTTCCCACTACATCTCTCTAATTTCGCGAGATGTAAATTCGAGCCCGCCGCTGTGACCGAGCGGTTCTAGGTGCTTCAGTTCGGAACCGCGCTGCTGCTACGGTGGCAGGTTCGAATCGTGCCTCGGGCATGGATGTGAGTGATGTCCTTAGGTTAGTTAGGTTTAAGTAGTTCTAAGTTCTAGGGGACTGATGATCTCAGATGTTAAGTCCCATAGTGCTTAGAGCCATTTGAACCATTTGTAAATACGAGGAAGCATTACGTTGGCTGACTCTTCTAGGGACATACGCTCTCGGAATTTGAACAGTAAACGCCATTACGCACAACGCCTCTCTTTTTGTGTCTGCCAATACAGTTGGCTGAGGGAGCAGATCAGTCACTGTGACGGATCTTTGCCCCTGTGGATATGTCGTAAACTCAGTCATAGTCGAAGAATTCCAGTCTGCTTTCCTATCAGTCCAAAAGGTAACGTTGGCTACTCACCCACAGCACCATCAATGGCTCCAGTTTGTAAAAGTAAATTACTTTTGACGCTAGAATGCGTGGCCGGTACTTACCGACTCAGCGGCAACGGCTTTAGCTGAGCTGGATGAACGAGGAAAGAGCGCTGCAGTGTCTGTCATCTTACCTGAAACAACAGGGAAACTACTTATTTTTGTGTAGACAATAGTGTCATAATGAAAGCCGCAACAAAAATTACCAAAATGCAGTAAACATAGGCAGTGGATGATGTACAGCGTACAACAGTGTCTAAGCGCAAGGAGCGTTGCAGATGGGTGTTGTGTTAATAACGCTAGTCTGAGACTAGTCCACCGAGATTAAATCCACAAAGGGAATTATGATATAGTACAAGATCCATCAGTGCAAAACTCTACGGGAAATTAGGTAACATTCACTAATGCTGTGTCAGAGTGGTAGAATAGACTACCATGGTCCATCTCAGACAAGATTCCAATGATCTCATTGAAAAAAAAGAAAAAACTTTCTGATTAAATATACGTAAAAAAAAACTTTCTGATTGAGTATACGTCAAGATAAGTCCACAAATAATATTTTAATTCTGGGTCATCTGACAGGATACAGCTAGTGTCCAGTTTTGTTGTTTATCGTAAATTTTATTTTAATGCAGTTTCATCTTTCCAAAGGGGAAATTTCTCTGTTACTTGTTTCGGTCTTCTCTAACACCCGTGTTACTCAGATATCTTTGAAATATATTTTATATAAGACTCAACGACGCTCCATCTTTATAAAAGATAACTGAAAAATGCCCAAGTTCATCGTCAAAGGCTTTTTAAAGCTCTTCTGTGAAGGCTACTGTAGTCGCAAAACACCCTGCATCATATGTCTGGACGCGCACGACTAGATGTGGTTCTTATGGACTTTCATTTAGATATGTAAATACTTGTCTGGATGACTCTCAGAAGGACCTATACAATGTAGTGTTTGTGCTGTTTCAGTGGAATATGTAAATGAAAGGAGGATAGACATTAGAACTCGGATGTGCCTTAAACCTATTTCTTTCTAACGTCAGAAAGGGTTCCGCCGATTATAACGTCTCCAACGAGAGTGTAATCACCATCATTGTCAGCCGGCCGCGGTGGCCGAGGGGTTCTAGGCGCTACAGTCTGGAACCGCACGACCGCTACGGTCGCAGGTTCGAATCCTGCCTCGGGCATGGATGTGTGTGATGCCCTTAGTTTAGTTAGGTCTAAGTAGTTCTAAGTTCTAGGGGACTGATGACCTCACAAGTTGTCCCATAGTGCTCAGAGCCATTTGAGCCAATCATCATTGTCACATACTCTCGCTAAACTGGGCCCTGGCAGAAGTCAGAAATTTTAAAACTGGGCAGAGACTTAGTTAGTGTTGATGAGTATTACATCTGCTGTCAGAATTCGAACGGACCGCTCTAGTATCGAGAGCCTCTATAGTGTGTTAGCAACTCTTCCAGTGAGTCGGTTTCCGATGTTTTAGGGGAGCCTATTTTTGTAAGTCACTTTGCAGCGATTGTTAACTGCTATTTCTGGAATGACGAAATCGGACTGGTCCACCTTCTAAACGGCTATTGAGGAAACATCCTTTTGTTTATGATATCTGTGGATTATCGGCGGTTTTGGAGGCAATGCAAACGAACCAGAGCGACAGCAAAAGCTGGTGATGGTGGTGTACGGTCATCATTATCACAGCCGGGGTCCTGCCAGTGCATGTGGATTATTATTAGGCTACGTCAGCAGGAGGTACACGGTATGGTGGCGTTGCGTGTCCGCCATGCACACCCAGAGCCAGGACCTGCGCAATACAGCCGCTCCTGTCCCCCGCTTCACGTGGCGGCGGCACGCGACTGCCGAGTGCTGACGTCACCACTCAGCCCCACCCCACGGCCGCTGCGCGCGCAACACGGGTTTTGCCAAGAGGCGCGTCCCGCAAGTTCCTAAATACGGCACGTCTCCCTGACAGCACACGCGTGGTAGCATTCAAGACCAGGAGGCCACGACCATGCTAATACTAGAAGAAGTCTGACGTACAGTACTCAACATCGTATCACGTACTCCACTACACTGATTATACCGGGTGATCAAAAAGTCAGTATAAATTTTAAAAGTGAATAAATCACGGAATAATGTATAGAGAGGTATAAACTGACACACATGCTTGGAATGACATGGGGTTTTATTAGAACCAAAAAAATACAAACGTTCAAAAAATGTCCGACAGATGGCGCTTCATCTGATCAGAATAGCAATAATTAGCATAACAATGTAAGACAAAGTGAAGATGATGTTCTTTACAGGAAATGCTCAATATGTCCACCATCATTCCTCAACAATAGCTGTAGTCGAGGAATAATGTTGTGAACAGCACTGTAAAGCATGTCCGGAGTTATGGTGAGGCATTGCCGACGGATGTTGTATCTCAGCATCCCTAGAGATGTCGGTCGATCACGATACACTTGCGACTTCAGGTAACCCCAAATTCAATAATCACACGGACTCAGGTCTGGGGCTCTGGGAGGCCAAGCATGACGAAAGTGGCGGCTGAGCACACGATCATCACCAAACGACGCGCGCAAGAGATCTTTCACGCGTCTAGCAATATGGGGTGTTTTTTTTTTTTTGTTCTAATAAAACCCCATGTCATTCCAAGCATGTGTGTCAATTTTTACCTTTCTATCTACATTATTCCGTGGTTATTAAGTTTTCAAATTAATACTAACTTTTTGATCGCCCGGTATACTCACATACAAAAATCGGTACGTTGTCGTGGGTGACGAATTATTATTATTTAGCGCATGGCAACTTTTTTTCTGTCTTGGAATATACACTTTCCACATGAATTTCGCCTATTTGTTAAGGGCATCATCTGTTGTTTTTTTACTTGCTGGTGTGTCAACCCATAATTTTGGTCTCCTCTCATTAGATAACAGCTCAGGAGACGCACTACCATTTCCATTAACCAGATTAGGCACAAATTCGCGTTGAGATCTTTAGATTTTCTCGTTTTCACTCTTTCTTCTTCATTAACTAAGCGATGTGAACACTTCACCCTGTTAAGGTGAGAACTTCAGATTAATAGTAGGAAAAGTGTGGTGATTTTGGTAGTAAGAACATTTTTTTTACCAGATGTGTTTTGTCGGATACAAAAGGAAAAATACGATAAAGTGATTCTGTTCTGTTAGTCAAAGGGGTCGTTCCGCATGATGTAAAATCCTTTATTTCTGTATTACCTCAGTAGCATCGTAGAACTTTAAAATTTTAATTTATTGTATTCTTCAAAATCGTTTGAACTATGTAACAGTGTTCGATTCTCTAATTAATTACTTACTAAACCGAATTTAAGAGCTCCAAAAATTTTAAGGTTTCTATCGAGACTAACCCTTACTAAAATTTCTGTCACGCTTATATTGTAGTTACTGTATTTATATCCCGGTGCCGTACTTCGTCAGTACTTCCGAGCAAACTTAATTTCTGCGCCTGCCGCAGTCGCCGAGGAGTTCTAGGCGCTACAGTCTGGAACCGCGCGACCGCTACGGTCGCAGGTTCGAATCCTGCCTCGGGCATGGATGTGTGCGATGTCCTTAGGTTAGTTAGGTTTACGTAGTTCTAAGTTCTAGGAGACTGATGACCACAGCAGTTAAGTCCCATAGTGCTCAGAGCCATTTATTTAATTTCTGCAGTTTCACTTGCATTGGCTGTGTTCGCTCCCTCGCTCATCACTAAAGAATTTGCACTGGAAATAGTTCCAGACCGCAGTTATCGAACTATTTTTCTTCTTTTTCCGAGCCTCGATCTCAGCAAAATAGTGCGCATGTCATGTAGAAACAGTTGGTTATGTATCTTAACTACTGACTGTTTGCGATATGGCTGGTATTACTTGCTTGGCGTTTTAGAGAAATGGTAGCGATATAAGAACTTCTGTGAACCTTCTTGAAACTGAAGAAATGCTGTTTGCGAAGAGGAAAGAACGGATTTCGATTGCGGTTGTTGTCTGCTGTTGTCAGTGACGCCTTATATTCAGCACGGATGCAACCCGCCGAGCGTAATCGTGCTCCCGGTCACATCTCGGTTACTGTGCAGGCGCCTACCAAAAGCAGACCCATCATTCTGTTTCAAAATAAATTGCTAAAATAACCTTTCTTTTAAATTCCTGTATGTACTTATGAGTGCTAATGGACCATTATTGATGTGTGATGTCACCACAGTAATAATAAGCGTCGTACAATTAACGTGTTGGTGCGGTAGAAAAATGTTATGGACTAGCACTTGTGATCGTCTCAAACCTTAAGTCACATAGCAAGATCTTAAAGGGGCAGAAAAATCTTTTTCAGCTAAGTCTGTTGGAAATAACCCTAAATTAAATTGTGTAGGGAATCACTCCACTGAGTCCTTTCCTTTGCGTTCGATATACTGTGCCAAGCACGCATGTTGCTCTTACGTCTTTGCTAATGTCACTATCTACTATTTATCAAGTTGTTTGCTCAGTCTTTTCTTATTTCTAGAAATCAGACAAAGGACATCAATCCTCAACTTTCGTCTAGCCATTTATCGCAGAGTGATTTTCAGTTTTCGAGTTTTTTTCATTGAAAGTGTTTCTGTCAGTCACACTCCTGTTTCAAGAATATAGTTTGTAAAGCGCTATATAGTTTACCCGAAGTTGTCTAGACCATTTTAATCTAAATGAAATTGCTTGATTTCTTAGGCACTGTTAGCAATTTTACTGTATCCATAACAAAATTTTTGGAAAAAATCGTTTTATAATTACGTATACCGACGTCTGCAAGTGGTCTCATCTGCTGTATCCACTAGTGAATTGAAACTCTTCGTTTGTTTGGTTAAAATGGAATTTGGTTTTTAATATACTTTTGGAGACAGTGTCGGTGAATATTTTACAAATAGCACCATTATCAACAAAGCTGTCATTTAAATAATATTAGTATTGTTTCTGCTTCTACTATTGTCGGTGTAAGGGATTTCATAAGGTAGAACATACAATTAGGACATCAAAAATATTTACACAGTTAGTGCTATGACATCAGGTATCTTCAAGTAATTTCTGAGTGATTGGTGAATGTTGTAAATAATTGTATTCTTAAAATATCAATGACGCACAGCAAAATCAAACCATAATTTTTCGATCCTTATTTATTGTCATATTAAGGGACAGGAAACTGTACACCTGTTGGGTAACCAAGTGGTGTCTCACATCCGTGCCCCTAGCATTAGAGGCGCGTGTTTTCTGTAGCTCATGTAACTTGCAATTAAAATAATACGAAAATTTGCATAAAAATTGCGCATGACTCTGTTTTCTTCATAGATTATATGTCACAAGCCTTGCACGTATCCTCTTTTTAATTTAGAACTAATTGATAATTAAAAAAAACTTTACGGGAATGGTTGTCATTTACTTTGATTTTTCTTCGAGTCAAAACTTTTTTGGTTTCAAGTCTTTCATGTAAACTTTCCTCCTTTCCACGTTCGTAGATTCTGAACATGGTCAGTGTGCAGTCGGCAGTGACTGTTGTTCTTTTCTGCAATAATGTCTACTGGAGATAAAAACAGGGATATAATACAACAGTCACCTACTTTGTGGCAGTCGTTCTGGAACATTTCGTTTATTGCAAGAAGGTGACAGACCTATATAGGGTGTAAAGGATCTAAGTGCATATATTTTTATTTGTGGAACCTTGACATATTCACACACCAGTGTGTTGATTGCTTTCCCCACAAGTGAGCCACAAACTTTGCGACCTGAAGTTTTCTGCGTCGCCATAGTGCACCACTAAGTGGATGACGCCTGTCGGAATAGACTAACCGTTTTGCGACAACGCGTGCACACTTCAACATCTGACGAGATACGCAAGGGTAAACAAGCATGAATGGCCTGCTCTTCGCTCATGTACTTGTAGGAACTACCTAATCTAAAAACATACTATTTGTAATAGCTACAATTATTAGTCTACAAATGACGTAAATACTGGTATAGTGTTGTTCAGTACACCGTCCTCAGTTACCATTAGAAATATCTGCACTTCCAGCCGTTATAAATTCCAGTCGTTACACTCTGTATATAATAAAAGTGCACTGTCAGTCTCTTGTGTCGTGACGGAGAACAATACGGAGGTGCGCTACGTTAAAGAGGTGAAGAGGGAAAGGGATCACGTTGTGTGAGTTCAGTGACACCGCCGTCACAAGGACGGCGAGTGCTGAGCGGCAGGAGCAGCCAGCAGTGGAAAGCGAGAGTGCAGAAGAAAGTGCCTGTTGCGCGGAGCGGGGAGAGAGAGAGTTGCGGAGCGAACCCGCCCAGTGACGCGAGCCGACGCGCACGCCTCGGCGGCCTGAGCGAGAGTGAGCCGCAGTCGCGCTAGCGCCAGACGGTGGCGCCGCGGCGGCCGGCGCGCGAACCAGCGGTCAGCGACCGCGCGGGGAAAAGTAGGCCGGCGCAGCCGGAGGCCTTGAGCGCTGCCCCGCCGTGCTTCTAACTCGGCAAACAAAGCCCGACCCGCCACAGCGCAGCTGCACGCCACAGGCCAGCAGCCAGCCGGGCTACTCCGCCAGCTCCTCGCAGCGAGCGATTGCGTCGCCGCTCGAACGACACGGCGGTCCGCAACCAGACCGGAACATTTTGCAGCCTTGCTCGCTACAGAGCCCCGGGTGAAAGTGTTTGCTACGGGGCAGCCGGCACGCGCCCGCTGCGGAGCACTCGTCATTTTCAGCCCTACAAGTACGCCGAAACAGTGCCATTCTACGTCCGAAACTCTGATACTGCACAGCCCATCATACCAAATTATGATTGCCTTTGCTCCACAAAGGACGTAATTACTTCCTCAATTGCAGGCAGCGAGGGAGTACATACAACACTTTTCTATGCGCTACCAAAAGTGCACATCTGTCCTATGGCTCTTCAAGTGCCAAAACCTAGTCTGGACATGTGGGTAACATACCATTGTCAAAGTTTCAGTAGCTTCAGTAGTCATTAACACTTCCAAAGCTACTTTTCAGCGTCACTTATCCGTCTCAAAACTTTTAATCCCATACAGAATCACCCTCAAGGGACTGTAACATTCATTTGTGGGTTGTAATGAACTTTATTTTATTTTATTTATTTATTTTTACAATGGGCACGTTTCCTTACACTTTTATTCAGTGTATCACCATGTCCAGGATCTTGGGAATTGGAATACGTACAAAAACTCTGATGCTTTGGCATACTTATTTCGTGTTTCTAACGCCATGAAACCGGTCATGTGTTACAAAAAACTTTTAACAAGCGTGCCAGATGGAAGAAGTTTTCTTCGTTTGCCATACTGATCCTGCTGCGAATACGAACTTATTAGGACGAAGAAAATACTCCACTCTTCAGAGGACTGAAAATTCTTGCAGCTCCCGTCTCTATATAAAATGAGCTTCCCCGGCGCTTTTACAGAGTGACATCTTTTCATACAAGGATGTGGCATTTCTTTTCACAGCGTCCAGAATTCCTGAGCAAGGTATCGGTTCTACGATTAAAGGGAAGAATGTTGGAAAAATCGCACCTGTATGCAAGATTGTTATTCAGAAACATAAAAATCCAAAATTCTGACTCTGGCTGTATCAAATGACAAATCATTTTTAAAAAAATATGAGTCGAATTACAATGAACTTCTTTATGCTCCTAACTTCACATCGCTACAGAATCTTTTATTTCTTAATCGTCACCGCGCGGGATACCCGTGCGGTCTGAGGCGTCTTGTCACGGTCCGCGCGGCTCCCCCGTCGGAGGTTCGAGTCCTCCCTCGGGCATGGGTGTGTGTGTGTCGTCCTTAGCGTAAGTCAGTTTAAGTTAGATTAAATAGTGTATAAGCATAGGGACCGATGACCTTAGCAGTTTGGTCCCATAACACCTTACCACAAATTTCCAGTTTTTTCCTAATCCTCCTAAAATACGTGTTACCTTATCTCTATGTAACAGGTGCGCCTATTTTTAAGTAAACTTCGTGCTAAACAAGACTGCACAGAACGTAACAGGTTGCCAGACAAACAGTGGATGCAGAAATAGATGATCCCGCTCATGTGCAGCTATCAATACTTCAAACAGAAATTTCTGTTTTTAATTTCTGAAACAGAATTTCATCTAATTCCTTTTGAGCAGTTTCTTAAAGGTACGTTTTATTACAGTACCTTCAATGTTAAAGTGCCTTTGCCAAAAGTCGTAATGCAGTGACAATAATTCTGCAAAAAAATTCCATAAATCTTCTAAAGAGGTATCGATAAAGGGCAATTTTTACTGAATGTGAGTTCGCTTTGAGATATTTATTTGAACCATTCTTTCGACCACATGAATACAGATGAAGGTCGCTAATTTTCGGGATGAGAGAGCAATTGGGCTAGCCATCGGCAAAGATGGTTTTCGTACATGGTCATTCCATGCTGATGTTACAAACTTTCAGGGATGATGGAGAAGGGGAAATGTATCAATTTGAGGTAGGGGATCCTGGTACGAAAACGACCGAACTGAAAGTTATAAGCGGAAAACTTTCTGGTACCTGTGACACTAGGCCTCTTCTACTGCAGGCTCTTTGCCTTCCATATTTTCGGAGGAGGTAGTATGGACCAAACCGAGAAAAATCTGTCTAGCAAACATGGGCTCTAAAATACACACCTTAACAGTTACGGGCACTTGTTCAGCAGAAGAGATGTGTTTCAGTGCGCTTTAGAGCCATGTTTACCGGAAATTTTTTCCGTGTTTTGGTCCGTACCATCTACTCCCAAAATATGGAGAACAAAGAGCCTTCAGTAGAAGAGGTCTATTGTGAGAGGTATCAGGAGGGTTCTCGCTCATAAATTTCAACTCGCTCGTTTCCTAAACTGAAATTGATAACTTTATCCTTCATCATCATCTCTGAAAGTTTGTAACATCATCGCGGAATTACCCTATATAGCCCGGATCGTCGTCAATGTCCGACTCCTTGACGCTGTCATAATACAAGGCGTAAGTCGTGAGAATAAACCTTTTCACGGTTAAAACTAAAATATATACGAAAAATAATTAAAAAAAACTAAAAGAAGGATAATAAACACGAGTGTGGTATAGGCGTGTGTCTGAGAAAGTTCTTCATAAATAAACAAGCGCGTGAATAACGAACAAAGCGAACAGCTTATAGAAGATGAAGTTCAGTATCCACCAAATTTCTCCGAGTCCTGTCCCATCTTCAGAAGCAGAGTGGTGCTAGAAAAATGTGTAAAATCAAATGCAGACGAAGTGAAATTGTTTGGAAAGACTCATAGAACTATTACACTGTGGCAATATGATAGCAAGTCAGCTTGGAAAAAATAAAAAGAAAAAATATAATAAGAATAAGGAGACAACAGGAATGTGCGATAGTATTCAAATGGTATCCGAAAATTCGATCAATGTAAAGCACTGTATGTGTCAGATCGAAGGTTACAAGAGCACCATATGTGAACCACGTACGCTTTTGAACGTAGTGTAAAGTGGACGCTCTATCTTGTAATGGGCCGAGTATGGGAAATGTCAGGATGGCCTAGCGAGATTCTACAGCAAACAAGCAAGTGCTGAAATAGACGGTGCCAGCGTTGAACTACAACCATGCAGACAGTGTGGAAGGCCAGAGGGGAGTTTACCTGAGCGCGTGGAGTCAGCCAGCGCGACCATGACGCAGCGGCATCTACGGTGGCGCAGCCGGGTCGCGACTGGAACCACGCACCCCGGGGCGCGGGCCGCCATCCGCGCATGCGCTCTGGCTGTGCGGTCAACGACCCCGCAAACACTGACCTAGTGAACAGCACCGCCCCCGATCTCGCACCGTGCTCCCAGCCGTCCGGAAACAGTCCCGTCACCTCGCGACCTGACTCGTATGCGAGGGGCGTATCAATTCGCTCCTACTGACAACGATGTTTTGTCGGACAGATGTTCTTCGTCTACTGGCCGAGGTGGTTAGGATAGTGTAGAAAAGGTGTGACGCTCGATTTCTTGTTAGTTCTACGACATATTCTGACCTTTAATATGCCTCGTAGTGTACAAATGATCCTCCGCGTAATTACTTTTACGTTTTACATTGTTTACTTTCTTTTTTTCCTCGTCAGAACAGGGAATGAAAAACCTAGGATCCAATTTTCTGTTGCTCTTACAATTCTTTATCGCGCCTTGCATTATATGCCGACGCTGGCTCCAATGTTTCTCCTCCACTTTAATCGCCTATATATTATAAATTAAAGTCTCCAACCGTGTTTTTATGTGTGTATCAGAAGCCTACTCCCATGAATTGCTGTGGGTATTTTGATACCGTTTCCACGGATCAATAAACTGATTTCAAAAGGGAATTATTTATTAGCGCTGCGTCAGACAAATGTGAAGCTGGCGATGGACTGTACTGTGATACATTTTCCAATTCAGGCTTAAATTTTATGCTTATTTTTATATACCATTCTATTATATATGAAGATAGTAACTGTTCTCGAAAGAACAGATACCATTGATAACCGTGCAGCTTCTCTAGAATAAATGATAATTAATTGAAACCCTCAGCTGCCGACAGGTGTAGTTGATATACCTCGATGGGGACAGCTGAAAATGTGTACATGTACTTAAATGGCTACCCGGTCATGCGAATGAGCACAGGTTGCCCGAACTCTTACGACCGAGCGAGGTGGCGCAGCGGTTAGCACACTGGACTCGCATTCGGGAGGACGACGGTTCAATCCCGCGTCCAGCCATCCTGATTTAGGTTTTCCGGGATTTCCCTAAATCGCTCCAGGCAAATGCCGGGATGGTTCCTTTGAAAGGGCACGGCCGACTTCGTTCCCTAGTCCAATGCGACCGATGACCTCGCAGTTTGGTCTCTTCCTCCAAACAACCCAAGAACTCTTACGGGAACCGTCACCTTAGTTGGCGCGAGTAATGAGTGGTAGGGCAAATATCTATTAGGAACATTACGTATGTAGATTGTGGACAGTTGAGAATGTGGGTCTCACGGGAAGCGCGCAGGGGATAAGTCCCTGCAGACACGCTATTCATCTGTGTGCTCGGTGGCTCAGATGGATAGAGCGTCTGCCATGTAAGCACTCCCGGGTTCGAGTCCCGGTCGGGGTACACTTTTTCAGCTGTCCCCATCGAGGTATATCAACAATACCTGTCGGCATTTGAGGGTTTCAGTTAATTATCATTTAATCGTTCTATTAGACTGATCTGAATATGAGTTTTAATGAGCATTACTGATCGAAATTAGCTACGAGTTAAAACACATAAATCTCTTGCTATCAAGAATAGTACACTCTGAAGCATTCACACTTCGTCTTTCACTTCTGGCAATGGGTGTTGTATGAGAAACGCGAAGTTCCACCGTTTCCGGAGTCTGCGTTAATCTGTAGTCACTTTATAACTGGCAAGGTAAGTCAGTTCATAGGAGTAAGGTGAGGACTTGCCACCAAGAATGGGATTGTGCCTAGCAAAAATCTTCGATGCTCAAACGAAGAGTCTGGTTAAGGAAAGCTTTACCGAACCTTAGCAGGTTGGACTTTTCGGTGATGACATGGCTATTAAAATGGGTTTGCTTCAGAGATACTGATAAAGACGGAGAAGAACAGGGACGAATAGCCGACGGTAAAATCTAAAAATGTAAATATGGGTTGCAGAATACTAATGTATTGTCTGACGATATGCTGATTAGTTTCGTTCGCACCCTGAAGTGGCGGAATATTCACAATAACTGAGGACCCGTGAGAACTGCGTCTATATTCGACAGTGCATAGCGATTCAGAGAAATCGTGGGTAAACTGCAATGAGTTTATTTTCCTTGCTAATTAAATATGTATGGTGTTCTGGACCGTACTCCTTCCTTCGTTGATTCAAACTGCAATAGTTAGACTCAATTACCCCCTAAGGCACTTGCCCGAACATTTACCAGCGGATTTAAGGCGACGAAAAAGTGCATAGAACGTGTGTTGTGCCGTCTGCTACAGCGAAGCGCGCTAAGTCGGCCGTCGGTTATATAAACCAGCCACTGGCCGTAGCGGAAGTGAAATCGGCGAGAAGGCGCGAGGCGCCTTAGCGAATGCTGCCAGCCTACCGCGTGTGAGGTAATGGTCCCACCGTGGCGTGGCGCTGACTGACACGTAAAGAAAGCTGCATACCGCGCCCGCTGAGGCCGGATAACGGGAGCGTAACACACTCACGTTCTGAGGGATGGTGGACAGCGTGTAACATGTTGTAATCGGGCAATCATATAAGTTGGCGGCCTGGTCTTTGTGCGATATATGAGGCTGTTCAAAGGTATCAAAAGCAGGAAAAAGCGCACACGACTTAACTATTCACTTGACTGCTAAAATCTCTTGGAGAGAACATATTTCTTTCTCTAATTAGACCATTCAGAAAGTGAGATATTATGAAGGTGATAGCTGGTAAGTTCATCTTTCAAGCTTGATTCTGTCAAGCTTTTTCGACCACTTCTATCACCCAGATGCGCCCGTATTAATGGGTAACCTTACACAGATGTACGGTACGGATAACATCGCAGTTCCTCGCTCCTGCGATCTCCTCGATTATAATTACTAACAATGCAGAGGTGACAGTAGACCTTTTGAGTTGGTCACCATGCTTGTGCGAGCGTGGAGGGGCTCCCGCCTTTAAGGGGAAAAAAAAGTAAGTTCAGTAGATGGATGGGGGAGGAACAGTTCAAATTTAGGAGAGAAAAAGGAACAAGAGATGCTACTGGCATGTTAAGAATCGTAGGGGAAAAATGTAGATAAATTTATGTTTTTATTGATTTGGAAATAGCTTTCAATAGGGTGCAGTGGAACAAGCTGATTGATATTTTGAAGAGGAAAGGATTGGAGGAGAGATGATAGATGCAGAATCTATATTTACAACATAAAATAAGAATAAGGATTAGAAATGAAATGTCTGAAGGAAGCAGCATTGGAAGGAGCATTAGACAAAGTTATTACTTCTCCCCTTCATTGATCAGCTTATACATGGAAGAGATTATTGCGAAAGGCTTAGATGGAAAGAGAGGAGTGCGTATTGGTGGAAATAGAATAGGGTGATAAAATTTGATGACGACATGTTATTAGGGGCAGAAACTGAATGAACTGTAAATAAAATGCTAAAAGATCTGAATGATTCTTGCGTGGAATATGGGATGAGAATCAATACAGCAAAAACAAAGAGTATGGTGATCGACAAAGGAAGGCGGCTGGCACAAGATAAGTTGTTTTTAGCCAAGTCAGAGCGCTTAAATACCTTGGAAGTACGATTACTGAAGTCTTGGCCGTGCGGGGTGGCCGAGCGGTTCTAGTCGCTACAGTCTGGAACCGCGCGACCGCTACGGTCGCAGGTTCGAATCCTACCTCGGGCATGGATGTGTGTGATGTCCTTAGGTTAGTTAGGTTTAAGTAGTTCTAAGTTCTAGGGGACTGATGACCTCAGAAGTTAAGTCCCATAGTGCTCAGAGCCATTTGAACCCTTTGAACTGAAGTCTTGAGTGGTATCAGGAGAAGAAAACCCGCGTTATTACAATGAACGAGGCATCCAATAGAAAGAGGAGGTTATTATGTGGCGAACTAGGAGATTAATCTCCTGACAGTGTCAAAGAATAACGTGAAAAACTGTCTTTTCTTAAAACGGAGCTTTTATACACAGAAGAATCTGTAAGAATCTGCAGGCGCTATGCGTGTTGACGCTATAACTGTACATGCCTAGAAGAACAACGCTGGAGCGCACCCTTGCAGGCAACGGTGAGGCGATTGTTGGCCATTGGAGTGTTACGTGGAGACGGGCAGCAGCACGAGTGTGGGGGCAAAGCGGCTGTGCGGGGGCAGGCGAGGCGGGCAGTGAGAGTTGCGAGCGGAGCAGAGGTGAACGACCGCCATGTGGGCCGGGCCGGCCTCGAAGCCGCAAGTGGGGCAGTGAGCTCCGGCGCTAGCGCTGCCGCGGCGGTGGCGCTCATCTTGCGACACGCTGCACCGGCACCCCGCAGTCCTACCGAGGGTCTGGCACGTACTCTGGCTCATCACAAGTATCCGGACACCCCTAGGTAACCACTAGATGGCACGAGACGCGGACCCGTTAATACAAAAGAAGACCGACATGCCGGTGGTACTGAGGAAGATTGCCACCATGCTGCGGGATGGGCGCTTCAACGCGCAGCAAAACCCCTACCTGTTCGCCCAGGTAGATGGGGCACAGAAGCCCTCGCTACCTCACAAGCCGGTGGACTTCCGTGGCGGACAGAGATTACCTGCACCTTCTCCGAAGTAGTTCAACGTGCAACAGGCAGTTACGCATCCCCGATTATAAACATCTGACCATCAGTTTCAACCTAAAAAGCTCAGCTCCATCTACTGGCACTGTTGGTCCATTCAGTTCCGCCCGATCGCCGTACCGTGCTCTTCCAATGGTTTCAACCGGATGTTGTATTGAAGCTGTGGGGTCTGCACAGCGCTTATCCGGTCGCTGTCAGCTTCCCAGATTTCTCTTTCAAGTAGCTCCTCAGCTGACATCACGGTGCTGAGTATATACCGTTGTCAACTTCAAGTGGTGGCGTAAAGCGCATGAAAAACAGAGAGGGAACTAACACGCCAGAACAGTGACCGCCATAAAAAAACCTGTTGTCCTCGGCAAGATCGAAGTATACGTATCGGACACACGTTACATCCAAGGATGCGCTTCCGTCGAGAAAACTTTCGCAATCTCTTCCAAATGACAGGCATAAGAGAATATCGTGCGCCTCGACACTAGTGACTTAAACCATCCACTTTTTCAGTATGAGCGGCATAGCGACCAACAGGTCTCCTTGAGCAAGAGAACATAGATGTCCCATACCGTCATTAAAAAAGCAGATAAAGTTACCAGTACTGCTGTCTGTTGAAATCCAGCACGTGTTCATCTTTCTGCTGATGGCCTGGAACTCTTACCAGCTGTATAAGAACATCCAGCTGGTAATGTCGGTTGGTTGGTTGGTTTGGGGAAGGAGACCAGACAGCGAGGTCATCGGTCTCATCAGATTAGGGAAGGACGGTGAAGGAAGTCGGCCGTGCCCTTTCAAAGGAACCATCCCGGCATTTGCCTGGAGCGATTTAGGGAAATCACGGAAAACCTAAATCAGGATGGCCGGACGCGGGATTGAACCGTCGTCCTCCCGAATGCGAGTCCAGTGTCTAACCACTGCGCCACTGGTAATGTAACAAGCGGTCCAGTACTTATACGCTCATTCTCTCAAAATCTTGATGGTTACACGCAAACCTGGCCCTATTAGCTTGAAAATGGAATGAGTACTTTGTGAAACATGTACAGAAAATCGGGAGTTTCCATTTGCGACAGAGGCTGTACTTTGACGCCCGTAAACATCTCTAGAGAATGCTGCTTCACATTTTTCGTCTCTCATCCAGCACAGTGGCCCTGCTCAGGACCAGAGAGAGCAGACATACTGAAGAGTGAGAGCAGCCAGCCAGCAGCAGTAAGAGTGGTTCCGCTCTCCCTTTCTCAGCAGCACTGCGGGGGCGGCAGCTGACACTCTCCCTCTCTGTCTCTTTGTCTGGACGCACTCGCTCACTCGCGCCGCCCTGGAAACTTTTATCGCATTAAGCGAGAACGAACAGCCTAATTGGAGGAGCGGACAATGAGGAGACCTCTATTGTTTACACAGTGAGTCAGCGCTCCTAATAGGTCACGAGGCTCGACGAACAAAGGCAACACTTCCCATGTAGTGCAGTCATTTCGTAGTCCGACTTGAGACCACAGTCACTGTGCTAAGAGGCCATAAACTGAGCCAAGCATTGTTGTCTTTCGTCTACCTGACCACATAAAAAGACAATAAGTCTAACCAAATGGAGGAAACTGAAATCTCTCCACGGCTTATCCCACCTTCAGTAATCTCTTCCACTCAATTTACTCTTTGCCTCCCCCTCCCCCCCTTTCCCCCCATCTCCACCTCTAATGCCCCTTCAATAAATAATGCCTCTGTAGATGGTCCATCATTCGTCTCTTCTTGTACTTCATTCCAGATGCGCTCAGAATTCAAGGCCTCCTATTCCTCAACTTCTTCCCCAACCCCCTACACTGCCCATTACTGTCTCTCATTACACGACAATGAGCCTCACTAAATGTATTCTCCTGCAGTGCGCTGGTATGCTGATTTTATTGTTTGGAGCAGCTTTACATTTAGCCTCACAAGGCCGAGTGGGTATCGATTTTTTTCGCCAGAGAAAATTCTAAGATTTTGTTATTTAATCGTATGGCGAGGGTTCCCCGTCGGGCAGACCGTTCGCCGGGTGCCGGCCTTTCGATTTGACGCCACTTCGGCGACATACAGTCGATGAGGATGATAGGATGATGATGAGGACAGCACAACACCCAGTCCCCGGGAGGAGAAAATTCCCCGACCCAGTCCGGAATCGAACCCGGTCCCAGAGAATTGACAATCCGTCACGCTAACCATTTTTCTTTCATTTATTTATTTATTGTCGATAAAGATCACTCTGTGAAAAGGAACGTGTAGATCATTTCATGGTATAGTATGTGCATTACATATGGAGCGGTGAGAGAAGCGTGAGGTTCATTATCAGCTGTCAAATGTGCACACCGACTGCACCCGGCACATATCCATTCAGCTACCGGGGGCGGACAAATTCTAACATGGTACCCTGGAATGAACTTTGGTTACTGGATACAACAAACAGCAATGCTAACTGCTATGACAGTTTTTTTCGTTCATCCATCCTTAACTCCGGATGGAAAGTAGTACTAGGGCTTGTCAGTATACGAGAATTAATGGTTCCTCAACCTGAGAAACGTACTAGAGCTATTCGGAGAGTAAGGAACGATCTGTCGCGAAATGGAAACGACAGTGAAAGTCCGATGACGCTTTGCACAGATGTGTTGGGTAGCGTCTCTAGTATACCAGTAGGCAGCGTCACATCGCTCTTCTCAGTTCCGAGCACATAGTGAGTGCGTAAAGATGCCTAGAAAATAGTGTCTCCCGCCATGTATGGGTTCCTGCCGTGAGATTTTTGCCTGACATCGTGCAAATCCGCATAACGTGAGTGTGATGCACTTGCTTCTTCATGACCGTTCTCGGCCGCTTACTGCAGAGGCTATGAGGATGCTCCTGCAGAGTTTTAGAATGGAGCTGGCCGTTGGGGCCGAGCGGTTCTAGGCGCTTCAGTCTGGAACCGCGCGACCGCTACGGTCGCAGTTTCGAATCATGCCTCGGGCATGGATGTATGTGATGTCCTTAGGTTAGTTAGGTTTAAATAGTTCTAAGTTCTAGGGGACTGATGACCTCAGATGTTAAGTCCCATAGTGCTCAGAGCCATTTGAATCGTTTTTAGATTGGAAGTGTTTCATCACTCACCATACAGTCCAGACTTGACTCCCTCTGATTTTCATCTCTGCTCAAACGAACCGCTGCACAGACAACGAGCTGCAGTCGAGCATAGAAAATTGTCAGAAATCACATGAAGCTGCCTTCTATGACGATGGAATTCGAAAGTCAGAGCGGTGATTGTGTAGAGAAGTAGCTGGAAGGTGTAACAAATAAAACAGTTTTTTCACTCTGCTCTCCATTTCACGATCGATCGTTCCTTACTTTCAGAATGGTCCTTGTAACTCCTACTAGTTGTTGGTTGTGGGTATAGCAGGCACTTCACGCATGAGTAGGTCAGCTAACGTCGAATTTGATTTTTATTTCCTATCATGGGAATATGGAAAGTTAGTTATAAGGCAATATTTGGGAATAGAGGTTCCTGATGGCGCAGTGTATCGCAGAAGTCGCCCGAATAAAGAGGTTCAGACACACAAATGAAAATGTTGCCACTAATTGTCGCTACATAGCTGGCTCTCGCTGAGACTTTGTTGCAGGAGAAATCGAGCGTTAGGTACCGCCACTGTGATGTGGTGTCCCCTGACCGTAGTGACACGGGGAGCGCAGGCGCGATGCCAGGGTGCGCTCCTTGCGCCACGCCGGCGACCCACTTGTTGCGTCTTAGCGCCCGCGTCCTTGCGCGCCGTTCCCACCCCTACGCTTCCGGTCGCTGGGGCTCCACCTCTCACCCGCTGGTCTCTCACGACCAGCAGCTACTGCCCACTTCTCAGACACTCCGTCCCTTTCACTGGACTCGCATTCGGGACGACGACGGTTCAAATCCGCCATCTTGATTTGGGTTTTGCGTGATTTCTCTCAATCGCTTCAGGCAAATGCCAGGATGGCTCCTTTGAAAGGGCACGGCCGACTCCCTTCCCCATCCTTTCCTAATCCGATGGGACCGATGATCTTGCCGTTTGGTCCCTTCCCCCAAACCAACGAGCTGACGAACGTTTTTATTGCCATACGGAGGGCGTTCGATTCCTGGCTGGGTTCGAGATTTTATCCGCTCGGAGACTGGGTTTTGTGTTGTAATCATAATAATTTCTTCATCGTCCTCGCGGACTTGTACGAGACCCCCGAACAGACTTGGGTCTCCCGGACAATAATGCCACACGATCATTTCATTTCATTGCGCTACGTACTGGATGCAACTACTGACGCCACATTACTCACCATAACCAACAAGGAGTCCATACTCCTGTCAAGGTGGGGAAACGGGAACGGCAAGCATTGTGATGACAGCTGAGAAACAGACGTGGCAGCTCCAGTTTTGGAAGCTGACGTTGACGGCTCGTAGGTAATCTGTTGATCACATGTCCGTCCATTGAGACAGCAGGCAGCGGTCGGCAGCCAAACCATTGATTGGTTGGCTGGTTTGAGGGAAGGGACGAAACAGCGAGGTCATCGGCTCCGTCGGATTAGGGAAGGATGGAGAAAGAAGTCGGCCGTGCTCTCTCAAAAAAACCATCCCGGCATCTGCCTGAAGCGATGTACAGAAATCACGGAAAACCTTAACTGGAATGGCCGAACGCTCCACCTCGCTCGATGCCAGGCCATTGATTTGAAGGTGAAACTGCCTGTGATTAGAACAAACCTCGTCAACACACAGTGTGTGTAGTAAGTCAATGCAGTAATCCCACTTAGTACAGAAGATACTGAGATATGTCTGTATGTCGTTGCAGAGAAGAACACTCGAAACATTGGTGCTAAGCCCCTTGGTAGTCTTGGTACAATACAAAACATTAACGATCAATGATATGGGCGTACTGAGACGGTGCGGCTGAGCGGTTGTAGGCACTTCAGCCTGGAGCCGCGCGACCGCTACGGTCGCAGGTTCGAATCCTGCTTTGGGCATGGATGTGTGTGACGTCTTTAGGTTAGTTAGGTTTAGGTAGTTCTAAGTTCTAGGGGACTGATGACCTCAGAAGTTAAGTCCCATAGTGCTCGGAGCCATTTGAACCATTTTTGTACTGGGATATGCATTGGTTGTGAAAATAGTTTTGAATATCTGCCTGTAAGAACTGGCAAAAAGTACATCGTTCTGTTCACAATATCGGCATTAGTGATATAGAAAAAAAATCCAGATAATTGCAATATAGAACTCCAATACGCTCTATAGAACTGTAGAATAAAAGAGACTCGTTACCGACGTCAGGGTCTGTCCATCGGTGTTGCCAGTAGCCACAGTACTGTGAAAACAGACCTATATTGTCCTCATTAAGTAATTAAGATATAAACTAAGCCCATGGCGATGTATGAGACCACATGGTCTCTTAACTCCTCTGTCTCTCCATTACTGAGGGAGGGATGCGTTTGTCAAGACACTGAACTCATATTCAGAGTAGGTGCCATTCAAAGCCCAGGTTGGACATATGAGTTTGCGATTTCCAGAGCGTCCCTAAACGGGTTACGGTAAATGCCTGGAAGCTACCTTTGCAAAGAAGGGGTCCAAATTCTTTTCCCTTCCTTTTGCAGTCCGAGCTTGTCCACTGTATCCGAAGATCTCTTCGTCGATGATGCGTCCAGCCCTAATAATCCTATCTGCTTGCTTTGCTTCTCCGTCACAAATCTTTCTCTCTAGCAGCCGGTGGCAATTAGAAATTAATGTCTAACACGCATAATTTTCTTCTGCTTGATTCGATGTAACCTCTTCTGCTTGTTCATTTAGAAGGACGTACGTGTTGTCAAGGGCCACGCGGGATTAGCCGAGGGTCTAAGGCGCTGCAGTCGTGGACTTTGCGGCTGGTTCCGGCGGAGGTTCGAGTCCTCCCTCGGGCATGGGCGTGTGTGTTTGTCCTTAGGATAATTTAGTTTAAGTAGTGTGTAAGCTTAGGGACTGATGACCTTAGCAGTCAAGTCCCATAAGATTTCACACACATTTGAACATTTTATTGTTGTCAAGGGTAGTCTTCCCGAAATAATGACCCCAGCATCTCCTTGAAGCTAACAATGGAAACAAAGTTTGGGAGCAACGAGAGGAAATTTCATAAAATTTCTGAATTCCGAAGTAATTGGGGGCGGGGGGGGGGGGGTGGGGGTGGGAGGGGTGGAGCTTATTATCACCCGGAATAAATTCCTTGTTACAGGTCATACTCGGGTGGATTTGAAATGGGGCCGTTCTTATAGCTCCGAGAATTCTGAGAAATAGCAATCCGAGAGGGGTCCAAAAGAGTGAAAGCGCTCTCGCGTTTGATACTAAAAGAACGATGAGATCCGAAATAATAGGAATTGTAGTGCACTGTCGCCTGCTTGATAGAGGTTGTTTAGTAGAGTTCAAATGAGGTCGTTGTCACAGCTCCGAGAATCGCTGACGAAAGCGAATCGAATGGAGGTGAAGAACAGCGAAAGTGCTGGCTTCGCTCTCCCTTCGCAGCGCGCCCCTGGCAGCTAGAATGACTTTCGCTGACTTCGCCAGCAGATGACGAGTGTTTTGCTGTCGTGTGTGACTTAATGAGGATGCCACTTCTCGACCTTTCGGACGTAACCTCTTGCAAACGAGGAGAGAACGCGTTCTCTTACACGCTCCGTACGGGGCCCGCGGCTGGTTGGCGGACAGAGTTGTGGGGGAGGGGGGAGGAGGGGAGGGGAGGGGGGAGTGTCAGCGGTGGGGGCAGAGTAGGCCGCGCGGGGCGACGACCGCGCCGGTGGCCGCGTTCGTGCGCGGGGGCAACGACCTGGCGCGACCCACATCGCAGCGGAGAAACCGACGCCGCCCTGCACTCTCTCTCTCTCCCAGCGTTCACTCTCGGTAGCACGATTCACTCTTCCTTTCTGCCAACCACTTTGTCTAATTCCCAGTTTGTTGTCATCTTCCTAATAGCCAATCAATTTTAAGGAGCAAAACGTCATTCCACTGGGCCTTATTTAACAGCCGTATTCTGATCAGCACTACTACTTTCGAACATGACCCACTTTCAAGTGCGTCCATAACAGATGTGAATACATCATCCTCGTCTCCTCCTGCAACGATGAAGACATCCACATCTGCTGTAGATGCACTTGACAGTGGCCCATGCTCGAAACTAGTGCTGCTGTTCTAAAATACGGCCGCGTGGAATGAAATTTTTTCTCTAATTTATCGAGGCTGTAGTGCCCACCCAGACGAAAATGAACTTCTGTGTATTTACGACGCACTCCAAAGGCTTTGTTCCATCATCAAGTACAGTGTTTAGCTGCCGGACTTTCCACGTGAAGAACATACTGTCGGGAACACACGTCATAAACAAGAAAAACTTAAAGTTCAGTGACTGTTTACAGCACGTTTTTATTTACATCTAAAACAGTCCCGTAAACAGCCTGCCGAACATGTCCAAGTGTAAAGCAAAATTATCTGCTCTAGCCGCAGCTACTTACAGCAACCTATAAATGAACCATGCACCATTGTTATACCATTGTGAAACTTAAAGCATTGGTTAAACACCACTGCCACACATTTTAAGCAATTTCCTACGTCTGCCTGCCAAGGATATTAGCTTTACGCGTTCAAACCAATACAGGAACGTCCGATTAGTTCTCGTTGATACACTAAAACAATTCAACTCGTTAACCAGTTTGCAAAAATAATGAATTTTTATTATTTAACGAAAGATTATCGAAGAACACAATAACAGTACGAGGAATAGCAGGCAAGACAAACAAAATTACGATAACGGTAGTGTTTACCAAAACAAGTTACAACTATAGCAAAATAAATAAATAAATAAATAAATTGCAATGCCCTCCGCGGAGCAACAGAGAGCTTGTGGCAGGGAAACAAACAGCGTCAAACAAGCTGTGCAGATGCCGACAAATGTGAACGAGGTGACATCGGCTCCAAATGAATTGGTATCGATAAGTCGAAAGCGCGTTCTTTTTGACGAAAGCGGAAACAAATGTACGAGCTACAAGAAGCGAAACTGGCAGAATGAATCTGCGTTTTGAAGGTACTTCAATCGGTAACGGGTATTAAAGCAAATTTTCGAAGCCCGTTAGCCAACAGTTGGGCATATAAAATGTCTTACACGAAGAGAACTGTGTTATAGGAGAGTAAGTAATGGTGGTTTCATGTTACCAACAGCAACTGAAACCAGATCGCAAGATACTAATAACTAGCATTGCTACAGACCAATTACGTACAAACTTCCGCAATGCAACAAGGTAAAATGAGCTATGTACATAAAAAAATGTGTGTTGGATAAAATGCACTTTTATTATTCAATTTCCCATTTGGTTAGGATCACGAACTTTTGATGTCTTACACAGTCACGAAAGGTGAAATAGTGTGGGATGTTGAATCTGACTGATGAGATTTTCCAACAGAGAATACGCACAAAGTCTGTGTTACAGACGTCACTCTAGTGTTATGGTAACAAGCAGTTTGTACGTGTATGCATGTGCAGGTATGTGCATGGGAGTGAGGGGGGAGGGCTTAAGAGACACAGGGGAGGGAAGCAGAGGTAGAACCAACAGCTGCCGAATTGCTTCTGCCGTTTAAAATCTGAAAATAGCTGCTTGCAGCGTTGGCATTATAATTAACCGAGAAAGGCTCAAAAGAGGCAGCGGTGGCAAGAGTTTTTGTGCAAACTAGTATGTGATTTTAGGGATAAAAAATATTCAAATGTGTGTGAAATCTTATGGGACTTAACTGCTAAGGTCATCAGTCCCTAAGCTTACACACTACTTAACCTAAATTATCCTAAGGACAAACACACACACACCCATGCCCGAGGGAGGACTCGAACCTCCGCCGGGACCAGCCGCACAGTCCATGACCGCAGCGCCTTAGCCTTTTAGGGACAGCTGAGTCTGCAGCGTCTCTGCTACTGCAGAGGACAAAGGTAACAATTGTCCCACCGAACTCGGGACTAGCTAAATGCAGTGGTAGCAGACGAATTGTGAAGGTAGACGTGGAGACGAAAAAAAAGTTAATGTCAATTCTTTTCAGTGGAACCCATTGGTCTAACTGACCGAATAATGGATCGACGAATAATATTGATGTCTGGTGCAATACAGCTGAAGGAGTGGCTGTTTTGTTCACTTGTTACACTTGAAAATTGCCTGAGGTCCGAAATCTGACGAGGGGAGAAATTTTGGAGCAATAAAAATATCCACACATACGAATATTCTCTGTACAGAGAAAAAAGTTGGACAAAATTACGACAGTACAAGGATCCAGTGCGAGGGATTTTGCGAGGGGTGGGGAGGGGGTTAAGAGGTCAAGGTCAAGGCTACACAGAGGGCAGCAGGGGAAGAATGGAGCGCGCACTGCGCGTGCGTCGTGACGTCGGCAGAAGGCGTCGTTGTAGGCCGCGCTTACCTTCGAGCACCCTGCCTATGAGGTTGTCACTGTCCACGGAGAACGCCGGCACGCTAGCCGCCGCCGGCGCCGCCGTCACAGGAGACGCACACGCGCTTGCCGCCTTACTTGGGTCCTTCACAGTCATCGCGAAACGTCCTTAGCCGAGTGTGTCGCGCGGCACCACCGACCCGCCGGCGGGAACAATGTCGACTGTCGGCGACGTCAGTAGCCGCTGACGACAACAGCAGCAACAACAACAACAACAAAAGCTACGACGGACGTGTCGGTTTGCAGCTACAGCGAGTCCTTGCGCAAAGGCGGTCCGCACGTATCTGAGGAGCCGGAACCCGCCGCTGCCGCCTCCGCCGCCGCGGGAGAGGTGGTGGGGGGCGCCCGAGCGGGCCCGCGCATGCGCACGGCGCTCCGAGCGAGTTCGCCACAGGCGAAAGTGACCCAGTGACTCAGTTGCAGGCTCCGCGGGGTCAACACACTCTCGCTGTCGGTTCTCGGCCGCGCTGCAGCTTTCACCGCGCCTGGCGCCGGCCTCTCAGCGGTTTCGCCTTCAGCTTCGTCTCTGACTCTCTTCCCTAATTATCCACAAAAGTCCACTTTCGCGCGTGTTTTGCCTGCAAAAGTGTCAGCTCCGCTTTCAGAACAGAATCCGACCGTAGTGGTCGACGGCTACACGACTACATCTACATCTACATGATTACTCTGCAATTCACATTTAAGTGCTTGGCAGAGGGTTCATCGAACCACAATCATACTATCTCTCTACCATTCCACTCCCGAACAGCGCGGGAAAAACGAACACCTAAACCTTTCTGTTCGAGCTCTGATTTCTCTTATTTTATTTTGATGATCATTCCTACCTATGTAGGTTGGGCTCAACAAAATATTTTCGCATTCGGAAGAGAAAGTTGGTGACAGAAATTTCGTAAATAGATCTCGCCGCAACGAAAAACGTCTTTGCTTTAATGACTTCAATCCCAACTCGCGTATCATATCTGCCACACTCTCTCCCCTATTACGTGATAATACAAAACGAGCTGCCCTTTTTTGCACCCTTTCGATGTCCTCCGTCAATCCCCACACCGCGCAGCAATATTCTAACACAGGACGAACGAGTGTAGTGTAAGCTGTCTCTTTGGTGGACTTGTTGCATCTTCTAAGCGTCATGCCGATGAAACGCAACCTTTGGCTCGCCTTCCCCACAATATTATCTATGTGGTCTTTCCAACTGAAGTTGTTCGTAATTTTTACACCCAGGTACTTAGTTGAATTGACAGCTTTGAGAATTGTACTATTTATCGAGTAATCGAATTCCAACGGATTTCTTTTGGAACTCATGTGGATCACCTCACACTTTTCGTTATTTAGCGTCAACTGCCACCTGCCACACCATTCGGCAATCTTTTCTAAATCGCTTTGCAACTGATACTGGTCTTCGGATGGCCTTACTAGACGGTAAATTACAGTATCATCTGCGAACAACCTAAGATAACTGCTCAGATTGTCATCCAGGTCATTTATATAGATCAGGAACAGCAGAGCTCCCAGGATGCTTCCCTGGGGAACACCTGATATCACTTCAGTTTTACTCAATGATTTGCCGTCTATTACTACAAACTGCGACCTTCCTGACAGGAAATCACGAATCCAGTCGCACAACTGAGACGATACCCCATAGGCCCGCAGCTTGATTAGAAGTCGCTTGTGAGGAACGGTGTCAAAAGCTTTCCGGAAATCTAGAAATACGGAATCTACTTGAGATCCCCTATCGTTAGCGGCCATTACTTCGTGCGAAAAAAGAGCTAGCTGCGTTGCACAAGAACGATGTTTTCTGAAACCATGCTGATTACGTATCAATAGATCGTTCCCTTCGAGGTGATTCATAATGTTTGAATACAGGAGGAACATTAGGAACAGACTAGAGGAGACTAGAAATCTACTCTGTAGGAATCAGCATGGGTTTCGAAAGAGACGACCGTGTGAAACCCAGATCGCGCTATTCGTCCACGAGACTCAGAGGGTCATAGACACGGGTTCCCAGGGAGATGCCGTGTTTCTTGACTTCCGCAAGGCGTTCGATACAGTACCCCACAGTCGTTTAATGAACAAAGTAAGAGCATATGGACTATCAGACCAATTGTGTGATTGGATTGAAGAGTTCCTAGATAACAGAACGCAGCATGTCATTCTCAATGGCGAGAAGTCTTCCGAAGTAAGAGTGATTTCAGGTGTGCCGCAGGGGAGTGCCGTAGGACCGTTGCTATTCACAATATACATAAATGACCTTGTGGATGAAATCGGAAGTTCACTGAGGCTTTTTGCGGGCGATGCTGTGGTATATCGAGAGGTTGTAACAATGGAAAATTGACGCATGGTGCAGGGAATGGCAATTGAATCTCAATGTAGACAAGTGTAATGTGCTTCGAATACATAGAAAGAAAGATCCTTTATCATTTACCAACAATATAGAAGATCAGCAACTGGAAGCAGTTAATTCCATAAATTATCTGGGAGTACGCATTAGAAGTGATCTGAAATGGAATGATCATATAAAGTTGATCGGATGCCATCCTGAGATTCATTGGAAGAATCCTAAGGAAATGCAATCCGAAAACAAAGGAAGTGGGTTACAGTACACTTGTTCGCCCACTGCTTGAATACTACTCACCGGTGTGGGACCAGATATGGTTGATAGAAGAGATAGAGAAGATCCAATGGAGAGCAGCGCGCTTCTTTACAGGAGATGATAGACAGACTCCAGTGGAAGACTCTGCAAGAGAGACGCTCAGTAGCTCGGTACGGGCTTTTGTTGAAGTTTCGAGAACATACCTTCACCGAGGAGTCAAGCAGTATATTACTCCACCTATGTATATCTCGCGAAGAGACCATGAGGATAAAATCAGAGAGATTAGAACCCACACAGAGGCATACCGACGATCTTTCTTTCTGCGAACAATACGAGACTGGAATATAAGGGAGAACCGATAGAGGTACTCAAAGTACCCTCCGCCACACACCGTCAGGTGGCTTGCGGAGTATGGATGTAGATGTAGATGTAGTTCTTTATTCCACTCTTTGTTCGCAGATTTCGGTTAGACGTCATTAGAGGAATAACACGTGGTTGTGGCCGAAATTTGGCACTGTCTTTGTGAAAGACATCAGCATTCGCCTTCATATATTGATAGAAACTACAGAAAACGTAAACCTTGAAGGCGTGTCATGTAAAGATGCTGATGCTGAATGAAATTTTCTCAGACAAGCGCGATGACTGCCAAACTTCGTTGATCAATGTTCGGGCGAGGTACAACAAAACTGGGAATCTACAACAAAGCGACGAATGTAGGAATATTAAACACAATTGGAGATGGAACACAAGCTCAGATGGAGAAACACTGGAGAAGGAGGTCTACAGTAGCCTGCTAGCGACTCAGAGAAACTGTGGCTCAAATGGTTCAAATGGCTCTGAGCACTATGGGACTTAACATCTATGGTCATCAGTCCCCTAGAACTTAGAACTACTTAAACCTAACTAACCTAAGGACATCACACAACACCCAGTCATCACGAGGCAGAGAAAATCCCTGACCCCGCCGGCAATCGAACCCGGGAACCCGGGCGTGGGAAGCATGAACGCAACCGCACGACCACGAGCTGCGGACAGAAACTGTGGAAAAGTTGGGCAGGAAGATGAATCGGCTGGAAGACAGTACAAAAACCGTATGGTAGCTGGGCACGGAAAAAAAGAAAACAAAGTGATAGAGTGTGGACAATACGAAATTACTAAATACAGAGCTTAAACATGGGCAAAACAGAAAAGGATAATGGCTTTATTTACTCAAGTTTGTTTATGAATCTGGAGACAGTGAAAACCTGTATTTACCGGGTTATCTGAAATTTTGGGGTCATAATTTTACGAATGGGGGATATCTTAAAATGAGTATCTTGAGATAAGGAACCAACAGTCCGAAATGAATATTTCAGGGAGTCCGAGGTCTCGAACGATCAGTGCTTACAGGATCAAGTGATTCGACGTTATTTACTGAATCCTGATTGAATGATGCATGTTCACTGATATTTATTGAAGACGTGCTGTCACATTGGATGGATACAGCGGTTCTTGAGTCGACGAGAGGGCGTATGACACCACCCCACTTTGATATTTATGTACGTGACCACGTGAACAACAGATATTCTCTTTGTTGGATAGGAACGGGAGATTCTGTCCCATTGGCGAGCATGATTATATGAGCTCGTTAGTGTACAAAACTCAGTACAAACTAAAGAAGAACTTTTTGAATAGAATTGCCATCATTTAGTTATAATTATTTATTATTCATTTATTTCGCACTACGGCGATATCGGCTTTATTGTCAACTGCAGTGGTGAAAATGTCTTCGAATATCCGACATTTCTCACTGACATCTCGTCAACGAAATTACAACAGTATTACAACACTTAAGTGGTCATATATACCAGCCGTCACATTATAAGACATGGGTGCGAACGAAAAATAGGTATTACGGCAGGCCCATTTTTAATATATCTTACAATATGACGTCTGGTGTATGTAGAACAAAAACCAAACAACAGTCGTATTTCAATCCGTTCTTATTTATTTTTCTTTAAGGCACACTGTGAAGAGATGTACCACAAAGCTTGGTGCAGTACAACAGAAGCCATCAAATAAATCTGGATTCCCCGTATATTTATGTGAAGTGAATACCCCAGCGATTAGACAACAACTGTGTACTCACTCCAGAAAAACATTTACGGAATACAGATTTGTTTGATGGATCCTGTTGTGCTTTACCAATCTTTGTGTTACATCCGTTCACAGTGTGCATAGATGCTTGAGGATGGCAGCAGTGAAGTGCCGAAACTCGTAGCTTAAAGAAAAATATATAAGACCTGACTGAAATACGGCTGTTGTTTGGTTTTTGTTCTACATACTGTTTGATCAGCCGCTGTCCCGAGTCTAGGATGGAGCCAAGAAGACTGGTTTATATCACTACATATATGATGAAATATTCTGACAACATGTCATTCTGACATGCCGGATGTTTAATGTTTCACCTTTGCACTTGATAATGTCTATAAAGCCGTAATCGCGGTAGTCTGAAATAAATGAATAATACAAACCTTAAAGTGGAATAGCGGCAATTTCATTCAAGAAGAATATTATGAATGTGGTCCCTAACGAAGAAAAAGTCACGGAGAAGAACTGGTGAGTAGGATTCGCATTACTTGTCACACTGTACAACACAAAAAGAGTTTTTTTATTTTTATTTTATTTAAGAATACCGTGAAAATTTATCCGTTGTTGTAATGAATGTATTGATACTGGTGGTCGTCACTTTGAAGGGTTGATATGAGCTTAATCTGTTATCAAGTCAATAAAAAAATAAATATCTATTTCTGAACATTAGATTATTGCGTTAAATAACTCACTTTTGGTTCCTCTGCTACCTTTGGCCCTTGCAGTTACCATGTTCTAGTGACATTGGTTAAATGCAGTTGAAGTAAGCACCAAATCAATAGGGTTGAAACACGGGGCCATCAGGGACTCGGGTTCTGTCAACAGACCAGTGGTATCAACAGTGGAAAGTTCCTATGGAACCAAACAGTTGAGGTCATCGGTACCTAGGCTTACACACTACTTAATCTAACTTAAAGGGGGTAGGACGTCAAACGGGCCGACTTGGAGCAGGGGAGGCATCACAGGACATTTTAATTTCCACTGTCTATACTTTTACAAATAAAGTCATAAAAATTTGTTTGCATCACCAGGAAGGATGCTGGATTCACACTCATTTCAGTGGAAGTTCGAAAACATAACAAAATAATTTTTTTACATGTGAAATTTCATCATTTTTTCACTTACTTATGGCTGCATTTGTTGCTGTAGGTACACTTTTCTTCATAAATTAGAGAGATTCTTCGATGAATTTTGCACAGCACACATACCATACTTACAAGTGTATGAAACTCTAGAATTTATTTAATTTATGTAAAAACGAATGAGCTGTTGTATTTTAAACTTCATGTTTAGAAAAAACACAAATTTTATAGTTAATTACCTCAATTTTTACCACAGTTTTTAATAGATGTGGAAAATTCTAGAGTTTCATACACCTTTAAGTATGGTTTGTATGCTGTGCAAAATTCATCGAACCATCTCTCTTACTTATGAAGAAAAGTGTACCTATAGCAACAAATGCTGCCATTAGTAAGTGAAAAAAAAAATGATGAAATTTCACATGTAAAGAAAATTATTTCGTTATGTTTTCCAACTTCCACTGCTATGATTGTGAATTCTGAATCCTTCCTGGTCATGCTGACAAAGTTTTATGAATTTATTTGTAAAAGTATAAACAGTGGAAATTAAAATGTCCTGTGGTGCCTCTCCTGCGCCAAGTCGCCCCCCTTAAACTAACGTACGCTAAGGACAACACAAACACCAATTTCCGAGGGAGGATTCGAACCTCCGACGGGGAGAGCCGAACCGTGGCAAGGCGCCCTGGACCACGCGGCTACACTGCGGCGCACGAGCAGTTGTGAGAGAAGCCGAGTCTCTAAAGAAGGTGGTATGTGGATTGATTGAGAAAAAGAGGATAACAGAGAAAAATGTAGGAATACTGGGCGCCAACGTTACAGCATACGGAAGAAGGAAGAAAGCTGACAGATGCTCCAATTAAAGAAAGAACGTGAAACACTAGGAGCTGTAGTGGCGATTGTGACAACGCTAATAGCTCTTGAGTGATGTTTTCTTTAGTGGGAAATCTGGTAAGACAGTGTCAGCAACTGGACTGGAACAATGTTCGTCTTAATAGTGTGTACTCCCTGTGGAGCACTGTAGGGGTGGTGGGGGTGGGTGGAATGTACGGTAATTGCGGTCGGCTTTCCTCTCGGTTATATGATTAGCGGTGCTGGGGACGGCGCCGCCCCGGGACGAGAAAGCAGCGGCTTGCGGTCGACACGGCACGGCGCTGCAGATTTCCCGCTCTGCTGCCGCCGGCGGCCTCTCGTGGATTCACTTTCCCTGGCACGGGCAGCCCTCGGTTTTGTTTACAAGCAGACAGGTCGCACCACCACCTGTTGCCTTCAGCAGTCTGACCGAGCAGTTGCTTCCTGTCGACTGCTAATATTGCCAAGTAGAAACCAACTAACAACAGGCTTCGAAAGGATGCGTGGCAGGTTAGCATTGCGTGACACGGAACACGAATGTTTTGTTTTTCCAAGGCTGGACTTCACGAATTTATTGTAAATAATAGAAAACTGAAACGCAATTTTGGTTCAAATGGTTCAAATGGCTCTGAGCACTATGCGACTTAACTTCTGAGGTCATCAGTCTCCTAGAACTTAGAACTAATTAAACTGAACCAGCCTAAGGACATCACACACATCCATGCCCGAGGCAGGACTCGAACCTGCGACCGTAGCGGGCACTCGGTTCCAGACTGTAGCGCCTAGAACCGCACGGCCACGCCGGCCGGCGAAACGCAATTTTGTTTTAGTTTTGTTTGATTTGTTTTATAGCGTTGGTGTCAATTTTGAGACTCGAAACTAATAAACGTCTTTATCCTGCTCTCATACATCTTTATTTAACTTCCATTTGTTTTACGATAAGCGTCCCATTTATGGCACACTAGATTTGTTTTTGAGTTATTGACGCACTTGCCTGAGTGAGTGCAGTAGATGCACTGATTTGTCATCGGTGACATTTGAATTTATAAAACGACAAATAATAAAAATGGCACGTTAGATTAAACACAATGAAATGTTTGAGCAAGTACCTCAAATACCACACGAAATACAACAATGACGCCAATGACGCAAGAGCAGTTACAGTACAGTACATAAAAGATCCAGATACTAAAAAAAAAAAAATAATAATTTAAGAAGGGAAACACGAGCGCCTTATGTTGTTAGCAATCGAAAAACAAGAGTACAAACCAAACCACGAAATATAAATTGCTTCAAAATTAAGTTTCATATATCCATTCTCCATTTTAATTCAGCCAACGTATGACACACCACTAAGAACGCTCAGAAAGCAACTTCTTCCAAACGAGTTTCATAAATTTTAAAGGAATTTTTTTGCATCCTCCAATTCAGAACATAAATTTACTATTCTCCCATCAGTTAATGCTCATAACATCAGTCATTGCTGTGCAGTAAAATCACGCAATGCTGTACAAATAATTTGCTTGGTCGCTATTAGATTTAACGACGTAAAGCAAATGAAGGAATGCAGTTGCATTAAGTATAAACTTACGCCAAGATGAAAAGCATATATTTCGACAGCCGCGTACGTAAAATTCTACCGACGTTTGTTTAGAAATCCTTATCGAGGCACTTTAGAGACGCTACTTGTAATTCTTCGCCGATATCTGCCTATATTCCCATCTAGTATGTTAATTACAGTAAGAAAATTAAGAGTCCAAACGTGGTCATATTGACGATACTACTTCCAAGTTCGCTGCGAGAATAAATTGAGTAACATGGAAAACGAGGCTCGACATGGTTGGTGGAAACATTAACACATCTTCACTTACTTCTGGTTGCTTCTCGCAAGAAAACATCTTCTCATTAGTGCAGCGTAATTTCGTATATGTCTGTCAGTAACATCTACCCTTCAAATATTTTGTGTGAACCCACAACTAGCCTTTTGTATTTGACTTTTCTATCTAAATTCTTCCAATCCATATGTGGCATACATCAAACCAGTGCTTAACAGTTGGGGTTGTTGTTGTTGTTGTTGTCTTCAGTCCAGAGATTGGTTTGATGCAGCTTTCAATACTACTCTATACTGTGCAAGCTTCTTTATCTCCCAGTACCTACTGCAACCTACATGCTTCTGAATCTGTTTAATGTATTCATCTCTTCGTCTCCCTCTACGATTTTTACCCTCCGCGCTGCCCACCAATATTAAATTGGTGATACATTGATGCCTCAGAATAGGCATCAAGGGATCACCAATTTAGTATTGGAGGGCAGCGCGGAGGGTAACAGTATTGGTTAAAAACTGTCCTGGTTGCAATTTGGCATTATGCTTACAACCTGAGCTTCATCTTATTCTGTTAATCGCTCCTGTGATCGGGGACGCGTTATGCAGGTCTTGGTGTCACTCGCGTCCAGCTAGAAAAGATTTTACTGAGTTTAACGAAGGCGATGTGGGCCTGATATATTCGACGATGCCCTTTGGCTACACTGACTAAAGGATCTTTCTAAGAAATGCCAAATTAAGATAACCTGAAGATGCCTAAATAAAGCGAAACGCGTAGTTGAAAAATAAAAAACTGAAATTGCAACCTAGACTGTTTTTAACCAAGACTTTTCTATCGTTCCTTTGGTGCCAGTTTCAGGTCGTTGTTGATGAATCTAAATTTAAATTGGATCACGTATTTCCTCATTTGGCAGGACCCGGTTTACTCAGAACACTGCTATGGGGCACTGTGTGGATCGGCGCCAGCAGTCTGCAGGCAGATGCGGCCTACGCTCGCTGCAGCTCATAGCGACACACTTGCACTTTCTTCCCTTGCGACTTTCTCCACAAGGTTGCAGCCGCGAAGCCGTCACGCAGCGCCAAGGAAAGTGCGCCCGCCTGTTGTTCGCGATCACCTGCCAGTAACCGGCGGGATGCAAGAGGTTTTCGCGACGCATTAAGCATCGGCCTTCGAAGGTCTGGCATCACAGATTTAGCAGTATTTTTCTGACTCACGTGAGGCAGTCCGGCCGTCGATCATTCACGCTACCCTTCTTTGTATACTCCCAATATCCCCTGCTGATCCAGCCTGGCACAGGACTGCCCCCTCTCGCCTCCTCCTCCGCCACGATAGAGCATTCATCTGCTACAGACGGGACAAGTGTTTCATAGGTAATTACTTTCGTTTACAAACGGAGATTACCCAGTACCCTAATAATGAAGCGAAGTCTGGTATTAGCTCTGCCTGCAACTAACAAGTGTGATTGCTCCATTTCATTTCTCCGTATAACATTGTTTCTAGATATTCTTTTACTTTCTGCACTTTATTTTGATGGAATGTGAGGTTATGTTTCCAACATGGCGACCACTTCAGTAGCCGCCATCTTGGATGCAACTCCACAAGGAAAGGGGCACTTACAAATACAAAATTTAGGAAACTTGCGACAGGATTAAATTAGTTATGCTCTATATACAATGCATGAAACAGGCAACAAGATAAATCTACGTTAAAATTACCACTTATATAATCTTACAAAATTAAGCGGAGTTAGAAATTATCGGGAATTTTAGAAATTTCATGTATTGTTTTGCTCGTCGGATCTTAAGGATCCGCTTTTTTTTTTTAAGATAAAGCTCTCCTATTTGGCATGCTTCGCTAAAAAACGTCCTAAGTGACACATTGGTTGCATTGGTTAAGATACTGGACTCGCATTCGTGTTAACAGATACTGAAATCCTCTTCCATCAATCCATATTCAGATTTGCTATGTTTTCCCTAAATCACTTAAAGCGAATTCTGGAACCGTTCCCTTAATGAGATAAAGTCTAATTTCCCTCCACACACTTTCCTTTTCGAAGTCCGCGATCTACCTCTAAACTAAAATCTGGAAAATTACTTTTAGTCATGGATTATAAGACAAGAATTTCAGTCCTAACACGCTTGTTTTCCAATTCACTCTTGTCATTGCTTTTACAGTAGTATTTTCACTCTGGTTAGCTCCATTCTCGGATATTACACCCTAAATAAATTTTAGATGGAAGATCGTGTAGGACAGTTACTATTTCTTATCATTCACACGTGATTGTTAATCTTACAATTTGAGATACTTAAACATGAAAACAACAGTCCTTCATACCTACTATTGGCGTATTTTCTTCTGAATTCTGTAGTTAATATTCTTCACCTCATCCCATTTCCAATGCTTTTCCACCGTCGACGTTTATTAACTTTAAACATTCAGTAATAAGCAACATCATTCAGTTCCTCAAAATCAAGCCTACTCCCACCCCTAACGCGACTCTTATACAACTCGCCTGACTATGGGGTGGTCCGTTCTAAAATAAAAACCGATGGATAAGCAGAAATTTAAAGTAGCATGAGATGCGAGGGACGGAACACCTGTGAGGTTATGTTTCCAACATGGGAACCATTTTGGTAGACGCCATCTTGGATGCAACTCCAAAAGGAAAGGGCTTCAAGCGACGTATCAAGCAGATACAGAATTATTTGATAAGAGCAACTCTCCCTTTCATTCGACTATAGCTTTACTCATTCTCGAATTGTGACTGATGTTTCTTCCTTATACGGAGAATACTGATGGAGTTAACTCAAGCCGGATGCACTGACATCGTCACCATATCAGGAGAGAGCAACAGCTATGTTTTTGCTGAGAATTTCAACCAGTGTCATCCAGGCATATCATTCACTGCCTACAGTACGATGTTGGATATGGGGTTCTCGAAATGTTGTGCGTTTCGTCATATGGGGTACACTAACAGAAAACTGTTTCTGCAGTTGTTAGATGAAGAAGTACTACCGTCGTTGCTGTCTGAAGACACAACATTTGCAACTGTCTTTCAGTGTGATGGTGTCCCACCTCATTACGCACTAGCTGTTCTGGCATAACTGGATATCCCTTTTCCCAAGAGACTGACAGATCATTGATGTCCGGTGGAGTGGTCGCCACATTGTCCAGATTTAAGTCTGTTACGCTTCTATCTATGGGGAAATGTGAACTGTGCTGTGTGCACGATGAAGAACAGAAAGCTTGCACACATCAGGGAACGGACTGCTGATTTTCCGATACGTGTATGCATTAAAGTCCTTGACGAATGTGTTGAAACGTCCCCTTAGAAAAATTAATGAATTACTGTGTTGATAAACTTCTTACGTTATTTTATTTTCAAACAGCTGAGTAAAACTGAACGTACTCAGACATTTATCTCTTTACTTATTCTGATCATCACTTAACTGACACACATTTTTAGCGCAACGCAATCTTGACTTTCAATAATCCCTACAAAAGAATGGCCCTGACTAACAATAACCTATAACTTTCACGAATCACTTATCTCACAAAAATCTTCGTTACTCGAACTATTCCAATACAGCAAGCGCCAATACTGCCAACTAAATAGAAGATTCTAACTACTGAAGTCACTAATTACTGATAGGCAAAGTTAGCAAATGAAAGATTTTGATAGAGAACAAACAATGTATTTACCTTAATAATGTTCAAAAGTCATATATATATATATATATATATATATATATATATATATATATATATATATATATATGATATCCAATATTACAAATTTACTCTTTCTGCTGGACACACGTCCAGATCGTCCGCTCTCAAAACTTCGCCATCTCTCTCCCCACATCCACCACTGCTGGCGGCTCGCCTGCAACTGCGCAACGCTACGCGCTGCTCACATCCAACTGCCCAACACTACAATAGCGAATATTCCAACAATGCCAACCAGCCACAGACTGCACACAGCACAGCCAGTGATTTTCATACAGAGCGCTACGTGACGTTACCAACATAAAAACCTAAACAGCCTACTTACAGGGTGAAGCGGATGATAACATTTAAACATGCAGAACGACACGTCGAGCACATGGTGTAGCCTTTACGTGCTATCACCTGCATTTGCCTGTTCTTTACAAAATGGAGCACAACTCGACAATGCATAAAGCTCTGCTAAAACGAAAGACAGCTTTCTTTTTTGTGAAATTCTCTCACTGCTTTATATGTCACATGACCCCCTTTTTATTAGAAAATTGCGGGTTGCATCCTAGATGGCGGCTTCCAAAAGGACTGCCAAGTTAGTAACACAGCCTCACAAGCTTTTCCCATACTTTAGAGTTCTGTTTATCCACTTGTTTTTGTTTTACAAGGATGGTTCACCCTTGTACTTGAAAGTTCGGGTCCGCTCAAATCTAAAGACTACAATGTAGACAAGTTGGTTGGTTGGTTGGTTGGTTGGTTGGACAGCGAGGTCATCGGTCTCATCGGATTAGGGAAGTACGGGGAAGGAAGTCGGCCGTGCCCTTTGAAAGGAACCATCCCGGCATTTGGCTGGAACGATTTAGGGAAATCACGGAAAGCCTAAATCAGGATGGCCGGACGCGGGATTGAACCGTCGTCCTCCCGAATGCGAGTCCAGTGTCTAACCACTGCGCCACCTCGCTCGGTGTAGACAAGTGTAATGTGCTGCAAATACATAGAAAGAAATATCCCTTATCATTTAGCTACAATATAGCAGGTCAGCAACTGGAAGCAGTTAATACCATAAATTATCTGGGAGTACGCATTAGGAGTGATTTAAAATGGAATGATCATATTAAGTTGATCGTCGGTAAAGCAGATGCCAGATTGAGATTCATTGGAAGAGTCCTAAGGAAATACAATCCGAAAACAAAGGAAGTAGGTTACAGTACGCTTGTTCGTCCACTGCTTGAATACTGCTCAGCAGTGTGGGATCCGTACCGGATAGGGTTGATAGAAGAGATAGAGAAGATCCAACGGAGAGCAGCGCGCTTCGTTACAGAATCATTTAGTAATCGCGAAAGCGGTACGGAGATGATGGATAAACTCCAGTGGAAGACTCTGCAGGAGAGACGCTCAGTAGCTCGGTACGGGCTTTTTTTGAAGTTTCGAGAACATACCTTCACCGAGGAGTCAAGCAGTATATTGCTCCCTCCTACGTATATCTCGCGAAGAGACCATGAGGATAAAATCAGAGAGATTACAGCCCACACAGAGGCATACCGACAATCCTTCTTTCCACGAACAATACTAGACTGGAATAGAAGGGAGAACCGATAGATGTACTCAAGGTACCCTCTTCCACACACCGTCAGGTGGTTTGCGGAGTATGGACGTAGATGTAGATGTCCGTGTCGCCAACAACTCGGCTCCAGGTACAAGTGATACCCTTACAGTAATACCGACCCTTGACGAAAGTTACTGCGGTGGTTCAGCATACCCACTTGCAAGCTCCTGCAGCGTTTGTTAGCGCCTGCACTTTAATTTCAACGACTTGTAGGTTACTCCCGGTGGCGGTTGCGACGCCTCAGAGGAAAGTAGCGCGAGCGCGAGAAATGGAAAGTGAGCGCCTGGTCTCGGGTTCCTCGGCCGAGAGCACAGGGCGAGTGACGCTCGCGGGGGAGGGAGGGGGAAGACGTAGCGAAAGCCGGAGAAAACGCCAGCCCCTACCAGATTCTCAAGGGGGCGAGGCTGCTCGCGTTTTCCAGTTACCGCGTCAACACGCAGCCTTGCAACCAGGGATGGCGGCTATCGCTGAATCAAGCGGATTTCAGTTGTGTCGTTTCGCATACGTCAGTGTAGCCTGACTGTTAAAACCACTCAAGATAACCGGTTTCTGAAATAACCGAATTTATGTTTTTTTTATTCCTATTATTTTATTTCCTGTAATAAACGTAGAAATAGAACAAAGATAAAGCACTAGTATTCTGCTATTGATTATAATTATCCGAAACTCTGCTCAAAAATAATGTTGTAATCGGGGGTCATACCAGTTTCAGGGCATTACAAACAGTCGTCAGTGCTAAAAACTGAGGTTGAAGAACTCTATTAATTTTTCCGCATTCAACGGTTACAAACAGATAAATGCATTGGGTTAGATAGAGCAGCAATCAGTCGCAGAATTAAGTTGCTATAATATGACATTTATAGTCACAGCGCAGATCAGATTTCGACCTGTGTCAGGTCATCATCAATACAGTACTGAATTGTAGCAGTTCTTCGTGCTCAAGTGAATGCTTACACAGTTCAACCATTGATGGTTGTTGTATACTATGAATAAACTGTTGTTAAGTTTTTAATTTATTACTGTTACCGTAATTTCCTTTCTCTTTCATTATTTCGTAGAAATGGAAAACAAATCTTCCACGTTCAAAAGCAAATGAAGGATTGCACTTCATTGCTATATTTCCAGAGTAAGGTTGGTGCCATTCCACAGTAGAACTGATGTCTGGCGACTACTGCGAGAAACTATGGGCTGCGGGGGGGGGGGGGGGGGGGGGGCAAGTAGTCTTGCACAGTCTACGTGCACGCGTACCTGAGCACTATGGGACTTAACATCTTAGGTCATCAGTCCCCGACAACTTAGAACTAGTTAAACCTGACTAACCTAAGGACATCACACACATCCATGCCCGAGGCAGGATTCGAACCTGCGACCGTAGAAGCAGTGCAGTTCCGGACTGAAGCGCCTAGAACCGCTCGGCCACAACGGCAGGCCTTAGCCACGACACACGGCGACAAGGACATTATTTTCTCAGCAATGCTGTGCCAGTTCTTATGCTGTATGTTTGTTGCTCGTTTCTGTCGGCATTTTTATTAAAATAGCGACGATCGCTTTCCCCGCTTTCTGTAATGCAATGCAAATTTTACAAATAAAACTTACTCATACTTTTAAAAAGGATTATTCAAAAACGGAAAATTTTAGCAGTGCTGCTATGACTCACTGAAATTTCGGTTTTCTTACTCGGTTATTAATAAAAAAATAAAAAGACATCTCTTATATCCGATATCAAACAAATACCGAAAAATACCAGTTATTCAGAACTAAAATACCAGTATCGGCTTGAAGCGGTCAGTTTTTCCCATCCCTATTTGTACTCCTGACACAAATGTGTGCGACACAGCCAGAGTCACAGTCAGCTAGAGGTCATTATCTTAGGCAATCCTACAATCACTTCACTACATGTAGCCTCCAATCTTTGTAAACCTTCTTGTTACTTTCTGTACCTATATTAAAAGGCAAAGATTCTAGGTACCTTCTGCAAACAGCACGTTTTGAGCAATGTGACTGTCACGGCAAGTACCAGGAGAAGCATAACAAACAAACATTCTCCGAACAGATCTTGAAGGTGCAAAGGCACCGATCGGCCGCCGCGTCATCCTCAGTCCTTAGGCGTCACCGGCTGCGGATACTGAGGGGCATGTCAGCACACCGCTTTCCTGGTCGTTGTCAGTTTTGTGACCAGTGCCGATACTTCTCAGACAAATAACTCCTCAATTGGCCTCACAAGGGCTGAGTGCACCCCGCTTGCCAAAAGCACTCGGCAGACCCGGACAGATCCATCCAAGTGCTAGCCAAGCCCGACAGCGATTAATTTTGGTGATCCGACGGAAACCGGCGTTACCACTGCGGCAAGGCTGTTGGCACCAGGGGAAGCAAGAAAGTCTTCATTATCACCCTGAAAAAATAAACGTAATTAATTTTTTTTGTTTGCAGGTGCATGTCTGTACTCCTCGTAAACAGTATCGTAGCACTCGCCGAGGGGTACAATCTGCAACCATCCGCGTTGATTTCGTGAGTGCAGGGCAACAATTGACCGTCATATGGCACTGTCATTAGGAAGCATTTACAGTGTGGTCAGTCCACAACATATTTGTGAAGAACCGGGAATCGCAAGTGGAGGTTCTGGTGCTCGAAGACCGAAGTATCACAATCGAAGCGAAAGTGGAAAAAGTGAATATCTCTCATGGAGCAGTTTCCATCATCTAGAACGATGCTGTTAACATGAGAAATGTGGTCCGTCGCAGGGTTCCGCGACTGCCAAGACCCATTCATAAAGTTCGCCGAGGGGAAATGTTGCAGCTGCGTCACGCCTACGGTGGTGACTTCCTTAGCCGTGCACGAGTGCTGGGTACGTCAGCAGGATACCGAGCAGAGGAACAAAGCAAGCAATGGAGACACGTGGGTTCACCCCCGGCTTAAAAGAGCGAAGACTTACCCATCATCGGGCAGAGTAATGTTGCTTTTTGGAACTAACGTTGTTTGATGCTAATAGATTATGGTCATAACAGGTATACCTGTCTCTACGTCTAACTAGATACTCCGGAAGCCACCGTACAGCGCGTGGCAGAGGGTACCTTCTACCATTATTTCCTGCTCCACTCGCAAATAGAGCGAGGGAAAAACGACTATCTATATGCCTCAGTATGAGCACTAATTTCTTGTATCTTATCTTCGTGGTCCTTACACACAGTGTATCATAGTGGTACTGGTTTGGAGAGTGCAATATAATTTCTTTAACTGAGTAATTTATGATGCAATGTTTTCAATTATTTCATTTTAAATATTGTATTTTATGGAAAACCGATAGTGACATATTGATCTTCAACCCATGTATATATGCTGTATAACTTGTATAAATGTAACTTGACTTTGTCAATTTCTGTAATAGCTAAACAACAATAAAATTTCATTCAATTCAATTCAGTGTATGTTGACGGCTGTAGAATCATTCGGCGGTCAGCTTCAAATGCCGGCTGTATAATTTTTCTCTATAGTGTTCCTTGAAAAGAACTTCGCCTTCCCTCCAGGGATCCCCATTTGAGTTCCCGAAGCATATCCATAACACTTACGTGTTGTTCGAACCTACTAGTAACAAATCTAGCAGCTCGCCTCTGAATTGTTACATTGTCTTCCTTTAATACGACCTGGTGCATATCCGAAACGCTCTAACAGCACTCAGCATGGGTCGAACTAGTGTACCATATGCGGTATCCTTTACAGATGAACCACACTTTTCTAAAAATCCTCCCAATGAACCGAAGTCGACCAATCCCCTTCCCTACCACAGTTCTCACACGCTCGTTCCATTTCACATCGCTCTGCAGCGTTACACCGAGAAGTTTAAACGACGCGACTGCTAATGCTGTATCCGATCGTTACGGTTTTTTTCCCTACACATCCGCATTAACTTACATTTTCCCACATTTAAAGCTAGCTGCCATTCGTCTCACCAACTACAAATTTTGTCTAAGTATTTTGTATCCTCCTACAGTTACTCAACTTCCACATCTTACCGTATACCACAGCATCACCAGCAAACAATGCAGCCCATTCTGCTCGCAAAATCATTTATGTATGTTGAGAAGAACAGCGGTACTGCCACACTTCCCTGGAACACTCCTGACGATACCCTTGTCTCTGATTAACACTCGCCGTCGCGGACAACATAATGGGTTCTATTGCTTAAGAATCCATCGAGCCACTCACATATCTGTGAACATATTCCATATTCTCGTACCTTCTTTAACAGCCTGCAATGGCTGGCTCTGAGCACTATGGGACTCAACTGCTGAGGTCATTAGTCCCCTAGAACTTAGAACTAGTTAAACCTAACTAACCTAAAGACATCACAAACACCCATGCCCGAGGCAGGATTCGAACCTGCGACCGTAGCGGTCTTGCAGTTCCAGACTGCAGCGCCTTTAACCGCACGGCAGCCTGCAATGGGGCACTGTGCCAAATACTTTCCGGAAATATAGAAATATGGAGACTCCCTGTTGCCCTTAATCCACAACTCGCAGTTTAACATGTGACCAAAGGGCAGGCTGACTTCCGCACGGGCGATGCTTTCTAAAACCATACTGATTCGTGGACATAAGTTTCTCGGTCTCAAGAAAATTTATTATATTCCAGGATTCTGCAACAAACCGAAGCTAGGGATATTGGTTCAAATGGCTCTAACTACTACGGAACTTAACATCTGCGGTCATCAGTCCTATAGACTCAGAACTACTCAAACCTAACTAACCTAAGGACAGCACACACATCCATGTCCGAGGCAGGACTCGAACCTGCGACCGTAGCAGCAGCGCGGTTCCGGACTGAAGCGCCTAGAACCTCTCGGCTACAACGGCCGGCTGGGATATTGGTCCGTAATTTAATTACACAAAGTAGCCTCCGCCCCACAGCGTGAGGTGGCTCGCGGAGTATATAAGAAGATGTAGACCTATACGTACTTGCTGACGCAGAGGCCAAAGTCACACACGCTTCATTTTTGGGGTATCAAATTTTGCCTCACCCTCCGTATTCTCCTGAATTGCCAGTTAGCAACATTTTCCTCTTTTGTCGAGTGAATAACCACTGTGTGACAAGTATTCCTAGAATAACGACGAAGTGATTTTCGAGATGGGACGATCCCTGAACAGCTAAGAATAAAGACTTCAGCAACTGTGGTCTCCGCCAAGTCATGTAACGCTAGGAAAAATGAGTCGTATTAGAGACGTAGAGATGTAGAGAAGGAGTGACACCGGAGCTGCTTGGTCGCAGTTTGATGTTCTTAAAGATATGATTAAATCTTTATGACTACTCCTCGAGCTTATATTGAAAAGCTGAGTTTCCAGGACATTCCTGAAAAGCGCGTGTAAAGCGAGCAAAGTGACTCATACGGAATTTAGCTGGGCGTGTTGAACGAGCGACCTGTTGCTTCATATTGAACGGTGCAAATACCCTTACAGCAGATGGAATATACCGTGCGACACTAATCAGACGAGCCAAACGGGCAGGATAAAGGTGTCATTCACGTCTCGATTGCAGGAGAGCATCAGTTTCTGCCATTAGATGGATCCTGTGAGAAGCAGTTCGCCCGTCACACAAGAGTGAACACGGGTACCAGGCGATGCTTAAAGCTTTGTGCCGTGCAGTCATCAAGGGTACACGAGTGAGCCCTCGGCCCCGAAAGCCTACATCGATGGTGTTTCGTTGAATGGTTCGCACCCTGACACTTGTTGATTGGCTAGAATTGAAATCTACAGCAATTTGCGGAAGGGTTGCACTTCTGCCATGTTGAACGATTCGCTTCAGTCGTCGTTTGTCCCGTTCTTACACTAACTTTCTCCGACCACAGCGATGTAGGAGATTTGATGTTTTACCGGATTCCTGATATTCACGGCATACTCGTGAAATGATCGTACCAGAAAATCTTCTCTTCGCCGCTGCCTCAGAGAAGCTGTGTCTCATTGCTCGTGCGCAGACTATAACACCACGTTCAAACTCACTTAGATCTTGATAAAGCCATTGTAGCAGCAGCAACCGAACTAACAACTGCGCCAGACACTTGTTGTCTTATATAGGCGTTGCCGACCTCAGCGCCGTTTTCTGCCTGTTTACATATCTCTGTATTTGAATATGCATTTCTATACCAGTTTCTTTGGCGCTTCAGTACGTTACTCACAAGGGAACCTCCCCATCGCACCCACCTCAGATTTAGTTATAAGTTGGCACAGTGGATAGGCCTTGAAAAACTGAACACAGATCAATCGAGAAAACAGGAAGAAGTTATGTGGAACCGTGAAAAAAATTAGTAAAATGTACGCGAGATAGGCAACATCAAGGAGAGTGCGAGCTCAGCAACGCCGTGGTCCCGTGGCTAGCGTGAATAGCTGCAAAACGAGAGGTCCTTGGTTCAAGTCTTCCCTCGACTGAAAATTTTACTTGCTTTATTTTCGCAAAGTTATGATCTGTCCGTTCGTTCATTGACGTTTCTGTTCACTGCAATAAGTTTAGTGTCTGTGTTTTGCGACAGCACCGCAAAACCGTGCGATTAGTAGACGAAAGAACGTGCCTCTCCAATGAGAACCGAAAACATTTGATCGCAAGGTCATAGGTTAACCGATTCCCCCACGGAAAAACACGTCTGATACATGTTACAAGACACTGGTGACGGCATGTGCGTCACATGACAGGAATATGTTGTCGACCCACCTAACTTGTACACTTAGCGAATGGGTAAAAAGATTCTTCTACCTCGCCCGATTTAGGTTTTCTTGTAGATGTGATAATCACTCCCAAAATAGAGATGAAAACGTAAGAGTTTGACACATAAACTGAAAATAAAAAATTAAAATTTTCACGCGAAGGAAGACTTGAACCAAGGACCTCTCGTTCCGTAGCTGCTCTCGCTAACCACGGGACGACGGAGCAGCTTGCCTTCCGCTCTCCCTGATGTTGCCCATCTTCGCATGGACTACTCAGTTTGTATATTTTACTAATTTTTTTCATAGTTCCACACAACTTCTTCCTGTTTTCTCGATTGATCTGTGTCCAGTTTTTCAAGGTCTATCCACTGTGCCAACTTATAACTAAATCTGAGGGGGGTGCGATGGGGAGGTTCCCTTGTCAGTAGTAATGCTCTCGAAGTCTTTGACCGAACTGAGCCGACCAGCGATGAGCTGCTGTTTAAATCAGCGTTGAGAGAGGGCGCTGAACTCTGTCTTCCTGGAGGTGTTGGGATTGCACAGAAACAATGACAGTTCTGTGTGTAGCGTGATGGGGCTTCACAGGCCACGGGTTGAGGATGACTGAACTGCGTTGCACTATCACGAAGGTGATCGGCGTAACTTGTTCTGAAAAGACGTTCTGGTATTCGAGATACGTCATTACGTTCAGCTGGAGAGTTATGATTACGGTTCTCTTCCGGCAAGTGATAAATGTGCTGCATTTCCGGAGTGACGCGTGCTCCGCTATCGAGTTCCGACAGTGTGTGAGCTAGCTGTGCGACCCCCTGTCCTTGTCCTGGATCCCGCAATCTTATCTGCAATTTCACTGCGCTCTCACGGAGCGACGTAAAACTATTATGCACCGGTCATTAAACGAGCACAAAGAAGTCGCGGCTTTTACGAGTGCACAAACGTGTCGTCGAAACTGGGACGCCTGGCTGCGACACCAGAATTTTCCTCACTGCCTGCTACTGTGACGCCACGAAGACGTCTTCCGAGAATGTTACGGCGCAAAACGGTTTATGACGGTCGTAAGTTTACACGCAAAACAATTGGGAAAAACTACACTGCCTGACAAAAAACTGAAACACCCAGAAGTGGAGGAGGACACAAAACTTCACGAATTGTGATGTTATTTCAGTGACTATAAAATCGAGTCCAATTTACAAAGAACTTGACAGTATAAGCGTACAAATCAATGTAACATTGCAGCACCTATGGTCTGGACACATGCACCGATTCGGTTAGGAATGCTGTAACAAAGTCGGTGTATGCTCTCGTGAGGCAAGATGGCTCACAGCTGTTGCAACTGGTAAATGATATCACGGATACTGGCAATGGGACGGAGTTAACGTACGAGTTGACCCCACGCATGTTGTGTCGCAAACAGATCTGAGGATCTTTCTGACCGTAGCAAACAACTCATAAGAGATATGCCATTGTAAGGTACCAGTTATTTATAAACAAGAGAGCATGTTACTTTATTTCCAATTTTGTAACAGCGCTGCAGTACGCACGGAGTAAGGAGTGAGCGGTAGGTTTCCACGCTGGCTAGCAGGGGCGGCTGGCCATCGGGCGCTTTCAGAGCGATTGGGTGAGGTGCCGATGCAGAAATGGCTCGTGACGTCAGCAAAGAGATACGTAGGGAAAGTATTCTGGCGCGAATCAAATAATCGTTATGAATAAATAGACTGAAGCGCCAACGAAATATGTCTGAGTTGGTCTTCCATCCGACATACCATTTATAACTGTAAGTTTAATGTAATAAATATTATAAAGCGTTAAAACCCCGATATTCATTAATAAACACCCTGTATAGTTATCATGTCTGAAGTTCGACATAATGTTTTCTCGTATAGGTTGTATTATTTTGGTAATCTTGCAAAGACACAGTGAAGCGCTTAATTTTTCACCTAAAATAATTTTTTTTCTCTCTTTAAGGTTATTTATAAACTCTTTTGTCTGCGACGAGTAGTGACCAAGAGGTTCATGAAACAAAGACAATCGTATTTTCCTAACTTCCTTAATCACCGAGATGCAGACTTAAATTTTTTTGTGGCAGAACAGAAGATCTGCAGGAGATAAATTCAGTGAGACATCTTTTTGTAGGTCTAGCAAGAAATTACAGAGTAAAATTACATAGAATATAGGGATTTATGTGCTGTTAAATGGTGCACCATCTGTAAGTCTACTCCACTACAGACTCTCCGTCGAGACAGGCGTAATCATCACGTATCACTTGCCTCCGCGGCACCAGTGGCGTAAACTTGCGACGACGGTTCGCGCATGTCGTGAAACAGACGTGGTTCCAATACTGACAACTCCAAACGACTGTTGCGGTACGGGCATGCGCGCGCTTTCCGCTTGAAGAAAGCGTATATCCTGCAAATTATGTCCCTCGAATGCTTCTGCAGAATTTATTAGCTATCATCACTATGAGCAATGACAACTCGCAACAAATTGAATAGAAATTTCCTAAACAACTCGCCAGGATCACGTTTAATGCTCACATTAGCTACGGCATTAACAGAAGAGCGCTCACAATGCTACTGAATGTTCACTGGCTTTCGGAGAACGCGCGACGTAGGTTCGCAGAACAAGCCTAAACTCGACAGCCATCGTTCGTGACTGCAACTACAGTGTGCCATTCATATCCCCATGTGTAATACATTTTTCATTCGTAATTTCTTTTCAGGCTTACAAAAGAATTACATCATTCCATTTGTCCCATGTAGATCGGATAACCTTGGGCGAAACATTTGCCATAGTTCTATTTAAAAAAAAACTTAATTAGATCAGAAATATTCGTCTAGGTGAGTAAAAACTACCAATATCTTCAACGAGCCAAAATTCATATGAGGTAAAGAAGTTAAGTCACCACACCGTATATAGCAACAATACTTAACACAGCAGTTATCCCAGCACCATAAATGCTGAGTACAGCAGCAAAAAGGGGAAAAAAAGAAATTTCCTTGAATTATATCATCATTACAGTTATTCATTTAAACAGAAATGCAGAGAAAGATACGCCAAACAGTAGACAGGAAGAGAAGAATGAAGGTAGCAAAGAAATCAGAAAAATCAAGCAACAGGAATACATCAGAAAAGTTACCATCGCCCGGAGGACGGCAAAGTGGGATGCAGCGCTGAGTTATTAACCGGAAGGGAAGTGTTCGTAGCTGGGGCCATAAAATCGGAGTGACGTAGAGCGTTCCGTCGTGTTGCTAACGAAAGCGAGTCTTGGCAGCCGGCCCCACCGACTGTTTGTTACCCATGTCAGCCGTTGCGGCTGCTGCTGCTGCAAGCGTGAAACTATATGCCGCCAGCAACAGGTGATGGATAGCCCATGCTGCAAACACTCCGCGTGCATATGTCAGAATGGCGAACCGCGAACACCTTTACAAAAAGTGTATTTTTCTTCCAGCTAAACATAGCAAGTCTACTTTACTCGTATAGAGGCGTCGGTAGGGTAACCAGTTTTCTGTAGGAATAACGTAGCAGGCATCAACAATACGATGCGCATTGGTAAATTTTTAATCTCTGTTTTGAATATTTTATTATTCTGAATAATATTTTAAATTAATAAAAGTCAGTCTGAAGAGTGGCATTAAGCTGCTGACACTATGAAGCTCAGAGTAAAAGAATAAAAAGAAAAAAAAAAGAATATACGCCGAACAGCACACTAGGCAGCTTCGTAGATTTCAAGGAAGCATACGACTCGATTCGTCGCATCAGTCTGTTCAATACACTTCGTGAATATGGTATAGACAACAAAACTACTTGCCGGCCGAAGTGGCCGCGCGGTTCTGGCGCTGCAGTCTGGAACCGCGAGACCGCTACGGTCGCAGGTTCGAATCCTGCCTCGGGCATGGATGTATGTGATGTCCTTAGGTTAGTTAGGTTTGGCTAGTTCTAAGTTCTAGGGGACTAATGACCTCAGAAGTTGAGTCCCATAGTGCTCAGAGCCATTTGAACCATTTTGAACAAAACTACTTCATTAAATGAGCAGACTTTAACAGAGACAACCTCAAAAGTAAAATTCATGGAAGAAGTTTCTAAACCTTGTCAAATTAGGATAGGAGTGAGAAAGGGTGATGGGTTGTCCCCATTCCTGTTTAACCTGGTACTGGACAAACGTGGGAGAAAGAAACGCTTGGAATAAATATGGGAACAAAGGACAAACGATTCAACATAAAATGCCTTGCTTTTGCTGATGACCTAGCAATAATTACGCGGACTCCCGAGGAAGCCAAACACGCCATCGAGAAATTAGTAATGTAATAAATATATGTTTTATTACGAAAGGCACACAAAACGAAAAATGAGCAAAGAAAATCTCTGCCTCCACAAAACTCTTTGGAGACAACAACAGCCAGACTCTTTAGTTTGTTCATATTTTGTAAAGTATGTGGGAGTCGCCATCGGTGGAAAAGTGCTCGTTTCACTTGATGTTTAACGATACTGTGTAACCTCCCCCTCACTTACCGGCCTTAATGACAGTGAAAAATGAAACCGCGTGTACCTAATGGGAGTTTTGGAAAAGCAATCGTCACCGAAGTTAACCTGTCGGTAAAGAGGGAGGAAAGGGTTACATCTAAGTGAAAGGAAATGTGCTAATGAAACTGGTGGAAATTAATTTTGAAAAGGGGTAAAGTTAATAAAGAAGGTAAATGTGCAGCCGTTACGTTAACAATTAAGTAGCGGTAATTAGGTATTTGAGATTTGGGGGAAATCACGGTCGCCAGTCCTAAGGACAATTACTATAGTAACTGAAAAAGGAAGGTTATTACACATATAATTAGCACTAGAAGCGTGGCAACTGAAGGTTGACACGTGTAGTGTGAAAACTGAAAGTTTGTCAGAAGTAATAAATTTCGCTACACTCTGACTTAATTTAGCAAAAGGATTAATAAAACTGGAAAATCGAAAGTTAATTTAGTGACTGAAGTTAATAGTGAGCTTTCTTTCTGAAGCACACCGACATTCAGTAAAATAAGGTTAGTCTTGGACTACCTCAACAATCATTTCAAAAGCTACTTGAATCTACGCAATTTAGAAATAAGAGAATTAACTTTGAACTTGAATTAAATGATTCTGAACAATTAACAATAGTAAAATTTAGTACGTACCAAGCTGAGCTGCAGTCACAGGTAAGCTAAAATACGGTAACAAAACTCGCACTCTTAATTTGTGCTTGTGTAATCTAACTATTGTAGCCAGCTAATGCTTGAATTGAACTTTGAAATTAAAGCAGTGAAATCTAATTATATTATTTTAATGCTGGCGTTTGAATTTCAACGACACTCGGGTTCATTTCGGAAAAGGAAGGGACCCTGCTTGGCAATGCAATTGGGACAATGAGCAACAAAGGTTCATGCTAAGTTGCTGTAATTTTGCGAGGCAAACGGAACAATTTGAAAAGCTGAGGTCTGCCATACAGTTCTGAAACTTTACGTGCTTTTAGTCTTCCTTGTTGGTTGATTGAAGGTTTGAAGCCGTCGATCGAGGAGGTGGCGACAGTCACTCATTGTCGGCCGTCGCTGTTGCAGAAGCTGGATGTTGGCGCGCCTTCTTCTCGACACGGTCACCAGGCGAAACGGGCTCTTGATGTGCACCAGCTAATGCTTCCCGTCCGCGACACCATGTCAGAAACTATCATCGCGAGTCGAGCGCAATTACATGCTGCCAAACCCCGAAAGCGCGGCAACTCGCGGGAGCGTCACACAACACACCTGCTCCACTCGCTACTCCCGCCAGACTCTCACTGTTCCGCCCGCGCTCCACGCGGCAGAGTTAACACTACCAAAGATCCTACAAACTTTGATTCTTTACACGACCTATCGATGTAATCGTTCGATAGCAGTTTTCCCTAGGCAAGACCCAGCGTAAAAATACAAATAATATTTACGAAACAAACCAATTATACATCGACATGAGTGCATAAATATATATATACAAACAGTAAAACAATTACAATATATAAAGAGACAGAAATGTCATATCTTGAGGTAACAAAACAAGGAAAAAAATAATAGTACAATAGATGGAAATAGGAGGATATGCATTTCCGGCGTTACAACTGGAAAACATAAATTATGTTTTTCAGAGCAGTGCTTGCAACAAGAATAAAAACAGTGAGTAATACCATCAAATTAATCTTACAATCTTAATATTCTTCCCACATACGGTACTCACTATTTCGTCTCTATATTTGCCACAGATGCACGGTCCCCACAATACTCCAAACTAAATTGTATCATCTGATGATGAATCGCCAGGCGATTCGAAACCGGTCATGAATAAATAAAAATTGAAGAAACAACGGCGATTGGTTGTAGTAATTCCTGAAACCTACTTTAAAAGATGTTCAAAGGGAAATTACTTGTTTTAGAAAACAATTAAAATATATGCAATACTCGGAAAACTGTATATAAAAAACCTAAAAATTATGAAAACAGCATCACTGGAATGTGAAAATATAAGCTATTGCCGAATGTAGTCCCTGTGCTACATCAAAAACAATATGCGGGTATATTGTTTTGATGAAATAAACAATCGCAAATTCGATATCGTAGGACATATTAGCATATTAAAGCATGATCTAAACACATTCTAGTCCAAAATTACTAAAAACAAACAGAAATTACCAATAATTTTCGAAGGCCTGCTTAAACTATGATAAACAGCTTTTTTAAGCATATCCTGCAAGCTACAGGGAACATGAAGAGAGAACTGATGCGTTGAAAGCACATGGCTTACAGTATATGTTACAGCTAGGCACAGCCAATTTGCTGTGTTCCTTGAGCTAGAAAAAAAAAAATTGAATGCAACATATATGCTACACAGGGACTGTGGAGGTTAACATTTGCAGGCGTCTATTAGGTTCCATATATGGTTTATACGTGTAAGACCCGTCAGGTTTGACGAAAGCGCTAATGCGCTGCTTCCTGCACTCGGGTAGGCGCGCCGGCCGCGGATCAAATCCGTCCGGCGGATTAACGACGAGGGCCAGGTCGTTTTTAGGCTGTTTTCCGCATCCCACTAGGTAGATACCGGGCTGGTCCCGCCTCGGATAAACGACTCGCAGACATCTGAATACGTTCACACTATTCCATGGATTACACTAGACGCAGACAGCTGGGATGCACTAATTCCGTCCCGGGGGTACGGGGTGGCGGCAGGAAGGGCATCCGGCACCCCTTAAACATTAACATGCGAAATCCGATGCTAACCTGGCCGAAACTGTGGGATTAAGGCATCAGCGAAAGAAGAAGAAGAATATGATTTATCCGTGCAAATCTCTAAAGCTGACATATCGCTGTAAACTGTCATGAAACAGTGATGCCGTGAAACTGTTACAATTTGGTGTCACAGTGGATATCATAAAAGAGACGTGATAATGATGTAAGTTTCTTTATAGAGGAGTATCTACTACACTACTGGCTATTAAAATTGCTACACCAAGAAGAAATGCAGACGATAAACGGGTATTCATTGGACACATATATTATTCTAGAACTGATATTTGATTACATTTTCACGGAATTTGGGTGCATAGATCCTGAGAAATCAGTACCCAGCACAACCACCTCTGGCCGTAATAACGGCCTTGATACGCCTGGGCATTGAGTCAAACAGAGCTTGGATGGCGTGTACAGGTACAAATGCCCATGCAGCTTCATCACGATACCACAGTTCATCAAGAGTAGTGACTGGCGTATTGTGACGAGCCAGTTGCTCGGCCACCATTGACCAGACGTTTTCAATTGGTGAGAGATGTGGAGAATGTGCTGGCCAGGGCAGCAGTCGAACATTTTCTGTATCCAGAAAGGCCCGTGCAGGACCTGCAACATGCGGTCGTGCATTATCCTGCTGAGACGTAGGGTTTCGCATGGATCGAATGAAGGGTAGAGCCACGGGTCGTAACACATCTGAAATGTAACGTCCACTGTTCAAAGTGCCGTCAGTGCGAACAAGAGGTGACCGAAACGTGTTACCAATGGCACCCCATACCATCACATCGGGTGATAGGCCAGTATGGCGATGACGAATACTCGCTTCCAATGTGCGTTCACCGAGATGTCGCAAAACACGGATGCGACCATCATGATGCTGTAAATAGAACCTGGATTCATCCGAAAAAACGACGTTTTGCCATTCGTGGAACCAGGTTCGTCGTTGAGTACACCGTCTCAGGCGCTCCTGTCTGTGATGCAGCGTCAAGGGTAACTGCATCTATCGTCTCCGAGCTGATAGTCCATGCTGCTGCAAACGTCGTCGAACTTTTCGGGCAGATGGTTGTTGTCTTGCAAACGTCCTCAGGGATCGAGATGTGGCTGCACGATCCGTTACAGCCAAGCGGATAAGATATCTGTCATCTCGACTGCTAGTGACACGAGGCCGTTGGGATCCAGCACGGCGTTCCGTATTACCCTCCTGAACCCACCGATTCCATATTCTGCTAACAGTCATTGGATCTCGAACAACGCGAGCAGCAATATCGCGATACGATAAACCGCAATCGCGATAGGCTACAATTTGACCTTTATCAAAGTCGGAAACGTGATGGTACGCATGTCTCCTCCTTACACGAGGCGTCAGAACTACGTTTCAGCACGTAACGCCGGTCAACTGCTGTTTGTGTACGAGAAATCGGTTGGAAACTTTCCTCGTGTCAGCACGTTGTAGGTGTCACCACCGGCGCCAACCTTGTGTGAATGGTCTGAAAAGCTAATCATTTGCATATCACAGCATCTTCTTCCTGTCGGTTAAATTTCGCGTCTGTAGCACATCATCTTCGTGGTGTACCAATTGTCATGGCCAGTAGTGAAGTAAAGTACTTCTCGGCTAACACTCGAATCCTCGAGTGGAAAAGGTTGCAAAGACGCGTTTGAAGTGTGTTAAAACGACTCTGCAGCTACAGCTGGTAGGTGTGCAGTGGCGCCTAATGACCTGCTGCGGGGTGATAATCCGCCGGCAGTGAAATTGTCCGCAACGCGGGGAATGTTGGCCTGCGCTCGCCGCGTTACTCGCTGGAACGGCTTCTACGAGGCGAGGCGAGGCGGCTATCGGATTTTCCCTTTTTCGTGCGGCGACGGGCGGTCCGTAGCCGCGAGTGAGCCGGCGGCGGCGAGGGAACCTTGTCCCGGTTGCGGCGGGTCGCGGGTTGACTGCCCTAGCAAGGACTCGCGCGGCCGCCGCTCCACTTAGTATCCGCAGGTCCTCTAGCCGCGCCGGCTCGCCTGCATCCCTATCGCAGATAATCCACACGGCGCTGGCACAAGTGACCGGGGCAGTGGTAAGCGTCGCATCTTCGTAAAGCACAGAAACCGCGAGGAAATGACGGTATGCTTGGATAATGTCTGGAACCCAACGCCATATCGCACTGATTGAGCATGTGGAGTCGTGTACAGAAAAACCTTGATTCAAACCAGCGGCCCCTATCTATGTTGGCAGCGGTTTCACTCGCGCGGCCGCCGCTCCACTTAGTATCCGCAGGTCCTCTAGCCGCGCCGGCTCGCCTGCATCCCTATCGCAGATAATCCACACGGCGCTGGCACAAGTGACCGGGGCAGTGGTAAGCGTCGCATCTTCGTAAAGCACAGAAACCGCGAGGAAATGACGGTATGCTTGGATAATGTCTGGAACCCAACGCCATATCGCACTGATTGAGCATGTGGAGTCGTGTACAGAAAAACCTTGATTCAAACCAGCGGCCCCTATCTATGTTGGCAGCGGTTTCACTCGCGCGGCCGCCGCTCCACTTAGTATCCGCAGGTCCTCTAGCCGCGCCGGCTCGCCTGCATCCCTATCGCAGATAATCCACACGGCGCTGGCACAAGTGACCGGGGCAGTGGTAAGCGTCGCATCTTCGTAAAGCACAGAAACCGCGAGGAAATGACGGTATGCTTGGATAATGTCTGGAACCCAACGCCATATCGCACTGATTGAGCATGTGGAGTCGTGTACAGAAAAACCTTGATTCAAACCAGCGGCCCCTATCTATGTTGGCAGCGGTTTCCATAAACTGATTCAAGCGAATGCCGGCACGGTTCCTACCAAACACTGCTGATTCACCACTAACACACATAATCCTCAAGGGAGTCTACAATGCCGACTGTCGGCAAGACTGAACGGACGAGCAACGCCTCTGAAGTTGTCCAGCGCAGTTCTGGACGAGACGTTAGGAATAGAAGAGTTGCTAGGACCACGACCTTCCGAAAGCTTTACCAGCAACAAAACCCTTGTCCTATTCCATTCGCGTATTGAATGAGGGAAGAACCAAAGCCTGTATGCTTCACAATGTTCCGAAATCTCTGGTTGCTTCTAAGAAACTGGATAATGGGTACATCAACTGCAATATATTTTTTGCAGCGCACAGTAGTTTGTATACTAATTTTCCACTCAGTTGCGCCTGCTATATATTAGGAAATGGTTTCGAAGTCTTTCATGACTTGACCCTGAGTCTCATAGAAAGCCGGTTCTCGGCGCTACAGTCTGGAACCGCGCAACAGCTACGGTCGCAGATTCGAATCCTGACTCGGGCATGGATGTGTGTGATGTCCTTAGGTTACTTAGGTTTAAGTAGTTCTAAGTTCTAGGGGACTGATGACCTCAGAAATTAAGTCCCATAGTGCTCAGAGCCATTTGAATCATTTTGAACCAAAATGAAATACACCCGCAAGTACTCGTATCTCTTGCTGCTGTAACACAACATCCTCTTGTTTCTATTGCTATTTTTTTGTAAACCCTTGTCACCAGTTTTGTAAATGCCTCGTCGCTACTGCTGTGGACGCCGAGTTTGTGAGTTCGTGGAACGGCTTCTGGTGCAGTACACCGCTAGGACGATTTCTCGCTGCCCCGGGATTAGGTAACAGGATAGGAGGAAGAAGGTTCTACGATAGTGCAACAAATTAGTAACAAAGTCACACAAATGAGTTAAACAGGTTTATTTATTTTTGTAACTTGTTGAACGATTAAGTCTGCAACACTGCTTATGATATAACACAAAAAAATGCCCTACTGGCTAAGTGCAAATAATCGTAGGCAAAGTACACAGTACATAGCAAATGCAATTTACGACAACTGTCTGTTCACGTCTGAGAGTTCACTAAATGTCGTTCCCTGTCTAAGTCAGTCCTGGACGATGATCTATAACCAAGTGCGCTAGAGCTGCTCTTCTGTCTTCCGAGTAGGCTTTTGTCCGTTGTCGTCCGGTCACTGGCGGATTGCACTCAGCCGGCAATTGGCCGAGGCGAAGTCGGTATCTTCATCCACAGCTCTCCCCGTGGCACTGGTGGAACTCGCGCAAGTGACGAGTCTCTACGGCACTGGCATCAGCTCGCATCTTTGTGTCTGTGGTGCTTTTGATCCAGCAGTTGTGGTGTTCAGTCCGAAGACTACTTTGATGCAGCCCTCCACGCTGCTCTATCCTGCGTTAGCTTTTCATCACCAATAACTACCGCAACATACATTCATCTGAATCTGCTTACTCCATTCGTCTCTGGGTCTTCCTCTGCAGTTTTTACTTTCCTTTCAGTATTAAACTGACGATTCCTTGATCTCTCAGCAAGCCTCCTAACAACCGATACCTTCTTTTAGCCAAGTTCTGCCACAACTTCCTTTTCTTCCCTATTTCATTCAATACCTCCTCATTAGTCACGCTATCTATCCAACTAATCTTCACCATTCTTCCCTAGCACCACATTTCAAAAGCTTCTCTTCTCTTCTTGACTGAACTGTCCACCGTCCATGTTTCACTTCCGTGCAAGGCAACACTTCAGAGATTCCTCTTACGTAGTAAATACATAGGGTGTTACATAATTCTAATTACAGGCGTCTAGGGGCTGTACAGGGGTTTAGTAGATAAATTTTTAATAAGAAACTAATTCCGGAAATTTACCGTTTCGACGTAACATAAGCATCAACATCTGGTCACTTTCAAGGTACGTACATAGGGAACAATGATCCATGGCATGGGCAATGTTTCGAGTACTGGTTCCAGGGCTCTCTTCTACGTGAAGGAGGACGTCCCTCTTCAAAGTCGAGAGGCCTGCACGTCCGTGGAGCAGCACAACCAAACCTCCTAGTAGCGAACCTAACGATTTCTCGCAGCCGTTGTTGTAGTCGTACACAATGGTATGTGATCTCATGATTTTCAGCTTGTGTGCCGGAGACCTGAAAGTGATCCAATCCTCAAGATTATGTAACACTGATTCGTTATCAAAACTTTATCTACTATGTCCCCTGTTTTCAGTTTGTGTGCTGAAGTTTTGCGCCGCGCGGGATTCGCCGAGCGGTCTAGGGTGATGCAGTCATGGTCTGTGCGACTGGTCCCGACAGAGGTTCGAGTCCTCCCTCGGGCATGGGTGTGTATGTTTGTCCTTAGGATAATTTAGGTTAAGTAGTGTGTAAGCTTAGGGACTGATGACCTTAGCAGTTAAGTCCCATAAGATTTCACACACATTTTTTTGGAGATTTGCAAGTAATCCAATCAGCAAACTTATTTTACATCAATATGGTACATGGGTTCCTTATCAAAACTTGATCTAATATGTCCCTCGTTTTGAGCTTGTGTGCTGGAGACATGAAAGTGATCCAGTCCTCAAACTTATTTTGCATCCAGCTGGTGCATGGCTTTGTTAGCAAAACACTATTAGTAGATAATTTGTTTTCAGTTTGTGTGCTGGAGATCTGAAAGTGATCCAGTCCTCACACTTATTTTACAACGAAATGGTACATGGGTTCGTTATGAAATCTTTCTCTACTATGTCACCTGTTCTCAGGTCGTGCGCTGGTTATTTATTTGGCTTATGCGTGACACACTACATTGGAAACATCATAAAAGAGAATATACATTGTTAAAATATAGGATACGAACATAAGAAATAATGTAAATTGAACATTGGCACATAACAATAAATGTATAACCATATTACAAAACAATAAGATTGGCCGGCCGCTGTGGCCGAGCGGTTCTAGGTGCTTCAGTCCGGAACCACGCTGCTGCTACGGTCTCAGGTTCGAATCCTGCCTCGGGAATGGATCTGTGTGATGTCCTTAGCTTAGTTAGGTTTAAGTAGTTGTAAGTTCTAGGGGACTGATGACGTCAGATGTTAAGTCCCGTAGTGCTTAGAGCCATTTTAAGCAAAAAGATTGCATAAAGTTCAGATTCCAGTATTTTCAGCAATCACAATTCCACATTTAGATCCTGTAGCCACTCCACACCTTGTGGTGTTGCCCTGAGGAAGTCGTCATCAGTGCCGGTGAACGCCCTCAGAGGACACTCGCTGACGATGTGGTGGATGGTTTGTTCTTTGGCTCCACAGTCGCACCCAGGGTCAGGCCTCAAGTACCATCTGCACATCGAGGATTCACATCGACCACGACCTGTCCGTATTCTGTTCAGAGTTATCCAGATTTTCCTTGGGAGGTGAAAGCCCGCTGGACGGCTGGGAGTCTCAAATAACGTATGCCATCTTGGATTGGATCTGTTTCTCCAGTCCGTTCGCCAGATTTCAACACCATTGTAGATTTGGTTCAGAAGTTGCTGTGCAGTCTTCACAGGCGGATTTATGGATTTGAGTCTTGGATTGTCAGGGGTGTATTACTGTAGATCTTTTTAAACACTCTTATGAGTATGTTGCATCGTCGTATATAAGGCTGTTCGATGTTACTCAGGGCTGGTAGCCAGTAGAGTGGAGTGGTTTTAATGGCTCCAGCAATTATTCGCATCGTCTGATTTAGCACCACATCTACTTTTCTCATGTGCGGGCTGTTTAGCCACTCCGAAAAAAAGGTTCAAATGGCTCTGAGCCCTATGGGACTTAACTTCTAAGGTCATCAGTCCCCTAGAACTTAGAACTACTTAAACCTAACTAACCTAAGGACACCACACGCATCCTTGCCCGAGGCAGGATTCGAACCTGCGACCGTAGCGGTCGCGCGGTTCCAGACTGTAGCGCCCAGAACCGCTCGGCCACGCCGGCCGGCTAGCCACTCCGATGCGCAGTATTCAGCTGTCGAGTAGACCAAGCTTAGAGCGGTGTTACGGAGTGTCTCTGCACCATCTCCGCAGGTCTGCTCAGGTCTTCCCAGGTGTGCTGGTGATTTGAATGTGATCCAATCCTCAGACTTATTTATGTCCAAATGGTACATGGATTCGTTATCAAAATTTTATCTACTATGTCCCTCTATAACCTTACAAGTCTGCAATAGGAACTCTGAAACACCCTGTGGTTATGTCCTATTATACATGCTGAGGGAATTAGATTAGGAAATGAGACACTTAAAGTAGTAAAGGAGTTTTGCTATTTGGGGAGCAAAGTAACTGATGATGGTCGAAGTAGAGAAGATATAAAATGTAGACTGGCAATGGCAAGGAAAGCATTTCTGAAGAAGAGAAATTTGTTAGCATCGAGTATAGATTTAAGTGTCAGGACGTCGTTTCTGAAAGTATTTGTATGGAGTGTAGCCATGTATGGAAGTGAAACATGGACGATAAATAGTTTGGACAAGAAGAGAATAGAAGCTTTTGAAATGTGGTGCTACAGAAGAATGCTGAAGATTAGATGGGTAGATCACATAACTAATGAGGAAGTATTGAATAGAATTGGGGAGAAGAGAAGTTTGTGGCACAACTTGACGAGAAGAAAGGACCGGTTGGTAGGACATGTTCTGAGGCATCAAGGGATCACAAATTTAGCATTGGAGGGCAGCGTGGAGGGTAAAAATCGTAGAGGGAGACCAAGAGATGAATACACTAAGCAGATTCAGAAGGATGTAGGTTGCAGTACGTACTGGGAGATGAAGAAACTTGCACAGGATAGGGTAGCATGGAGAGCTGCATCAAACCAGTCTCAGGACTGAAGACCACAACAACAACAACAACATAGATGTTCCTCACCTTTCATAACGCTTATTATTATTACGCCCTCGTTAATGGTGTGAGGTGTTCCAGATTTGGGTCCTAACCTCGCAGTTCGATTCTGGCGCTGCAGCGTACTTTGCGGCGATATACGGAAAGTGGGTGAGGGCTTAGCGTGGCAGGGCGCTTCGGGGGCCCTGGCGGAGTCGCCGACCCCTCGGCTGGTGCAACTTTCAGATTAAGACAAGCCGAAGCGCGGCTCCGTTTCTACGCCTCACCGCACTCGCCGCTTGCGTAAACACGAAATGTCAGCCTGTGTTTTAGCCGCTATTCTTGTGTGTGCCCGCCGCGCCAGCAGGTAACGGCGCTCCGATAAGCGCTTACGTGCTCTAAACTTCAGCTCCCTGCCATCCGTTTCTTTAATCAGCTTAACACTCAACTGCGTACTTACGTATAAAATTCCGAAGTGAAACGACGTTAATGAGCAGCCAGCACCCACTGGAATAGCACCCGTGTCCGCGTGTTGTCGGTAGACCACTATTCTGTTGACACAAGATTCTTTATAAACTTTGTCGAGCGTTATGTTACAAGTGACCTGTGGTTTCCTTCGATTTTATTACAAGTGATCCGCTTTTCGTTTTATTTACACAGCGGCGTGAATAGGTTTGTGAGTGACGAAAGGGCTGATACGCACCTTCTGTGTGGATTCACTGAATCAGATGCACAACGGCGCTATGCACAGGTGCTCCCACAGAGACGGCAATCACGGCACTGTACATATGCATCTGAGCACTGTTGTATCACTCTGCATTTTGTGTTGTACGTTCTCATAATACCATGCTACAAGTTTTTCCACTGCTGTAATAGTTTTGTATTTTTTTTCTAACAAAGAAACGCATTCTTCCAACTACCTTGATTTCAAGTTGTTGCCACTCATCTAGCGTTACCTAAATGGTTCTGTTGTCTGTCATTTATTATATTTTCCAGTATTGTAGTGTGAGTAACTTTAGTCAAGTAACATTTTGCCGGCCGGGGTGGCCGAGCGGTTCTAGGCCCTACAGTCTCGAACCGCGCGACCGCTACGGTCGCAGGTTCGAATCCTGCCTCGGGCATGGATGTGTGTGATGTCCTTAGGTTAGTTAGGTTAAAGTAGTTCTAAGTTCTAGGGGACTGATGACCTCAGAAGTTAAGTCCCATAGTGCTCAGAGCCATTTTTTTTTCATGTAACATTTTATCGTATGATGATTCGAAACTCATTCTTTCGCAAGGTACATTTTATTTTATTTTGTGATCTATATCGCTTTTTTTGGTTGGTTAGTTGACTGATTGATTTGCGGGGAGGGGACCAAACAGCGAGGTCTTCGATCCAATCGGATTAGGGAAGGATGGGAACGGATGTGGGCCGTGCCCTTTCAAAGGAACCATTCCGCCATTTGCCTGAAGAGATTTAGATAAATCGCGGGAAACCTAAATCAGGATGGCCGGACGCTGGTTTGAACCGTCGTCGTCCCGAATGCGAGTCCAGTGTGCTAACCACTGCACCACCTCGTTCGGTCGGTTTTTGTTTACATTATAATACACCAGTTCATGGTTACAAATACATCTCCCCTTTTCATTTTTATGGCGTTGGCCCACCCTTAAGCTTGATGACAGCTTCCACTCTTGCAGGCATATTTTCAGTCAGGTGCTGGAAGCTTTCCAATCTTCATGGAGTGCTGCACCGGGGAGAGGTATCGATGCCGGTCGGTGAGGCCTGGCACGAAGTCGGCGTTCCAAAACATCTCAAAGCTGTCCTATAGGATTCAGGTCAGAACTCTGTGCAGGCTAGTCCATTACAGGGATGTTATTGTCGTGTAACCACTCCGCCACAGGCTGTGCGTTAAGGTGTTCAATCGTGTTGAAAGATGCAATCGCCATCTCCGAATTCCTCTTCAACAGTGGGAAGCAAGAAGGTGCTTAAAACATCAATGTAGGCCTGCGCTGTGATAGTGCCACGCAAAACAACAAGAGATGCAAGCCCATTCCATGAAAAACACGACCATACCATAACACCACCGCCTCCGGATTTTACTGTTGGCACTACACACGCTGGCAGATGACGTTTACCGGGCATTCGCCATACCCACACACTACCGTCGGATCGCCACAATGTGTGGCGTGATACGTCACACGACGTTTCTCCACTGTTCAATAGTCCAATGTTTACGCTCCTTGCACCAAGCGAGGCGTCGTTTGGCGTTTACCAGCTTGTGTGGCTTATGAGCAGCCGCTCGACCGTGAAATCCAAGTTTTCTCACCTCCCGCCTAACTGTCATAGTACTTGCAGTGGATCCTGATGCAGTTTGGAATTCCTGTGTGATGGTCCGGATAGATGGCTGCCTATTACACATTACGACCCTCTTCAACTGTCGGCGGTCTCTGTCAGTCAACAGACGTGGTCGACCTGTAGGCTTTTGTGCTGTACGTGTCCCTTCACGTTTCCACTTCACTATCTCATCTGAAACAGTGGACCTAGGGATGTTTAGGAATGTGGAAATCTCGCGTACTGACGTATGACACAACTGACACTCAATCACCTGACCACGTTCGAAGTCCGTTGAGTTCCGCGGAGCGCTCCATTCTGCTCTCTCACGTTGTCTAATGACTACTGGGGTCACTGATTTGGACTACCTGGCAGTAGGTGGCAGCACAACGCACCTAATATGAAAAACGTATGTTTTTGGGGGTGTCCGATACTTTTGATCACATAGTATATTTGCAATTTTATTTTTGCAACCTGTAGTTGGAGTCAGTTCAAACAAATACTGCTTATCTCGTCTTTCGCGCGACGCCCAGTCTTGAGGAATAGCGTCGGTTTGTTTCCCATTACAGACAAAATAATTTTTAACGCGGAATTTTACATGCGCATTCGATTGTGCGGCCCCAGATTAGTCAAGTGCAGTACTTTGTCTACCGATATGTGTTAACAGGCAGAGTATAACACAGAGAATAGCCAATACTCTAGCAGCGGCAGCACCACCCCTGCCCGCGCTGACTGATACTGAGAGGCAGCAGCGCTAGTCGGTCGTGGCTCGAGTACTGCGAATTCTTCGCGTTTTACTGACCGTTTTAATACATAGCGATGAACCAAATACCGTACTAGACAAAAGTCGGACAGCTATTTGATGCAGGGTCGTAAAATTTCGCTTTAAAAATAATTTTATTTGTGACGAAATAAATCTCGGGTGAACAGCCTGGTAGTGTGCATAGGACACAAAATTTCGGCAATCGACCACGTTGACATCATCAGTTGCGCTGTGAAATATTGTGTCCTATGCACACTCATATCAGGCTGTTCACCCAAATTTTATTTCGTCATAAAATACTCCTGGAGAAATTGGAATCACAAATTTATTTGTAACTGGAAACAAGTTCACGTTTTCCCTCGATGCTGGGCATCGCCTGAAAGACGTGATGAACAGTATTTGTTTGGGATAACTGCAGCGACACGTTGTAAAAATGAAATTGCAGATATCTTCCGAAAACGTCACAGAAAATACGCTCGACGCCTCTTAGGAGAGACAGCAGATACAACATTTTACAAAAATAAATGGGATCCACTGAGCACGACGCAAGGGTATCGAAACGTGTTACGATAAAGAACAGAAGCAAGAACATTGCGTTTTGCAGAAATCACAGTTTTTAAAACACCCAAATTTAATTCTTAAACACGGAAATGCGGATGATATTAAAGAAAATTGATTACATTGCAAGATTCTAGGGATCGCTCATGTATACAGGGTGGTCCATTGATCGTGACCGGGCCAAATATCTCACGAAATAAGCGTCAAACGAAAAAAGTACAAAGAACGAAACTTGTTCCGTGATCCGAGGCATGTTCCCTTTTTAAAAGCAGTTGATTCATCCACTACTGGCTTGCTAGGCCTATCGCAGCTTCACCAGAGCCCCGTTAGCCGTCACGTTTCAGGGTTCCCATAGAGCCTTCTCAGCTACCGTAGCGGTCCTGGGGCACACGAAGTCCCCGCTGTACATCGCCCCTGTAGGCAGTCCCCTACTTTGTGCCGTTGCCCATCTCCCACGACTTGGACAAGGGGTTGGACTTATGGGAGGATGTTTGATCTGCAACTGGAGGGGAAGAGGCCCAGAGGAAGACGAAGAGATAGATGGGTGAAGGGAGTGAAGGAATGTGTGACGAGAAGAGGAGAGAACTGGACGAAGGTGGAAAGACAGAACACGATGGAGAGGCTTGTGTTCCCGACAGACCCAGCCAGTGGCTGGAAACTGTCCGAGATGATGATGATGATGATGAACGAAACTTGTCTAGCTTGAAGGGGGAAATCAGATGCCGCTATGGTTGACCCGCTAGATAGGTCAAATGTGCATGAACTGGGTTTTTTTAAAATAGGAACCCCCATATTTATTACATATGTAGTACCCATCTAGCGGCCCAACCACAGCGCCATCTGGTTTCCCCCTTCAAGCTAGACGAGTTTCGTCTTTGTAGTTTTTTCGTTTGATGCTCATTTCGTGAGATATTTGGCCCGGTCACGATCAACGGACCACCCTGTATATATCCCATAAACAAAACGTAATTGTGTGGAACAGTGGTTTCAGACAGGCAGAGTTGTTTACGTTCGCCGCTAAAGACGCGTGAGTGCGAGTGGTGCCTCGAGTGCGTGGTCGCGGCATTGACAGTGAGCAGCGGTGTTTTGTTCGCCGGCTGGCCACCTCGCCCTTGCGCGCTCAGCACGGCGTCAGCAGCTGTCTCGGCTGCCGCCGCCCCCGTGGCCCGTGACGTGTGGCGTGTGGCGGGAAGGGGTCGTCGCCCTATCGCGGCTGCCATCTGCTCTCACCGCCACCGCGGCACTTTCTCTGCCGCCGCACGTGCTGTGAAAACCGCCGCCTCTCGCCTGCTTTCCCGGGCCTTCACAACAGACACCATCAAGACGCGCCCACTCAAATTACTGCTCCGCAAACTTGTCTACACCGTGTTGAGAAGAAGTGCCGTTAAGACGGGGTGAATAGAAACAGTGGTATAAAAAAAAAAGATAGAGAGAGAGAGAGAGAGAGAGCACAAAAAAAATGGGAATACATAAAGGTGCCCAAACCCGAACTTCTGTCATTCGAAGATTTGTTTGTCTAGGTCTGTAATGAACCAATCTAACAGAGAAATTATGAGCTTCAATGTTGGCAACACAATCACATCCTGTGTTCACTCCGTGACAAAGATGAGATGTACATTCTTATTTTGATTGTCGTAACTGAAAGACGCCTTTTTGCATATGAAAAAAGGTTGGTAGAGAAAAACAATTTACAATTAAAAAAAATAAAAAAACAAAAAAAGAGAAAAAAAGGTTTGGAGGTACCGTGTTCGAGTACTCGAGTCCTGCTCGTGTATTTTTTTTCTTCAAAATCGAACAAATTTTTCAATTTTATTTGTAGGAATATCAACAAACAGTGTTGTTCTTGTTGTTGTGGTCTTCAGTCCTGAGACTGTTTTGATGCAGCTCTCCATGCTACTCTATCCTGCGCAAGCTGCTTCATCTCTCAGTACCTACTGCAACCTACATCCTTCTGAATCTGCTTAGTGTATTCATCTCTTGGTCTCCCTCTACGATTTTTACCTTCCACGCTGCCCTCCAATACTAAATTGGTGATCCCTTGATGCCTCAGAACATGTCCTACCAACCGATCCCTTCTTCTGGTCAAGTTGTGCCACAAACTTCTCTTCTCCCCAATCCTATTCAATACTTCCTCATTAGTTATGTGATCTACCCATATAATCTTCAGCATTCTTCTGTAGCACCACATTTCGAAAGCTTCTATTCTCTTCTTGTCTAAACTATTTATCGTCCATGTTTCACTTCCATACATGGCAACGCTCCATACGAATACTTTCAGAAATGACTTCCTGACACTTAAATCTATACTCGATGTTAACAAATTTCTCTTCAGAAACGCTTTCCTTGCCATTGCCAGTCTACATTTTATATCCTCTCTACTTCGACCATCATCAGTTATTTTGCTCCCCAAATAGCAAAACTCCTTTACTACTTTAAGTGTCTCATTTTCTAATGTAATTCCCTCAGCATCACCCGACTTAATTCGACTACATTCCATTATCCTCGTTTTGCTTTTGTTGATGTTCATCTTATATCCTCCTTTCAAGACACTGTTCATTCCATTCAACTGCTCTTCCAAGTCCTTTGCTGTCTCTGACAGAATTACAATGTCATCGGCGAACCTCAAAGTTTTTATTTCTTCTCCATGGTTTTTAATACCTACTCCAAATTTTTCTTTTGTTTCCTTTACTGCTTGCTCAATGTACAGATTGAACAACATCGGGGAGAGGCTACAACCCTGTCTTACTCCCTTCCCAACCACTGCTTCCCTTTCATGTCCCTCGACTGCCATCTGGTTTCTGTACAAATTGTAAATAGCCTTTCGCTCCCTGTGTTTTACCCCTGCCACCTTTAGAATTTGAAAGTATTCCAGTCAACATTGTCAAAAGCTTTCTCTAAGTCTACAAATGCTAGAAACGTAGGTTTGCCTTTCTTTAATCTTTCTTCTAAGATAAGTCGTAAGGTCAGAATTGCCTCACGAGTTCCAGTGTTTCTACGGAATCCAAACTGATCTTTCCCGAGGTTGGCTTCTACTAGTTTTTCCATTCGTCTGTAAAGAATTCGTGTTAGTATTTTGCAGCTGTGACTTATTAAACTGATAGTTCGGTAATTTTCACATCTGTCAACACCTGCTTTCTTTGGGATTGGAATTATTAGTGTAAGGTGTGCGAAATTATGAAGATATATTCAAAAATGAAAAAAAATGGTTTATTCATATACTTATGGTCTGGGTTCAATTCCAACTTCTGCTGATGATTTTTGATAGGGAGAGAAAATCTTAAAAAAAAAAACTGAGTGGTCAGTACGTCTGACTACCACGCAGCGGGCCCAGGTTCGATTCCCAGCCGGCACAGAGACTATCCCATCTTGGTGGACTGAGTGTTGTGTCGTCTTTATCATCATTCATCCATGACACGCAAGTCGCCCAATGTGGCGTCAACTGAGAAGATTTGCAACACGGCCGAACTTCCCCTGGTAGGAACGCCCGGTCATCAATGCTATACGATCTTTTTGTTCATCGTCGGATGTGGTGTTCAGTTTGCTTACGTTGAGCTTCATTTGTAAGCATCAATCTAAACTGTATTGTTGTAACTTAAGTACATGGTAAAACAAATTTTTAAAATCGTTTCAGTAACCAGACGTTCAGTTCTAATGTATATTTTAATCGAAGTTCAAAAATCAAATGGCTCAAATGGCTCTGAGCACTATGGAACTTAACAGCTGTGGTCATCAGTCCCCTAGAACTTAGAACTACTTAAACCTAAGGACAACACACACATCCATGCCCGAAGCAGGACTCGAACCTGCGACCGTAGCGGTCGCGCGGTTCCAGACTGAAGCGCCTAGAACCGCTCGGCCACTCCGGCCGGCAATCGAACTTCTGTTTCGGCTAATTCAAAATGTAGGATTGCGGTTTCAGAATTTGTGACTTTGAAACCCTTATCTATTTTGTACCAGCTGTAAATAAATAGTTGCCACTGTTAAAGTTCCAACCCTCGTAATTGTAGAGGAGAACAGCTTATGGCAAATTTTCTAAACTGTACACCATAATTAAACAGTTATGGCAATATACATTGAAGCGCCAAAGAAACTCGTACAGGCATGCGTATTCAACTACAGATATATGTAAACAGGCAGAATACGGCGCTACGGTCGGCGAAGCCTATATAAATTGACAAGTGTCTGGCGCAGTTGTTAGATCGGTTACTGCTGCTGCAATGCCAGGTTTTGAAGATCCAAGTGAGTTTGAACGTGATGCTACAGTCGACGCACGAGCGATGGGACACAGCATTTCAGAGGTAGCGATGAAACGGAGATTTTCCCGTACGACCATTTCACTAGCGTATCGCGAATGTCAGGAATCCGGTAAAACAGCACATCTCCGTCATCGTTGCGGCCAGAGAAAGATCGTGCAAGAAACGGACTGAAGAGAATTGTTCAACACCGACATTGGACTGTTGATTTCTGGAAACATGTTCCCTGGACGGACGAGTCTCGTTTCAAATTGTATCGAGTGGATGGACGTGTACGGGTATGGAGAAAACTTCATGTATCCATGGACCATGCATGTCAGCAGGGGACTCTTCAAATTGATGTAGGCTCTGTAATGGTGTGGCCGGCCGCAGTGACCGAGCGGTTCTAGGCGCTTCCGTCTGGAACCGCGCGACCGCTACGGTCGCAGGTTCGAATCCTGACTCGGACATGGATGTGTGTCATGTCCTTAGGTTAGTTAGGTGTAAGTAGTTCTAAGTTCTAGGGGACTGATGACCTCAGATGTTAAGTCCCATAGTGCTCAGAGCCATTTGAACCATTTTTTTGTAATGGTATGGGGCGTGTGCAATTGGAGTGGTATGGGACCACTGATACGTGTAGCTACGATTCTGACAGGTGACACGTACGTAAGCATCCTGTCTGATCACCTGCATCCATTCATGTCCATTGTGCATTCCGACGGACGTGGGAAATTCCAGCAGGACAATGCGACACCCACATGTCCAGAATTGCTACAGAGTGGCTCCAGGAACATTCTTCTGAGCTTAAACACTACCACTGGCCACCAAACTCCCCCCATGAACACTACTGAGCATATCTGGGATGCCTCGCAATGTGCTGTTCAGAAGAGATCTCCACCCCACCCCCACCCTCCGTACTCGTACGGATTTATGGACAGCTCTGCAGGATTCATGGTGTCAGTTCCCTCCAGCAGTACTTCAGACATTAGTCAAGTCCATGCCACGTCGTGTTGAGACACTTGTACGTGCTCGCTGCGGCCCTATACGATATTAGGCAGGTGTACCAGTTTGTTTGGCTCTTCATTCTATTACTTAATGTATGTATTACTATTTTTAATCTGTTTTCACTGTCCCTAGAGTATATCAGTGTATTACTTCACCTACATTCACGTTGTTTGTGTGTAAGCTACATTATACAGAAGAGACAACTGTGACCCACTTCCTCTTCCTCCACCGCCATGTGCATTGAGAGAATAAATTTTCTCTCACCTCCTCCGAAGCGCGAGCGACTGGCCGGCGCTGCTGGAGAATGGCGACCCCTACGTAGTGGGAGATGAGCCTCCTCCTTGCTGGGAGACTAAGTCCTGGAGAAAAGTGAAATCCAGGCGCCGCCGCAGCGCTCACTTTCCTGGAGGATAGGAAAGTGTTTGGCCCAGAAGCGCGCACGTGCGCCTGCGCCACTAACACTCTGCCTGCGAAAGTCGGCTACCCGCTGTACGCAGCCCCTCGCGTGAATACGATATGGCTGACACTGTATATTGAACCCACTCTTCTTAATCTTCGTATATGCTTTCATTTACATTTCTCCATCTATGTCTACACTACCGGATCAAAATTATCGGGACTGTCCTATGTGATGCGGAATTGGTCACTAGATGCCATGAGAGTCTAACCCATCACTATCAAAGAATACTGTGTTTATAGTTCAGACGTGGTAACAGCAGATTTGGTTGCTCAGGAGAGCTCAGTCACTCCGAAAATGGACTACTCACTGGATGTCACATCAGTGAAAACCCCATTTAAACATTTTTAATGCTGTCCAAGATTGATGCCACTGGAAAATGGATGACAGAAAAACTAGTGATTTGGAGTGATGAATCATGCTATACCCTGAGGAAATCCGACAAAATGGTTTGGATTTGGCGAATGCCGCGAGGTTACCTGCCATCATCTACAGTGTTGGGTTGGATTGTTTTGGGGGAGGAGATCAGACAGCGAGGTCATCGGTCTCATCGGATTATCGAAGGACGGGGAAAGAAGTCGGCCGTGGCCTGTCAAAGGAACCATCCCGGCATTTGCCTGGAGCGATTTAGAGAAATCACGGAAAACCTAAATCAGGATAGCTAGACGCGGGATTGAACCGTCGTCCTCCCGGATGCGCGTCCAGTGTGCTAGCCACTGCACCACCTCGCTCGGACCTACAGTGTCAATAGTGAAATACAGAGGAGGTGATGTTACACTATGGGGATGGTTTTCGTGGTTAGGGTGTGAACCCCTCACTGCACTTGAGAAACGCTAAGTGCAGAAGGATATGAAAAAATTTTACAACATTGTGTACTGCTTATAGTAGAGGAACAGTTCGGAGGCGGTGGTTGGTATCAACATCAAAATGCACCCTGTCATAAAGCAGCTTCCACGAGGCAATGGTTCGTGGAAAATAACATTCCTGAAATGGTCTGGCGGGCGCAGAGTTTCAACCTGAACCCAACGGAACATCTTTGGGATGAAATACAATGTCGACTTCACTTCAGGCCCCAGCGTCCAACATCACTCGCTTCCCAGGTTTCGGCTCTTGAGGAAGAATGGGCTGCCATTCTTCAACGGACTTTCAGACCCTACACTGAAAGTGCCCCAGCAGAGTTCAAGTCGTCGTAAACGTGAAGGGTGGACACACCACTTGTTGATGTCCACAAACAGTCACTTTCGATCAGATAGTATGTATCCATGTCTACTTGACAATAACTCCAAACAATGGAAAAATACAACTGGTCGCAAAAGTGTCTCGTGTACGATTTGTTCGCTGGTGTGTTTTAAGCATTTGCCTATAGGTTTTCTGAAACAATAATCGAGACCGCTCAGAATTTACCTTGATGGTTTCGGTTTACGCATAAAGATCATCACACTGAGGACGGAGAGTTCACTTGAGAATCGGTCAGTAACCCAGCACGAGGTTCAACTCTTGTCTGCTAGGGGTGCACCTCATATCCCGTCTCTAAAGACGTGGTACATGTTAAGGTATATGAATGGGCCAGTATTCACCTTGATTGCTTTGGAGTGTGAAACATAATCATCATTTGAAGTCGACACCTGTCAAATACGAGTTTAAGTTCCCAAGAATGCTACGTATCGGCTGGTTAAATTCTCCTTTCTCTTACGTGATGGAATGTCCCCCGACAACTTCCAGCTTCTCCAGCTGCTCCAGCCTAAACTTACATTCTGTTGCTCTGCTCTATACTAGACTTGCTAGAACCATTTTTAAGTATGAATTTATCCTCCCACAAAACAGTTGCGAAAGAATTTGTGTACCGCCGCAAGAGTTAACTGGGATCGAGAGTGAAAAAAAAAGTCCAAATGAATTAATCTTAACTGATAAACCGGCTTCACGTAATATATAGGACAAACCCTGTTACGTGGAAGATGAGAAACTACAGTAAACGGAATATCTCTCTGAGTCAATGTCTGCACGCTTCTAGAAGAACTATTTCGATCCCAGCAGCAATTTGTAATCTTCCTACACATTCTCGCACACATGTACATCTAGCTATATTCTGCGAATCAATATGAAGTGAATTACGAGGATAGCTTCTGTTTTACTATATATCAATATTTTTTCCGTCCCTTTAGCGGATGGAGCGCGTAATGAATGATTGCTTACACAAACTCTCTGCGAATTGTTATAACTTTAATTTTAGTTTCACGTCGTCTGCGGTGTACATTAGCTATGTAGGAATTAAATAAATACAGAACATTAGTAGATTTCGCCCCGAAAAGCTGTGCTTGGAGTTTCGTTAGTAGGATTACACGAGATGGTAAGAACCTCCTTGGAGTGGCGGTCAGATGCTATTTTCTCAGAATTATCATAATACCTTCTCGTGGGTGGCTGCTGTATGAAAACGTCAAAGTTCACACCTATGAGTGAAAATCATTTCTCCTCGACAACTCCTTCTGTTCCACGGATGAATTTGTATTTAACAACTTGTAGCTTCTTTTTTTTATTTTTGGTGTGGTTGCATGAGTAAGACTAAAAGATAATGTGTCCAAATGGCTCTGAGCACTATGAGACTTAACTGCTGAGGTCATCAGTCCCCTACAACTTAGAACTAGTTAAACCTAACTAACTTAAGGACAACACACACATCCATGCCCGAGGCAGGATTCGAACCTGCAACCGTAGCGGTCGCGCGGCTCCAGACTGTAGCGCCTAGAACCGCTCGACCACTCCGGCCGGCGATAATGTCTTCATTAATACTAATATTAAAAAACTTGTACATATCCTGTAAACTGACTCTTTCCACATCATTTCGGGAAAAAATGGTTCAAATAATCTATGGGACAGGCCTATGGAATATGTAATTAACTAACCAACTAACTGAAATCCTGCTATTTGCCCGTACAACTGAGGGAACGTCACTTCCTGGGTAATCGACCATTGCTCGTGTATCGCACTGCGCTGCAGTTAAATGTCTTTCGAATGAACTGTACATAGCTGTGTCATTTAAAGGGACACGCAGGCTGAGATTTCGTCAGCAGTGAAAGTAGCGGTACCAGCGGTCGCCGAGTGCAAGAAGAAGAGGAACCCTGACGATGGTGGTAGTGAATTGAAACTACTTTTGTCGAGAAGGGTATCGGTGGTGCCGCAGAGAATAGACGGAGCCACTCTCGGCAGATACTCGCAGTAGCAGCAGCGGCGGCGGCAGCAGGCAGTGTGTCAGTACGGCTGCGCCTTGCGACACGACAGTCCGCGAGCCCGGGGTGAACGGCCCGCAACTGGGCCTCCGTACAGCGCCGCGCAAGCCAGATGCAACAACAACGCGACTATCGCGGAGGAAGCGCCAGCGTGCGCTCGGCTGGCTTGCTGGCGAGTCTCGTGCCCGCGACACAGCAAGTGTTCCCAGGCAGCACCGCAATCTGCTGGCCCTAGCAGAGCGCTTCGCTCCCTTGTGAATGGCAGGAGGCAATGACTCACACCCGTGTGGCCTGCGTTACGCGCTTGTGACGTCACGAGGCAACGCCACCACCATCACTGTACTTCGTTACGAACTCCAGGGGACAGCGGTACAACATATGAGAAGCTCATTTCCAAAAGGTATCAAATCCATAAAATCTAATTTAACATGATAGATAATAGACGTTTTACCTCCACAGTAACATTCGACTATGTTTTGTAGCTGTATTATTTTATGAAGACAATGTTGAGACACATTATGCCAAGTATCTCTGCTACATTTATATTTAATTGTTATTGCATAAATAAAAATGTGTTTGATACCGTTTGGTAGATATCTGAGTTAAGTTTGGTAACTGTTTTTCAGAAGTTTCTGTTGGTAATTCATAGCATTCACTTTACATGTCAGACTACATAATTAATTAAAAACTCAAAATCAGTATAAAAAAACGCTAGACACAACATACTATGTCATGCAAATAAATGTCGGCCATGTTGTGTATGACGTCATTACCAAGACCAGCAACGATTGCATGCCGGGATCTGGAGCTTCTTGGAAACGAAATAAGACTGGATTTGGTATTCCTCGTCGTGTACAGAAAGTCATCGGGGAAAATACATGGAGGACATAGTACGTTTTGTCATACATAACAGTTCTTATTACATAGGTAAGTGATATAAATAGTGCTGCCACCTGTTATATCATTTGCCAATTTTTCGTGTTTGGTACCTTTTGCAAATGAGCTACTCATATAACAGTAACTTGATGCGATTCAGTATACAGGCTATTTAACAAATCGTATTTAAATAACGCTGAATGCTGATCATTTACGTAAGAGTTTAACAGTAGTATTTTAACTCGTTTACATTTTATAACAATTACATAGCAGTCATGTACAACTCCTCGATCGTCGAAAGATTCGTACGTAAATACTGGAAAATTGCAAAAGTCTAACTAACTAATAAAACTGAAAATTCATTTTTCTCAAATTTTACCACTCACTCTTAAATACTGTACGTGGTGGAAGATTATGATTACTTTCACATAGTTGTAATAATGATAACTAGACGAAGTTGGAATTCCATCGTGCTGTATCTTTAATTTATAAATTTTTATCAAGAAAATTTTCTTACGTGTGAAATACTAATGAGATAAAACATTGTTATATTTCATAATTTACGTTACTAAAAGTCTTTCATAAAATAGGTCCACTCCAATCCAAAGTTCCTTGTGATTTCGGCTTGTGGAATTTGAGTAGGCTCACTGACAATATTTGAGCGTGCCACCTATCAGGAAAATGATTGAACTTCTTTAACGTAATGTCGAACATTGCAGATTGCTTTTTCAGCCGTAAAGTAAGGTTAAATGTAGGTGAAGCCGACTTAGAATTCTCCCACTGAAACCTCGTCTTTAACATATGCTACTTGTCTTACAATGTTTTTGAAATTATGTAGTGACTGAGATTGCATAAATAATACGTACGACTTCGAATAGTATTTGTTTTCAAATTATATTTTCAACATATATTAATTCAGTAGTGAACAGTTGTCAGAATCAGAACCAAATCAACGAAGAAATGCGATGCGAATTCGAATGAGAATGTGAATGCTAATGCCGGAGTCTGCATAGTTTCGATATTAATATATCAACGGAGAAAAACATTCTCGTCACGGTATGACGTAGTTTGTATAATGTATCTACGGCTTCTTTTCTCCTTGCTTTTACACTGTTTGAGCCATTATGCTTGGACATTAACTGTAGTCACTTACACGTTACTAATAAACCATAAAAACTACGTAAAAACTCTTAAACTTAAGAAATGAGGCGCTCTACAGGTCACACGAATACCCAAAAAAGGCATTTGGAGTAATCCGATGGATTATAGACACATATCACTAACGTCGATTTGCGGTAGGATTTTTGAACTATACCGTGTTCGAACATTATGAATTTCCTCGAAGAAAACAATTTATTGACAAACAGTCAACACGGATTCAGAAAATATCGTTCTTGTGAAACGCAACTAGCTCCTCATTCTCACGAAGTAATGAGTGCTATCGACGGGTGATGTCAAATTGATTCCATATTTTTAGGTTCTCAGATGGCCTTGGACACCGTTCTTCGCAAGAGCCTTCCAATCAAATTGCGCACCAATGGAGTATGCCTCAGTTGTGGATTGGATTCGGGACTTCCTGTCAGAAGGGTCACAGTTCGTAGTAACTGACGTAAAATCATAGTGGATGACAGATGTAATATCTGGCCATCCCCAGGTAAGTGGTATAGGCCCTCTCCTGTTCCTGATCTACATAACGATTTAGGAGACATTCTGAGCGGCCCTCTTAGATTGTCTGCAGATGCTGCTGCGATTTAGTGTCTTGTAAAGTCATAAGATGATCGAAAACAACTGCAAAATTATTTAGACAAGATATCTGCATCGTGCGAAAAGTGGCAACATCAGTACTAAAGGAAATCTGCTAAATTTCGCTTACACGATAACGGCACAAATCTAAAGGCTGTAAATTCGATTAAATACCTACGAATAACGATTACGAATAACTTAATCTGGAACGATCACATAGACAATATTGTCGGGAAAGCAAATCAAAGGCTGACATTTGTTGGATGTACACTTAGAAAATGCAACAGATCTACTGATGAGACTGCTTACACCGCGCTTGTCCGCCCTCGAAGGAGCCTTGCTGTACGGTGTGGGTTCCGCATAAGATGGGACTGACGGAGGACATGGAAAAGTTTCAAAGAAGGGCAACTCGTTTTGTATTATCGCGAAATAGGAGAGAGAGTACTACGGACATGGTAAATGTATTGAGGTGACAATCATTGAAACAACGGCGTTTGTCGTTGCGGCAGAACCACCTTGCGAAATTTCAATCACCAGCTTTCTCCTTCGAATGCGAAAATAGTTTGTTGGCGACTACCTACATAAGAAGAAATGCTCATCATAATAAAATAAGAGAAATCAAAGCTCGCATGGGAATACTTTAGCGTTCGTTTTTCCCGCGCACTGTGCGAGAGTGACACTATAAGGATCCCACTGCCATTTCCTTATTGAGATAACTGGAACTTTCCCGTCTTTACCATATTAGGATCAAATTATCCGCTAAAAATGTCTCCGCGGAAAATAACATGTTAAATCTTGTATCCCAAATAATGTCTCCACATTTGGAATGATAGCTACGGAATCGTGTTTAAAGGGTTCTAAGACGCTGGCCTCACCAGTGTGACTGTGAACGTCGCTGGGAGGGTGACAGATCTTCCCGAACGTTTGATGATGGTATTTGGCAAGTTGGGGCAGTGAGAGCGATAGAAATGGAATCGTGTTAGGAGAATGGAGGAGCAGCGACCGCTGACAGGATTGCGGCAGCAGCGGCAGCGGCGGGCTGGCTTTCACTGGAGGCATTTATCCAGGTGATGCAAACGCTGGAATCAACGCGCCGTGCCGTTTCAACACGGGCCTTTGTCGTAAGCGGCTTACGGGGGGCTCGTGCACAAAGGAAACAACCCACCCCCTTACATTCACATTACCTCAAACTACTGTGTAGAGCATGGTGAAGTCTCTGTTTTGCTCTGTTTCATTCGTGTATGTGGGGACGTAAAAACAGCCATCTATATGACTCGATGAACCATGGACCTTGCCGTTAGTGGTGTGGCTTGCGTGCCTCAGCGATACAGATAGCCGTGCAGTAGGTACAACCACAACAGAGGGGTATCTGTTGAGAGGCCAGACAAACGGTTAATGAAGAGAGGCAGCACATTTTCAGCAGTTGCAGGGGCAACAATCTGGATGTGTGACTGATCTGGCCTTGTAACATCAACCACAACGGCCTTGCTGTGCTGGCATTGCGAACGGCTGAAAACAAAGGGAAACTACAGCCGTAATTTTTCCCGAGGACGTGCTGCTCTACTGTGTGGTTAAATGATAATGGCGTCCTCTCGGATAAAATATTCCGGAGGTAAAATAATCCCCCATTCGGATCTCCGGGCGTGGACAACTCAGGAAGATGTTGTCATCAGGAGAAGCAAAACCGGCTTTCTACGGATCGGAGTGTGAAATGCTAGATCCCTTAATCGGGCAGGTAGGTTAGAAAATTTGAAAAGGGGAATGAATTGTTTGAAGTCAGATGTAGTGGGAATTAGAGAAGTTCGGTGGCAGGAGGGACAAGATTTCTGGCCAGGTGAGTACAGGGTTACAAATACAAAGTCATATAGGGGTAATGCAGAAGTAGGATTAGCAATGAGCAAGAAAAATGGAATGCGGGTAAGCTACTGTGAACAGCATAGTGAACGCATTATTGTGGCCAAGATAGTCACGAAGCCAACGTCTGCCACAGTAGTACAAGTTTACATCCCAACTAGCTTCGCAGATTACGAAGAGATTGAAGAAATGTATGATGCTATAAAAGAAAGGGAGACGAAAATTTAATAGTCATGGGGGACTAGAATTCGGAAGTAGGAAAAGGAAGAGAAGGAAAATTATTAGGTGAATATGAACTGAGGGAAAGGAATGAAAGAAAAAGCCGCCTAGTAGAATTTTGCACAGAGAGTAATTTAATCATAGCAAACACTTGTTTTAAGAATCATAAAAGAAAGTTGTTTATCTGGAAGAGACCTGGAGACACCGGAGGGTTCCAGATTCATTACATAATGGTTAGAAATAGATTCAGGAATCAGATTTTAAATTGCAGGACACATCCAGGGGCAGATATGGAATCTGACCACAATTTACTGGCTATGAACTGTAGAACAAAACTAAAGAAATTGCAGAAAGGTAGGAAATTAAGGAGCTGCGACCTGGACAAGTTGAAAGAATCAGGGGTTTTTGAAAGTTCCATTAAGCAGTTCATTAAGCAACGGTTGACTAGAACAGGTGAAAGAAACACAGTAGGAGACGAATGGGTAGCTTTAAGAGATGAAATAGTGAAGGCAGCAGAGGATCAAACAAGCAAAAAGACACGGTCTAGTAGAAATCCCTAGATAGCATAAGAGATATTGACTTTAACTGATGACTGGAGCAAATTTAAAAATGCAGCAAACGAAGCAGGTGAAAGGGAATACGAAAATTTAAAAAATAAGATTGGTAGGAAGCGTAAAATTACGAAGCAGGAATGGCTAGAGGACAAATGGAAGGATACTTTTCTAGGTGAAAGAAGGATACCGCCTACAGGAAAATTAAAGAAGCCTTTGCTGAAAAGATAAGCGGCTGTATGAATATCAAAAGCTCAGATGGTAAACAGGTTCAAAGCAAAGAAGGTTCAAATGGGTCAAATGGCTCTGAGCACTATGGGACTTAACATCTGTGGTCATCAGTCCCCTAGAACTTAGAACTACTTAAACCTAACTAACCTAAGGACATCACACACATCCATGCCCGAGGCAGGATTCGAACCTGCGACCGTAGCGGTCGCGCGGCTCCAGACTGTAGCGCCTAGAACCGCTCGGCCACTCCGGCCGGGAGCAAAGAAGGGAAAGCTGAAAGGCGGAAGGAGTATACAGAGGGACTATACAAGAGAAATGAACTTGAAAGCAATGTTACAGAAATAGAAGTGGACTTCGACGAAAATGAGGCGGGGGATATGATACTGCGAGAAGAATATGATAAAGCCCTGAAAGATCTAAGTCAAAACAAGTGCTCAAGGATAGACGATATTCCGTCAGAACTGCTGTTAGCCTTGTGGGAGCCAGCCAATAACTCTTCCATCTGGTTCTTTAGAGAAGAATGCAAAAACTGGTAGAAGCCGACCTCGGGGAACATCAGTCTGGATTCCGGAGAAATGGAAGACGCAGGGCAATACTGACTTAACTTAGAACATAGATCAAGGAAAGGCAAAGCTACATTTATAGCATTTGTAGATTTAGAAAAAACGTTTGGCAGTGTTGACAGAAATACTCTCTTTGAAATTCTGAAGGTAGCAGGGATAAAATACAGGGAGTGAAAGGCTATTTACAACTTGTACAGAATTCAGACGGCGTTTTTAGGAGTCTAGGGACATGAAAGGAGGCAGTGGTTGAGAAGGGAGTGGGACAGGGCTGAAGCCTATCCCTCATGTTAATCAACAAGCAGTAAACGAAACCAATGGAAAATTTGGAGTAGGAATTAAAGTTTAAGGAGAAGAAACAACAGCTTTGAAGTTTGATGATGACATTGTAATTCTGTGACAAACAGCAAAGGACTTGGAAGAGCAGTTGAACGGAATGGACGGGGTCTCGAACGGAGGATATAAGATGAACATCAACAAAAGGAAAACGAGGATAATGGAATGAAGTCGAAGTAAATCAGATAATGCTAACGAAATCAGTTTAGGAAACGAGGTACTTAAAGTGGTAGATGTGTTTTGTTGTTTGGGCAGCGAAATAACTGATGATGGGCGAAGTAGAGAGGGTATAAAATGTACACTGGCAATGGCAAGAAAAGCATTTCTGAAGAAGAGGAGTTTGTCAACATCGAACATAGGAAGTCATTTCTGATGGTATTGTTCCGGAGTGTAGCCATATATGGAAGTGAAACACGAACGATAAACAGTTTAGATAAAAAGAGAAAAGAAGCTTCGAAATGTGACGCTACAGAAGAATGCTGAAGATCAGATGAGTGGGTCGCGTAACTAACGAGGAGGCACTGAATAGAACTGGGGAGACAAGGAATTTGTGGCATAACTTGACCAAAAAAGGGATCACCAGTTTATTATTGGAGGGATGAAGGCGTGAATTGTTTCACAGCCAGTCTAGTTTTTTTATTTTTTATTTTTATTTTTATTTTTTTTTAGTCTTCAGTCTTCTGACAGGTCCTCCTACAGTTTTCACCCTCTAACTACCCTCTAGCACCACGGAGATTATGCCCTGTTGTTTCTCCATGTGTCCTATCATCTTGTCCCTTCTTGTCTGTGTCTTCCATACGTTCCTTTCTTCGCCGATTCTGCGGATAAACTCCTCATTCCTTATCTTATCACTCCACCTGATTTTCAAAATTCTTCTGTAGCAACACATCTCAAGCAATTGTGTTCCGATTTTCTCACCGTCCATTACTCACTACCATGCAATGTTTTGCTCTAAACGTACATTCTCAGAAATTTCTATCTCAAATTCTGGCTTATGTTCCATACCAGTAGACTTCTCTTGGCCAGGAATGCCGTTTTAGCCAGTGCTAGTCTGCTTTTGATGTACACCTCGCTTCATCCGCCATGGATCATTTCGCATGCAAGATAGCAGAATTCCTTCACTTCCTCTATTTCCGAACCACTAATTTTAGTATTAAGTTTCACGCTATTCGTATTTCCGCTACTTCTCATTATTTTTGTCTTTTTCGGTTTACTCAGTTTATTCTCTGTTTATATTCTGTACTAATTAGACTGTTCATTCCATTCAGTAGATTTTGAAATTCTTCTTCACTTTCACTGAGGGTAGCTAATCTTATCACTGATTCCTTTCAGCCTGTATTTTAATCCCACTCACAAACCTCTCTTTTATTTCCGTCATTGCTTCTTCGCTGTATGGACTGAAAAGCAGTGTCGGAAGACTGCAGCCCTGACTTGTACCTTTTTAATCTGAGCACTTTGTTCTTGGTCTTCCGTTCCTATTGTTCCGTCTTTGTTCTTATAGATATTGCAAATCACTCGTCTTTCCCTGTAATTTATCAATATTTCGAACACCTTCCAATTTTTCTAGGTCGACAAATCGTATGAGGGTGTGTTGATTTTTCTTGAGTCTTGCTTCCATTATCAAGCCCAACGCCACGATTGTCTCGCTGCTGCATTTATCTTTTCTAAAGTCAAAAAGATTTCTTTTCCATTCTTCTGTGTATTATTTTTGTCGGCAGCTTGGATGCATGAGCTGTTAAAACAATTGCGCTATACTTCTCGATATCATATTCTCTTGTTATCTTCGGAACTGTGTGGATGAATTTTTCCGAAAGTCTGATGGTACGTCGCCAATCTCATAGATCCCACACAGTAACTTCAATAGTCATTCGGTTGCCACTTCCCCCAATTACTTTAGAAATTCCGATGGCATGTTATCTGCCCCTCGCTCCTTATTTGATCTCAAGTCTTCCACAGCTCTTTTAAATTCTGACTGATGCTGGATCCCCTACTTCTTCCTTATCGTCTTTCAAGTCACCGGACAAGCCCCCCCCCCCCCCCCCCCCTCGTAGAGGCGTTCTATGTACTCTATGCACATGTCCGCTATTTCCTCTGCGTTTAAGAGT